>NC_057854.1:1361428-1701785 GCF_015237465.2 Chelonia mydas | reverse complement strand
AGCAGAGCCCTCCCCCCCCACCGCCAGGTAATGTGGAATGGGGAGGGGATGGGGAGAGCGCAGGGGCAGGGTGGGGATGAGTCACATGGGGGGGTTCACGTGGGGAGCGGGACGGACTCACATGAGGGGGTCACGTGGGGGACAGGGATGAGTCACAAGGGGGGGGTCATGTGCCCCCCTTTAGCTGGTGCCCCCTTGTGTCCCTCCCACTAGTCACCTGCTGAAGGACCAGGTGCTCCAGTAGTACAGAGGACGCCCCAGAGAAGTACTGAGAGGTGGACTGCTATTGATCAGAATCTGATTCCACAGCTTTCCGTGATGTAAGCGTCTTCTTCCACTTCCAGAGAAAAAGGGAAATCGTCCCTCCGGCATGCTCTGCCTGTGGCAGGCATAGGAATGGCGGCTAGCCCTGGTATATTGAGTCAATCCTGTATTAAAAGACAGCACCAAAGAGTTACAAGACAGCATTTCACAGAGGCGCCAGGGGCAGTTACCTACAGAACCAAAAAGGAAACCAGGCAAAGCTCTCCGTCCTTTTAGCGAAGCTTCTGTTCCCGTTTCCAGGCTGGTGAACCCCTAAGAGCGGAGAAAGTCAATCTGCATATTGAATGTCATAAATAAAGCATGGTTTTAAAGACACCAGTGCTGCCCACTTGGCTCTGGGCGGCTCTTGGTGCTCGGGCTGCGTCTACACTGGGGAAATTTACAAAAACCAGTTCTGCCAGCTCGAAGACCCAGGCCCCTCTTGCACTGACTAGAATGTGCCTGTATTTGCATCTAGGTTTTGCTGCCTCAGCGCTGGTGGGGATTCGTTAATTCAGCAGCCCGTCCGTCGTGCCCCATCACTGCAGGGCTCCGAGAGCAGCTGGATGAGATGTTAGCGGGAGAGTCGCGGAATGCAGGGGAATCAGAGCTGGTGACCCAGCTGCCAGTTGTTTTCCTGGCCCCATTAGCTAGGATCCTCTGGTTACAATAGGGTTTTGCAAGGCCCGCCCGATGTCTGTGAAATCTGAGTAGTAAATTCTCCCACTGATAGTATCTGCTTCAGTCCCCAGCTGGCTCCCAACACCCCCGTAAGGGAGCAGCCCCCAGCGTTAATGAATTCATCCTCACAACACCCAGTGAGGCAGGGGTAGCTTACTACCCTGGTGTACCAGAAGGGGAGCCGACCCAGAGAGATCAGATGACTTTCCCAAGGAGTGCACAGCAAAGCTAGGAATTCAGAGTCCCAGGGCAGGGCCTTCACCAGAAGATCAGCATTTCTGCATGACTAGTTGTGCAGGAAACCTGAAGCTAAACCCAGGCAGGCAGCAGTGAGGAAACATCAGCAAATCCCTGTCACCAAAGACACACAGGACAGTAGAAAGTCACCTTGCTGGCCTGGGAGTAGTGTGCTGGGAAGGGAAAATGGCTGGTTTCTGAAAGATAGTCTCCAGGAGGCAGCCTGGCTTACACTGTCCGTTACCCGACAAGTGACCTCATTTGATTTAAGGGCTTCCCCCTATTAGGAGGAAAGGCACCAAATGTGCCTTCATCTACTGGAGGAATTGGTGTCTGGGAGGACCCAGAGCAGGTCTCATGCCAGCTGGGCAACAAGGATGAGTTCCATTAGCACCTTATTGTCTTATAATACATGGCACCAGCACAGCCGCCTGCTCGACTGATGTTATTGCCACTGAAGAGATGCCAGTTCCGCACCGTAATAGCCAACGGGTCACAGACCTCTACGGTAGGATGCGGAATCCTCTTCCGGCACAGCGAGCAATGTAACCAACAAGCCATCGCTCTGGGGAGACAAAAGGCGGCCTCCATGTGTTGTCCTCAAGCTGCTCTGTGCTCCAGGGGCTGTCCCCGTGCTGTGACTCACCTTCGGGATGTGGAATTCCTGAGGCAAGAGGGGCTGGGCGTGTTCAGTGAAGGGCCCTTTGCTGTGGCAGGATTTACGTGCTGTCTAGGCCTGGGACTCATACACTGGACGCTACGGCGGCTGGTTACTTTTCCCGGCAGCCAGCAGCATGCAAGGTGCTGCCCCGTCTCAGGTGAAAAGAACGTGTGCGTGCCCCAAAGACTTGACAGTCTAATAATCGATGTGATGAGTGAACAGCTTCTTTCCCTGAAGCACAATGCCAGCCTCACCGCTTAGAGCAGGCCCTCCCGCAGAGGGGGAGCCCGCGGCGTGTCTGGCACCATTCCCTCTCCCCCGACTCTGATCTCCTCCTCGAGAGATGACCTGGCCCCATGCTCAGGCACTGGCCTGGGGCTCAAGGAACCTGGCCTTCCTTCCTGGCTCTGCCACAGATGCCCTGGGTGCGTCACTTGGGCGGTGACAACACGGGAGGGCTTACAGCACCAATGCAGCCACGCTGCTGTAAGCTGTCGAGTGTAGCCGCTCCGCGTCAGCAGGAGAGAGACAGGTCCCACCACCTGAATCGACCCACCCCATCGAGCGCCGACATAGCGCGGCCGCACCGGCGCTCGGGTCAGTGTAGCATACGTCACCTCTTGTTCACACGCCTGAGCGACATACATTATACCGCCATAAGTGGCAGTGTAGACGTGGCCTTCATCTGGCTAAACCAGATTCAGAATTTCTTCCTCCCAGGGGTGTGCAGTTCACATAAGAGCGGCCACGCTGGGTCAGACCAAAGCTCCATCTAGCCCAGTGTCCCGTCTGCCGACAGTGGCCAGTGCCAGGTGCCCCAGAGGGAATGAACAGAACAGGGAATCATCCAGTGATCCATCCCCTGTCGCCCATTCCCAGCTTCTGGCAAAGAGAGGCTAAGGACACCATCCCTGCCCATCCTGGCTAACAGCCATTGATGGACCTGTCCGCCATTAACATTAGTTCTTTTCTGAACCCTGTTATAGTCTTGGCCTTCACAACATCCTCTGGCAAGGAGTTCCGCAGGTTGACTGTGCGTTGTGTGAAGAAATACTTCCTTTGGTTTGTTTTAAACCTGCTGCCTCTTAATTTAATTTGATGACCCCTAGTTCTTGTTTTATGAGGAGTAAATAACACTTCCTTATTTACTTTCTTCACACCAGTCATGATTTCATAGTCCTCTATCATATCCCCCCTTAGTCGTCTCTTTTCCTAGCTGAAAAGTCCCAGTCTTATTAATCTTTCCTCACACAGAAGCTGTTCCATCCCCCTCATCATTTTTGTTGCCCTTTTCTGAACCTTTTCCAAGTCCAATAGATCTTTTTTGAGATGGGGCGACCACATCTGCACGCAGGATTCAAGACATGGGCGTACCATGGATTTATATAGAGTGTGACAAAGTTCCTCTGCCTTGGTGGGTCCTGCGCTTATTGGCAGATTTGCTCACCTCAGAGATTCACGGCAGCTCTCAGTTTGGTCACTTTTGCTAATGGCTCAAACCTGCCATTCACTCAGCTAACCTCATCGCTGGCCAGCATGGGGAAAAGGAAGGAGAACAATCCCCACAGTCTCTGCTGGTCCACCTAGTGGGTCAGGGGACAGGCCAGGGACCTTCCCCTCTGGTGGGACCCACAGTCCAGGTCAACTCCTCCTGTATCCAATAGGGAGTTGGGGGGAACCCGGGCCCACCCTCTACTCCAGGTTCTAGCCCAGGGCCCTGTGGATCACAGCCGTCTATAGTGTTTCGTGTAACACCTGTGTAACAGCTACAACTCCCTGGGCTACTTCCCCATGGCCTCCTCCCAACACCTTCTGTATCCTCACCACAGGACCTTTCTCCTGATGCCAGATAGCGTTTGTACTCCTCAGTCCTCCAGCAGCAAGCCCTCTCACTCTCAGCTCCTTGCGCATCCCTCACTGACTGGAGTGAGGTCCTTTTTAAACCAGGTGCCCTGATTAGCCTGACTATCTTAATTGATTCTAGCAGCTTCTTAATTGGCTCCAGGTGTTCTAATTAGCCTGTCTGCCTTAATTGGTTCCAGCAAGTTCCTGATTATTCTGGAACTGCCCTTTTTACCTTACGCAGGGGAAAGGGACCTGCTTAACCTGGGGCTAATATATCTGCCTTCTATCCACACTCCTGTCCCTGTTATTTCATTAGTTGTCCCCCGGAATCACTTGGCTTCCAGGTACTGCGGATCCTCCCATTAGCCTGCGGGTGGGCCCTTTAGCAGTGGGTGGGCTTCTGCCCGCCCATTCCTGGATCCCAATAGGATCACTCTCCTGTAGCCAACTGGCCTGACCCTGTCACAAGAGGCAATATGATATTTTCTGTCTTATTATCTATCCCTTTCCTAATGATTCCCAACATGCTGTTCACTGTTTTGACTGCCGCTGCACATTGAGTGGATGTTTTCAGAGAACTATCCGCAATGACTCCATGATCTCTTGCTTGGTTACAGCCAATTTAGAACTGAGACTGGCACCTCAGTGCCCCATCTGTGAAATGGGGGTGACTGTCCTTTCTTTCTCCCATCTTTTGTCTGTCTTATCTGCTTAACTGTGAGCCCGGGGGCAGGAACTGTCTTCCCCTTAGTGTCTATGCAGCACCTAGCACAATGGGGCTCTGATTTACTTTAATAGCAATAATGACTGAAATCAGAATCACAGCCAGTGACAGAGCAGAGGTCTTGGGAATAGCCTGACACTGCACAGCAATGGATTGGTTTTGATTCATTGTCACCTAGGAATGACAGCAATAACCGAGAGAAGATCGGGTGGGATCGGACACCATCCCGGGCTGGTACCATTGTCCTTGTTTCATGTGTTTATAACCTTGGTTCCCAACTCCCAACTTTGACCAGTCCTTGGTGTCACACTGTGGACTCCAGCAGACTAAGTAGCTAATGCAGGTCTTCTTTAAGCATCCACACTCTGCTTTGGCCCCGGGGTGACATGTGCCTGTCACTGTCCTTCCTGCTCTTCCTCAGGTGAAGTGAAAGGCTGCTGACCTGTACTGTGTTATTTGGTGGCATCCTTAGTATTTGAAGCCATGCCGGGAGCTTTGATCCTTACTCTGGTTTAGACATTAGCAAGATCATAACCCGTAGCAAGGGAAATGCTGACTCTGATCTCCAGCCTTGATGGGTACAGAAAAGAGGATTTTGTTTTGAATATATTTCTTACTTTTAAATCTCCGCATGTAATCGCATAGGGTCGGATTCTGCCACTCCTACTCACCGTGAGTTGGGCCTTGCTCCTTGAGGAGCCCCATCCATTTCAGTGGGACTACTCACCTAGTCCAGTGCTACTCTGCATGAGTAAAGGTGGCAGCAGCTGGCTCTTAAGCAGTTTTGAGGAGAGAGCCTTTCCGCTCCCTTCTGAAGGAGGCTCAGAACCCATCAATTCTTGAAGTCAAGACCCTCTCCCCTCCTCCCTCCGTGACAGCAGCGGCCCTTTGAAGTCTTGCCAAAGGAATCTCAGCTGTTTGCTGGGGTGGCTTCTAATCTTGGTTGAGAGTTGTATGCTCAGCCCGTTCCTCAGATGCCATGGAAGGGAGACCTTAGGACAGTAGTGAAGTTGGAGTTAACAGGGCCTGGTTTAATTAAACAGTCACTGTATTGCTAGACAGGAGGTGGGCGAGGTCACATCTTGTATTGGCCCAGCATCTGTTGGTAGAAGGTACACGCTTTCGAGCTACACTGAGCTCTGCTTCCCATCTGGGGAAGGAAGAAGAGCTAAATACACGTAGGGACAGATTGTCCAGCAGAAGGGGAACCGCATGTTGGAGGTGGTCATTTGAAATGAAGTGGTCAGTTGTGGGTTATATTGTTATGTAGAAAGGGTTTGAAGCAGGCAATTAAGGGTAGTGGGCAGTGTGGTGTGTTACAAATGAGCCATAAAACCAGGGTCCCTGTTAAGTCCATGGTGTCCAGCAAAGTTAGGAATTCAAGTTGGCAGATCTGCCTTTTGCAGATGTTTTGCAGGTTTCCTTTGAGGACAAGTATTGAAAGATCAGCTAGAGAGTGACCTCTTTGTGAAAAGTGCTTGCCCATGGGCGACAGTGTGATTTTGTCTTTTATCATTTTCTGTCTGAGTTCATTTGAGAGTGTCGCGATTGTCTGGTTTCACCCACATAGCTGTTATTGGGCCATTTGATGCACTGGATGAGGGACACTGTGTTGTGATAGGCACGTGTTGGCCCAGGGATCTTGAAAGGTATACTGTGGGGGGTGTTGATCACTGTAGCAGTGGTCCTGGTCTGTGGGGAGCTTGCTTCTGATGACGAGCTTGGCAAGGTTGGGGGATTGTTTGAAGGCCAGTAGAAGTGGGTTCAGGAAAGATTTTTTTCAGGATGTGATCCCCATTGGCAACAACACTGCAAACAGTTGTATTGCCAGTCAGTCCCCCTGGAGAGAGGCCCTTTGGCCACAGCTATCAACAGTCAAAAAAGAACTCAACAGCAAATGATAATGGTGAGAGTAATTAACCACTGGAACAACTTCCCCAGGGGCCTGGTAGATTCGCCATCACTGGCCATTTTCAAATGGGGGTGGTATGTTTTGCTAAAAGCTCTGCTCTAGGAATTATTTGGGGGTGGGTCTCTGGCCTGTGCTCTGCAGCGGGGTCAGCCCAGATGATCACAACGGTCCCTACTGGCTTTGAGAGCTAGGAACCTCTTCCCAAGCTTCTTCTCCCAGCTGTTGGGCACAAACGTTTCCTTTCAGAGTCTGGATCAAACTTCCTCCTTGTCTATTGATTAATGTGCCGGTAATAAGAGGGGCTTAGCCCTCCGCTCCCAGCTGTTCTGCATCGCACTTTCCCAGCCCCAGCAATGCTCCCCAAACCAGAGCTCCCCACTCTGACTGCGCCAAAGGGGGCTGTGGAGAGAGACCGGCAGGGGAAGGTCCCCGCTCACCTTGTTCGCCCGGGGGGGAAGTGACACCCCCGCTGGCTGAGGCGGCCCGCCCGTGCTTTGGGGGGGCTGAGCCCCTTCCCCCCCTCTCGCCCCCCCCGTGCGCTCCGTAGGTCCCAGGGAGGGGGCGGGTCTCCAGGCAGCTCCGCGCTCAACCCATCGCGGGCGAAACTTCAGCCAGCCCCGGCGCCGCAGCCCGCCAGCGCCGTGAACCCGCGGCTCCCCCGGCCGCCTCCAGCCGCCTCTGCCTCCCGTCCCGCGCCCGGGGAGCGCTGCCCCGCGGGCCGCCCGTGCCCCGCGGAGGGCGGGCGGCGGCTGTTTGCAGGCGGGGCGCGGGGTGGCTCGGACTCCGGCAGCGCGCACTCCGCCCGGCCCCGCCGGCCGCCAGCGCAGCCTCCCCGCCCGGCGTCCAGGTTCGTACCGCCCTTTGTCCGCCGCTTCTCCCCCTTCCCCCGGCCCGGCCTCCTGCCCGCCTAGGCCCGGCTCCGCGCCCCGGCCTGCCGCCGCCGCGGGCTTCAGCACCGCGGGCGCGGACAGCTCCCTGCGCCCCGGGCGCGCCGCGCCTCGCCAGCCAGCGGGGCGAGATCCCCGCGGGGACCGGGCCCGGCCCCCGGCCTCTTCCGCAGCAGCAGCCCCGCAGCGGCGGCGGGAAGGGGCCTGCTCGGTCCGGGTTGGGGCCCGGCTCCCCCGTGCCCCCAGCCCGCAGGGCTCCCCGCGCCGGCTCGGGGCTCCACTCCGGCTATCCCGGGGCGCAGGAGCCCCCCAGTCACGGCGCGGATCTCCCTGCCTCCACTCCCCGCGCCTCTTCATAGCAGGGCGGCTTATTGTGTGTGTGAGCCTTTAATTATCCCATGGCTCCCGAGCCTGCAGGGCCGTGGAGCTGAAACAATGAATAAAAGGGGCTCCCGCCCACCGCCCTCTTATGTAAGCAAGGTGAAGAATAGCAGCGAGAGGAGGACGAGCTGCGTCCTGGGGGTGGGGGGAGATGATGCGGGATTCCCCCAGGAACCCGCCCTCCACCCCCAGGGCAGCACAGCTGCTTCCTCCCTCTGTAGCCAGGGCTTGCTTACGGGCCTGCTTCCAGCAGGACTGCAGACCCAAGAACAGGGAAAGCAGGGGAAATCCTTGTCGGCTCCATGCAAAGAGGCCTGGGGCACTGCAGAGCCGCGAGGGGAAGCTCCCCCCCCCCCCCAAAAAAAAAAACCCTCCTGAAACTAGGTGTGGGGCTTTGGAGGGATGGCTCCTGCTGCCCCCAATAAAGCCAGGTGTATGCACTGCAAGGTGGAAGGGGCCCAGGCAGGCAATGGGGCTGTCCCATGGCTAAGGAGAGGAAAGTGCAATTCAAATGTGCTTATTGCAATTAGAAGGGGTTGCTGGCAAAGGCCATCTGATGAATGGCTCTTGCCAAGCCAAGAACAGGCAGGCCATGAATGCTGCATGCCACTCCAGCAGTGATAAGATCGTGGCCTGATCGAAAGCCCATTGGGCTGAATAGACAGACTCCCACTGAAGTCAGTGTGTTTTGCATTAGGCCTTTACACACTGGGGAAGTGCAGTTGGGGGCTCTCTACACACTTCCGGCATTTCTAAAAACCAGGTCCCTCGTGAGCAGAGCAGTCAAAGGGAAGCGAGTCGTCTGTCCCCTTCTCCACCACACGTCTCCCATCACTGCTCGGGTTCTTGGCACAGGCATCTACAGTTCCTTGGCCCAGCCAGTCCGTCCTAAACACCCCGCTGATGGACCTCGCACCTTACAAGACGTCTCCACTGGCCCCGTTCTTAGGCGGTTCCCTGGTATGCAGACTATATTCTCCTTTTCCTTAGTTCACCCCATTTCTCTTAGTGCTATCTCGCTGACCCGCCCGCCCTCCTGTGCCTCCCATGGTATTCCTCTCCCTCCTTATTTAACATCTTCAGATACTACTAGACACTCATCCTGCCCCTCCACTGTCCATCTCCGGCTGCAGCTGTTTAGCCCTTTTAAGCTTTTGTACCTCTCGAACCAGTCCATCCAAACCCCTAATCATTCCATTGCACTTCCCCCAGTCCCCTCTGTGAAGTGAGGAGCGGGGTGCACATTGGGAGCCAAGTCGCAGCATCTGGCCTTAGAAGCAGGTTGTGTGAACACAAAGTGCTTTAGGCGGTGAGCTGCCCACCTAACGCACGTGAGAAGGCCCATCCGGTGGACTGACTTGGGTGAATAAGGCAACCAGGATTTGGCTCTGACTTTCAGAATGGGTGGCCTGGGGAGGGCGCCTGATGCTGGGTTTTTCAGAGCTATCTGCTGGAGCTTAAGACGTAGGGTGCAGGCTGTTAACTCAGGTTAAAAGAAGGAGCCAGTTGCCCATCCTCCAGGACAGAGGTGTCAAGAACCAGTGCAAGTTCTCTGGGTTGGCGGGGCATCAGCCCATCCCTGCTTGCAGAACAGTGCATGTCTACGAACAGAGATCAGCCCCCGTACTGTACACCAGCAGCTGTGTCAGCGCTAAGCCCTGGTGTAATATTTGAACTCGTGCGTGTTGAAAGCTTGCTCAGAGTGCCATCCCCAGGATAGCTGGGCCAGTGCTGGAATCCAGGGGCTCATTTACCTGTGTAGCAGAGGCTGGAGAAAGTTCACTGAAGACAGACTGACACATAACAACACATAACAAGTTTGTGTGTGTGGTTTTTGGAGGGCGGGGGGGGGTGAGAAAACCTGGATTTGTGCTGGAAATGGCCCAACTTGATTATCATGCACATTGTAAGGAGAGTGATCACTTTAGATAAGCTATTACCAGCAGGAGAGTGGGGTGGGAGGAGGTATTGTTTCATGGTCTCTGTGTGTATATAATGTCTTCTGCAGTTTCCACAGTATGCATCCGATGAAGTGAGCTGTAGCTCACGAAAGCTTGTGCTCAAATCAGTTGGTTAGTCTCTAAGGTGCCACAAGTACTCCTTTTCTTTTTGCGAATACAGACTAACACGGCTGCTACTCTGAAACCTGACATAACAACATGTTTCAAAGTCAGCCTTGGCTGGGGCTGAGTGTTTGTTTCTTCCATTGCCTTGTGCGATAGCATTAGTATTGAAATGATCCCAACTAGACACAGCTATTAACACCTCCCAGAGGGGGATGAGAAATGCAGTTCACGCCTTAACTACTCCTGGTGTTGATTTGGAGCCCCTGGCAGCCACACTGACTGAGCAGACCCAGTGCTCTTTGTCAAGGATCTCTACACAGGGAAGGAAAAGAAAGGGCATCACAGTTTCAAATCATGAGAAGCCTCAGCGGAGATCAGGGCTCCCGTGTGGTAGGAATGGTGGGCAGAGTAAGAGACAGTCCAAAGAGCTCCCAGTTTAAACAGACAAAGGCAGGAGACAAATAGAGGTGAAGGGACTTGCCCAAGGCATGCAGCAGGTCAGTGGCAGGAGTAGAGGCCAGGTCCTCTGATCCCCAGGCCAGTGCCTAGCCACAAGGCCAGACTGCCTCCAGGGAAGTTTTATATTCTGTAGAAATCAGCAAAACGTTCAGGAGGAACCAACCCCTTCAATTTCTTGTTGCAATGCGTTATTTTGTGTTACTGCCGTGAGCTCCTCAAGCAGGGATTGTGTCTAGCTTGATGTTTGTACAGCACCTAGCGCATCCAGGTCCTTGTCCTCAGCAGGTCTCTTGGGCGCTACCACATTATCAATATGAAATAAGAATGAAGGAGACTTGGGATTCTTATCAGCCAGATGGATCACTTAGCTTCCTCCCCTCATTTCCTAGTGTATAGACAACACAAACCTTTTTAAGAAGAAAAAAAAGCCCTGAGAACTTCAGGTACAAGCAGGGGTTTAAAGTCAGAGTTATCAGCACAGATGAGAAGTCAGGCAAATGGAATGACTGCTCCCGGAAGTGTCCTTGGGAGAGACGCAGGGAGCTGAAAGGATATTTGTCTCTGCTGCTTCATGTCCCTTTTGTTGGCTTTTTAAAAGTGCCCAGCATTGGCCTACCTCTGTTCCCATTGAACTCAGTGGAGCTGCACTGATAGGGTGAGTGCCAGCAGCGGGGCAGCTGTTCAGAGCATCCGCACAGTTTGGAACTTTCATTAGTAATGGAAACTGCCTCTGTGCCACCCACTTTCCTTGACCTATATGTTCCCTGACACCCGAGAGAGGGGAAATCCTAGCCTGACTCCCGGGCACTTCATTGCCTGGGAGTCTCTCAGATGAGACCTTACCCCGTAGCTTTGGTCTGCTGTCTGTGGCCGTTCATGATCCCAGGGCACGTTTTCATATGACTTGCTGCTGGCCCATTGTCTTTGTCCAAAATTTCATCTCCCTGCCATTGCTGCTCTGCGAATTTTATGGTCGCTGCTCGGCCCCAGAGGTGGCTGCATTTAAGCGGTGCTGAATGTACAAAGTTTATAAAGTGCTTTGAGATCCCTCCAGACGAAAGGGACTAGAGAAGTGTGATAGGTTCATATAAGCGTATGCACCCTATCACAAATGCCCGTGAGAACTGTTTGACCCTCTCTCTGACACTCTCCATTCAGCCCCTTGACATCAAAGCCCGGCTGCAAATGGGGGCAGATTTCAGGCCCCGGATGGGCTGGATATGGGGCGGGCAGATGGTGTGTTTTAATTGGAAGCCATTTCCCCAGAACTTAGCTGATCTGTGACCCTCTTTCCCACACCCGAACACTCCAGCTGTTGTGGAACTCACAGCTGATGCTGCCGCGCTGGGAGAGCTTTGTTCTGCTGCCGGGGGAAGCGTTTTGTGGAGATGATTGGCATGAAAGACCCTGTGTAAAGTTTTCCTGCCTGTGTGGTTCGTTCGCCTCTTTTCCTCGCTCACATCTTCCTGAGCTGCAGTTTTTTAAAAATGCAGAGGTTTTAAAAGACAAACGCGCCCTGCTTTGAAGCGCGGATGCCCTGGGGGTGGGAGGAGGCAGCAGCCAGCAGGTCCCTAGGGACAATGAAAGGAGCCTAGGAGGCAGGTAGCATCTTCTGTAGCATGGCTACATACACAGTAATTTGACCTCCTGCGGATGAAAGTGCAGGGAGCTGCAATGGAGTCTTCTCAGTAACCAAACCCCTGGCTGTGCCTGGCTCGTTAGTGGTGTCTCCTGCCTGTGGGAGTGTAACACCTCTTCCCTGCTCCTTAGTGCTTTTAAAAGTGCGGCCTCCTATCCATTAGAGCCATTGCTCCTCTGAAGTAGCTTCTGAGACATGTTTTCCCTCTGCTCCCTTGGGTCATTTGTTTATCTACAATTTGCTGAATCTCCCTCCTTCCCCCGTTTGGGGAGAAGACTCTGTTGCTATATTACAGATGAATATTTCATTTCCCGGGGAACCTGGCTAACCCTGTGGAAACATGGGCCTGGCCCCCCACTCTGGGCATTTGCTGTTTCTCTGCCCTCTTTCGGCTGCTTTGAGTTGCTAAAAGCCAGTGTTTTGCCCTGGGAGATTTCTCCATAGCATTCAGGGAACCAGTTGGCGGGTGATGTCACAGTGCGTTGCCGCGGTAATGGCGGTGATGTTGCTAGGACACAGTGATGATGCGCTTTTGCAACAAAGCGATGAAGGAAGAGAGGAACCAGCTCCGGATTGGTCCTGGAGACCCACAAACTCCTCCCCTTTTCCTTAAAGGTGACTTTCGTCCTGGCTGAAGGTGGCGGATTGCCAGCCCTGGCGACTGAGTCCCGTTGTTTGTCCCCAGCCCAGGCAGCACCAGGGCGAGGTTCACACACACACCCCCCACCTCCCAGGAATCTACCTTGGCTCTGCCCTGGAAGGGCCTTTTCTGGGGTGAAAGGGGCAATGGGGGACTCCCTCACCCATTCTGTTCTTGGCCTCTTGGCTGCTTCTGCCAGAGAGGGGGCCAGTCAGTGGCACCACTTCCATCCCGGAGTCCCCATCAGCCCCCCTCCTTCATCCCATTCAGGGCTCCCTTCCCGGCCAAGGCATCCCATGTGAATGGGCTCCCTGCAGTTCTCCCTGTCCGCACTCCCCACCATGAACCCCGACAGGCCACAGCCTCCCTTCTCGTCGGCTGAGTGTGACTCATTTCCATTCCCATCAGCACCTGCTGCCCCTCCCCGCCCATCTCCCCATCAGCCAGAGTCCCACCTGGATAACATAAGATCCTCTCTCCTCTTAAGGGACTGAGCACCGTATCTGCAGTGCCTACAGCCCTGCCACCCCAGGGAACCTGTGAAAGCAACAGCCCATAGACACCTTGGGGCTGAAAACCCTGCTCCAGGAACCACTATCCCATTTACGTGAAGACACCTACCACTTTCCTGGTGCTAAAAAGCCCATCAGCGCTGTCAGGCGTTTAATGCGGCTCTGTCACCGTGCAGAGCAAAGGCTGCTGTGACCGTGCAGGTCCCCCGGGCCATGCAGTCATGCTGCTCTTACCACTCGTGGGCTGCTGCTCGGTGCTTGTGCATATTGTCACTCAGCAGAAAAGGGGCCAGTGGCTTCTGGGTCACTTACACTCCAGGGCCGAGTTCCTAGTGATCTAAGGCACCTCCGTTTTGGGGGCCCATGGGGCCTGGCGCACCACAAAGGGGTCTGATCCTCAGACCGCGCTGAGCATCTGCCCTTGGGAAATCAAGCCCTGCTAAGCAGTCTCACTGGCGATACATGAATGCGTAGGCCGAGGCTCCTCGCTTATCTTCCACCACCGGCTGCAGCAGATGGCCCCTTTGGTGTCTTGAGTCGCTCCATCCCCCCTACCAGGGAGCTGCCCTGCGGAGAGCTTGGCCTTGCTTCTTAGCGTCGTGTCATAACAAATGTCACACAGATAGGAGCAGACACAAAACGATTGCCCCAAATACCTGCTCTGAGCTGCCGTGGCTGTGCCAGCAGGAGACATTGTCAACCCCCTGATTTAGTCCTTGTGCCAACAGAGCTCCCCCCCACCGCCCCCCGGGCCTAGCCTCCTGCCTGTTGTCATGGAGCCACAAGATCTGTGCTATGCCCCAGCTTTTAAACAGTCCCTTGGAGGAGCCCCAGCTGTGGAGCAGACCCCCAAGGGGTCCCACTCTTCCTTCAGGGTAGGCCTCATGGCCTCACCATCTCAGACTGAGCCGCCTCCTGCTTCACCCCATGAGCTCTGACCCACAAGCCCAGTGAGACAGGCCCCCAGGCAGAGATTGTTACACTCTTTGGGCACCTCAGCAAGTGTCTGTGGTGGCAACAGGCAGCGGCTTCAAAACAGAGGAGGGTTTATGAGTCAGCTGGAAGGCAGCACTGGAAGTGTAGGTTAGCACAGAGAAATACAGGTGAGGACAGAGTCCAGCTGGCCAAACCAGAGCAACCCGCCAGCCACGCTGCAGGAGACTCGAATGCAGGCTCCGTCCCGTTGTCAGACCAAGGTGAGAGCAGTCGAGCCTCTTCCAAAAGCCCACTCTGACGCCGGTGCCCTGACACCTCCCAGTCTGGCATCCGTTCACCTTCCCTCCTGAGAGGTGGAGAAACCTCCTTCCTCTCGGTCCTTGGTTGCTCGGCGTCAGTGTTCTGCCCCTCGTGGTTCTCAGTGTCTTCTCGGATTTTCCATTGCTCTGGGTGGGCCTCCGCCAGTGCTGTAATGACCCATTCGGTCCTCCCCAGACAATTAGTGACACCCCCACCCCATGTCCCTTGCACTTCCCCACAAGCAAATTCAGGCCAGGTCTACGCTCAAGTTATTGCTCCGGGGTGTGAAAAATCCCGACCGCTGAGCCACGGAGCGGTACTAACCTAACCCCCCGGGTGGCCAGCGCTGTGTCAGCCGGAGGGCTTCTCCTGTCACCATAACAACCGCCTCTCGGGGGGTGCCTTAGCTACCCGGGCAGGAGAGCTCTCCTGCCGGCATAGGAGCCTCTTCACCTAGCCACTGCAGTGGTTTCAGTGGAGACTTGCCCCGTGACACACACAGGATTCATAAAAAGTAGTTCCAAAAAATTCCCATTTTGTCGCACCTGTCTCCCACTGCTTGTCACAAACGCCTCTTCTTCTTCGGCTGTCCCTCGATGCGAGGATGGTGTCTGCCAAGGGGGTTCATTGCTGGGTTTTTTAAGTGGCTGAGGAGCTCAATTCGTGCCCTGCAGATTTTCCCACAGAAGTGACAGGTGTCATCTTGGAGGAGACATAGTTGGTGGCTGGAGCGTTGTGCCCTTTCTTTCCTCCTTTGTTGCGTCTCTGTCTCATGAGCGCGTCTGTTCTCCTCAAAGTGAGCTGTGGCTTGGGTCTGGTGCGGGGCCACCATGTTCTCTTCTGCGCCGAGTCCTCCCAGAGCGTTGGGCTGATGCTTCCCTTCGTAAGATGTACTTTCTGTACGTCTTTGAAACTCTTCCGCTGCCCTCCGCGAGCCCTTCTTCCCTGACTTACTGGAGAGAAGAGCACTGGCTTCGGGAGGCGAGTGTCAGGCATAGGTACACAGCGGCCAGCCCAGCGGAGTTGGTGTTTCATGACCTGCGCTTCTGTACTGCTGAAGTTGGCTGCAGAGAGAACGCTGGTGTTAGTGCGTCGGTCTCCCCAGCTGATCCTGAGAAGCCTCCTGAGGCAACGCTGCTGGAACCGCTCCAGCCTCTTGAGATGTCGTCCAAAGGTTACCCGGGTCTCACACCCACAGAGAAGGGTGGGCATGACAACTGCCTTGTAAACCAGGATCTTGGTGCCTGGTTGTAGATCCCTATCAGTGAAGACTTGTCTTCCTGTCACAAACACTGAAAGCCCTAAGGAAATTCACAGACAAAAAACTGCATGAAGTTGGCATTAGACTTGGAAGGACCCATCAGTGACATACAGGGGGTTGTTTTTATTTTTTAAAAAGCAACAACATTCTTGTTATTTTTTTAAACTAACAAGAATGTTATTATTTAAAAAACGATGTTTAGAAAGCCAGGAAAGTCAGAGTTAATATTAAATGTCAAAGAAACCCAAGCATTCGAGAGTCTGTAAATACATGGTTAAAGCGCCCAGACGGATTTAACTCTGCCCTAGGGAGAACCAGAAATGGGGTGAAACCCAAGGCCATCACTAAAGATTGTTTCTCTTCATCACTGAGAGAAAAGCCAGGCTGCTTTCTGCTCAACCGCAGCATGGTTGTGGTGGCTTTTTACCAATCCCTGCTCAGCCGTGTCGCCTCCTGACAGCCATCCTTCCTTACACATCAGTCAGGTCCCCGGTGCCACCAGTTAGACAAGTGTAATTGGACACAGAACTAGTAATAACAGCAAATGCAATTCTCCTAGGTCCAGGCCATTAAATTAGAGAATTTAACCAGAGAAGAGCAAAGTCTGTGCAGTGATCCAGCATCATTCCTAGTGCTCGCCATGGGGGATATTTGGGCCAGGGCAGGGAGATCCCCAGTTGCAATGGGAGACAGTGGGACTTACAGCCAGGCAGCTTACCTAGCTTGAAACTGGTGAAGCAAACCCAGTGCCAAGCTCCCAGTGCCGGGCACCCTTTGTAGAGTCTGGAAACGCTCTAAGAGCTGGGGGGGGTGCCCCTTCTCAGTGCCCCGCCCACAAGCCGTGCGATGCTGCAGCTCTTGTAACATGCAGGGCATGGCTCGGTCCCGGAGAAAGCAGAGGGTGAGCAGAGGTGAGGTTGGCAGCGGTGCCATCCCTGAAGAGCAGCCACCCTGCCACGCTGAGGATGCGCTGCCCCTTCTTCAAGGCCTCGGAGAAAGCCCTTGGTCCAGAACTCACCCGGCCTTCCAAGGAGTCTGAAGGGGAGCAATGCGGGGCGGGGCGGCCACTGTTACTGCCGGGGCCGAGCGGGGAGGGCAGCCATCTGAACACAGCCGCTCCAGACTTCAAAGGCTCTGCTTCCTTCGGAATGGAATCTGAACTCCAGCGTTCTCCACTTCCTGCTATTTTGTAGACCTGCCGGGCTCTAGGCTTTAACTCCGGCTTAGCAGAGTGCTCTGGGGCTGGGGACTTTCCCTCAGAGAGAGGGAGAGAGAGTGGGGTGGGGGCGGGGGCTCCTGGCAGTAGATCCCTAGCATAGGGAGAGCCAAGTTCCCATTGCTAGGAAGGCACGGATATGGACCTAGGAGAAGGAGGGGGCTCAACATAAACTGGGGGGGGTCCACCAAAAGTCGGGGCCCTGTGCCTGGTAGGGTGGCTGAGGCAGAGAGGCCGGGGGGGGCGGCTTTGGGAAATAACGAGATGCCATCCTGAGGGAGACAGCACGAAGTGGGAGCCACATGTGCTCTGCAGCCTGCTGCTGTACCTGGGGCCGCTTTGCACACAGTGTGAATTACACTCCTGCCGTGGTGTGGGGCTGACGGATCCGTCCCGGAGATGGAGGGTTGGGAGAAGCTGCCCAGCTCCCCTTACTCTGGCCTCCTCTTCTCTCCTCTCTAGGGCACAGGCTGCCCCTGACATGCTCTGCCCCAGCGAGGAGCCATCGTTTTAGTGCCTCGAAGACAAACGGACGCCTGGCTGGAGAGACACGGAAAGGTAGGCACGGCAGCTTCCCCAATCCCCTGTGTGCTCCCCTGCACTGCATGCACCTCTCCGGCCTGTCCCTGGCACCTCGCTCGCGCTCCCTCGGGCTCGGGGGAACCAGCCAGCTCCTGAGCCATCCTTCTCCCTGCAAACATTATTCCCGGTAATGAACCAACAAGCACAAATGCCAGGAAGCCAGGTGCAGTCGGCTGCCAGGGCGAGCGCAGTGCCCCAGGGGCTGGCGGGAACCGCAGAGCTCAGCAAGAAAACAACAAAGCAGGCGTCCCGGCCGAAATCAGTGCTCGGCCTCTGGGCCCCTAGGAACCCTGGGCTCCCTTCTCCTCTCCTGGTGATGGAACCTCACCCCAGAATTAGGGTGTTTTCTATTCGCGCAGCACGAGGGCTGGTCAGAAAGGGGCGGGTTCCCCTGGACATTTTTGACTGAAAACATTTTTGACATTGAAAACCCCCAAACTGAAATATTTGGGGCCCAAAACTGCTGAAAACCAAAAACGAAACAAAACTAAAGGGGGGAAGGGCAGTTTTCTGACATAGTGATTTTCAAGGGAAGTGAAACTGAGAGCTGCAGAGGAAGGTCTAAGAACCCACCCCAGCAGAGGGGGATAACCTGCCCTCATTCAGGTCTCCAAGAGTTGAAGAATGACACCCCCTGAAGCAGGTGATCTAATCGCCCTGCCAGGATGCTTGTTGTCCTGCGTTGTGATACTCATAGAAACGGCCAGTCCCTTTTGGGATCTTGTTAAGTTCTTGGCCTCCAGTGAGCTCGGCATTTACCTGCCTGCCTTCCCCTTCCCTTGTACGTGGGTCTCCCTTTCTCCATCTAGGTATGGTACTGTGCCCATCATTGTAGTATCTGACCATCCCTCCCATGGTCCTGCTACTCCCTTTGCAAACTGTGCCCTTCCTCCCACACCATTCTGCTCCCGCGGCCCCCATTTACCTGGTATTTAGCAGGCCCCATTCCCCGAGTATCTGAGAGCACAGCCCTTTGTGTGTTTCTCCTGGCACCCCCAAGGGTCTGGCCTTGCTGTCATCCCCATTTCCACAGAAGTCGAGAAAGACTAAGGGCCGGATGTTAGGCTCCTAACGTCGGCTTAGGCTCCGAACTTCCGCTGATTCCCACAGCAGTTAGGCTCCGGGCCGCAAGCTAGCACGCTGAGCATTGGGCCAGCCTTCCTTTCCGTGCAGCTGGCAGCCTGGGGCCAGTCCTCCTGGCAGACTTGCCATGCCTTGTCATGCGGCGGAAGCCATCCTGAGGGGGCTCTGTGCTACCTGCACTGCCCGTGGGGGAAAACACTGGCAGGACATGGCTTCTGGTGGCATCAAAACCAAAGTGTGTCCCAACCCAAAGCTCAGCTCCCAGCGTTCAGCTCAGACGGTCACTCAGATTCAGGGACAGTTCTCTGACAGAGCAGGGGGGTTGGCCCGGGATAAGACAAGAAGGGCCTGGCAGTGACCATTCCTGGCTCTGCTGGCAATTTGCCATATGATCCCCGGCAAGTCACTGCCTGTCTTTCTGCACCTCCATTTCGTCACCTGTAAAACAGGGACAATTGCAGCAGCCCCGTGAGGTTCCCACAAGGGTGAGGCGGAAGCTGGCCAGGGCATGTGGCGGCCCCATTACCATTTGGGTGCCCACTGGCAACGAAAATCGAGCAGAAACCGTACATCCGCCTCCCAGCAGGACAGTCTCAGCCTGAGTTATGAGTAGTGTTTGCAAAGCCCTTGGAGATCCGGGCCAGGGTGAGCTAGGTCAACCAGGCACTTTATCCCCATCCATACCCGAGGAGCCTTCTGGATTGTTGCTTTCCCACAGATCTCAAAGCCTTGCTGTTGATGTCGGTGGGTGTTTGAAGCATCTCAGGGCTGTTCTGGGGACCGGAGGGGTAGGACGGGGGGTGGGAGAGGAGCTCTGCAGTACGAGGTCTCCAGAGAAACCCTTTGTCTGATGCAGAGCGATAACTAAGTGGCTCCTGGTATTCTGCTCACAGCTCCTTCTCTGACTCCTCTGCAAGGCTTTGTGCATGTGTGTGCCTGCCATAAATATTGATGGGCTGGCCGAGGGGTAAGTGTGCATTTATATACCACATTAAGTAGGTAAATGCCATAAGAACCTGCTGTGTGGGTAAGGCCAGGAGAAGCCATGGCATTGGTGCTAGCATCGGGGCTGAAAGCGTTACGGCTCTTTAATGGAAAACGGAATTTATACCGTGGGGGGAGGAATAAGGAAAGAACCTAGAAGAAATCTGCAAAGTCAGAAACCCGTTAAGAGAATCATCCGTACCTGCAGCAATTCCAGATACACAGCCTGAGCTTAGCAGGGACTTTCAGAGATAAATATCTGCTCAGAGAACCCACTTCCTGTGCAGCAAAGCCCAGGCAGGAAAAACACAGAGGGGCTGCAGTATATCTGTTTAATAATGCATGGCACAGACAGGCAAGGCGCTTGCTGCTCTGTAAAAACCATGAGGACGAGAAGTCTCCCCTCCAATAGAGTCCAGCCTGCATGCAGATATTCCCAGGGCAGTGCACGGCCATGCATATCACAGGGCAATCTAGGTGTGTGTGCCAGTCAAACCCGGGTAACTTCCTAGGGTCGGCACCGATATGGCTGATTCCCCTGGAGCAGTGTGCAGAGGTCCCTGATGACTCTCGCCTTTACCCCGCAAGGAAGGAGTTTGCAAAAGGGTGATGCCAGGCAGGCAGAAATCTCTCATTTCTATGGTGTGGGGACAGCCCAGAGCATATGCGGCAAATCTGAGGGAATCAATTACACAGCGATTACAGGTGACACAGTAATGACAGGGTTTGCTTCACTGAGCACCATGGAACCTGCCCATGGGTTTCAAGGAGAAAAAGTATTATTAATAGGGAGTATTAATGAGAATAACGATTCTTAATTCCGCACGTGTATGACAGCAGCAGTCGGGGACTCCAGTCAGGGTCAGAGCTGTACGGTGCTGGGTTCTGTGCAAAGGCAAATAGAGACACGGGCTCTGCCCCACTGAGCTTACAGTCTAAGGATAACACCAGTACCTTCCACCTGGGGTCAGTGACACTATTGTGGTAGTGCCCAGCAGCCCCAGTCAGGGAGCAGAGTCCCTCGGCGCCAGGCACTGCGCATCCACAGACCCAGGAGCCCCTACCCCAAAGAGCTTCCACCTAAAGGTCGATCTAGCGGATTGGAGGAGCGGAAGGGAATAGTGAGACAATGAGCAGCAGCAGGCACAGTGCACCAGCTGCCAAGCCACTGACTTTGGTTTGCAGGCATCACAACAGAGGAGTGTGTGATAGGGTTGCCAACCCTCCAGGATTGGCCTGGAGGCTCAATTAAAGATTATGTCGTGTGACGAAATCTCCAGGAATACATCCAATCAAAATTGGCAACCCTAGTGTGTGAGTGCCCATGGCCGGGTATTATTGTATACATGGGGAATCAAAGGCATAGAGGTCATGTGACTCACGCCAGGTAGCAGGCTTGTGAGGGACAGCTGGGAATAGAACCCAGGAGTCCTGACTTCCACTTCTCTGTTCTAATGGCATCATGGGACAAAACCTAGATCTAAAAAGCAAATGAGTGTTTGTGTCTGATCAGCCTTTCAGGGTCTCACTGCAGATAGATGGTGTCGCTGGTGACCCCAGACACTGAGTATCCCAGGGGGCAAAGCAGCTTCCTCCTGGCTGCTACCAGTGTTGCAACCTGAGAGATCGTATTCAGGGGAGCAGAACTGAGTGGCTCTGAGAAGGGGAGTGAAATATGGACCCCTCCAGTGGCTGTAAATCTACACCCCATGCCTGGGATTCCCAGGAGATGTTTGGTGCTTCCTGCTTCCAGTCGGGCTGTGAATCCCTGAAGGGCAGGCCCAGGTACATCAGACCTTCTGACGATCCTGAAATCACACAGTGAAGGGAGGAAACCTGCCCCCAAACATTGCACGGATTCAGACTTCAGGCCAGAAGGAAGCAGCCTGAGCATCTAGCCCCACCTCCTGCATAGTTCAAGCCAGAGACCCTGCCCCAGGGGTGCCGAACCCTCTGCTTTAGCATCAGTTCAGAAAATGGGCCAGCAGCAGCAGGGTGGCAAGGTTCTCCCAAAAGAAAGGACCTGCACGCCCATTTCGGCTGCTGCAGGATTGTCCGAATCGCCCAGGTTTACAGACAGACTCTGGAGCTGAAGAAGTATGTCGTGTATTCACTGCTTCAGTGAGCGATCAGTTCCCTGAAACAGAGCCCAGCACAGGGTTAAACGCAAGTGCACCCCCTCGTTCAGGTGCTGCCTTAACTACATTGTTACAAAGCATTCATTATTTATCTTGTCTAAACACTTTCCTGGCTAGCACTGAGATTCGTTTGCTAACCCAGTTGTTTACCTGATTGGACGGTTGACCAGGTTGTTCATCTGATCAGGTCGCTGGCTCAGCTTCTCACCTGGCTGTTTGCTTGCCTTGCCAGACAAATCAGGCATCTTTTCACGTGTCCCAACACCTGAAACACTGTACACAGCCGACAGCCCAGGGTGGCCGAGTCTGACTAATCGCCTCTGCGGGTGTCTGACATGCCCAGCACTGTGTGCAAACAAAACTCGGCTCTGGCTCCGGCTGGGGTGTCACTCCACAAAATCTCTATTAGAGTCAATTACGTTGCTGCTGCTGCCAGGTCTCTCTGTCTCTCGCTGACAAATCACCGGCTCAGATTGGAACAGAGCAGCTGGGTGATTCTTTATGACCCCTGTCATAAATATAAAGGGAAGGCTAACCAGCTCGCCCTGCCTCTCTGGCGGTCTGGGACTGCTCGTATCGATCAGCATAAGAAGCAAGACTTTCTGCTGAGTCCATTTCCTTATCCCATAAACACTGTTTTATTTCCTCCTTGGACATGTTCAGGAATTGCTCCTGAGCTATCAAATCACACATTCCGTCAAAGCTAGTGACACCCCTTCCTTGGACCCATTTATCTAACAGATCCCTCATCTGGTTTAGATAAGCCACATTACTTAGTCCAGGCCCTCTCTTAAGGGTTCGAAATTTTACTCTGTACGTTTCAGATGTAATTTGAAATTGCTTTAAAACCAAATCCTTGAACTTATTATAGTCAGAAGCCTCATCAATAGGCATCTTATTGAATATGTCCAGAGCTCTTCCAGTTAATTTTGCGACCAATGTGGTCATCTTGTGAGCTTCAGAAATTTTATGGAGAGTGCACAGACTCTCAAAGGTGAGAAAATATTCAGCAGTATTACTGGATTCATCATACTGTGGACATAGTCGCTCCCATTTGTGGATTGTTGGGGAAGGATTATTAGGGTTATCCAGTAGATTCCGCTCAGCCCTTACCTTCTCCAACTCCAGTTCATGCTTCCTCTCTTTTTCCCTCTCCTCCATTTCTTTTTCCCTTGCCTCCATTTCTTTTTCCTTTGCCTCCATAGCTCTCCTGTGAGCAGCCTCTTGGTGTTTTTCTGCCTCTTTCGCTGCCTCCATAGCTCTCCTGTGGGCAGCCTCTTGGTTTTTTTCTGTCTCCAGTTCTCTCCTGTGGGCAGCCTCTTTGGCTGTTTCTGCCTTGGGCTCTGTCATGTTTGCCTCTCTGTTTTTAACTAACTTTACACCCGAGAGTTAGAAATAAAAACAAACAAACAAAAAACTTGGGTTGTCAAATATATATACATATATAGAGAGGTTGTGCTGTAACCGGATACCGATGTTCTCAGATCGTGACTGTCAGCCTACAGAAAAATCCTTAAAAAAAACCCTAACACCTTTGTCTCCAGGCAAATAGACAGAAAACCCCTTGAGTTGCTCTTAGGTCAAAACAACTTCAGGTCTGTGAAGACTTGTGAATTTCCCTGCAGGAGGTTAACTACCCTGCCTTTAGGTAGAGAAAACTCCAGCTCACAAAAGACAATTCCCTTTTGTCTTTGCTCTGGCCCCCAAGCAGAGACAAAAAAGCTCTAACTGCTTTCAGCTTAAAACCTGCTTTCCAGCAGCCCAAAGGAAAAAAAAACATATTTCCTTTTAAAAAAATCTGTGCTTCTGGTTCAAAAAATCTCAAATTGATCTCAAAATGATTTCAAGTTAATCCCACCACTCTGCCACCATGTCAAGGTTCCTTCCCCACTCTGAACATAGATGAGGTTTTTTGCAGGAGTGGGTGGGTGAGCTTCTGTGGCCTGCGTTGTGCAGGAGGTCAGACTAGATGATCATAATGGTCCCTTCTGACCTTAGTATCTATGAATCTATGAAACTCTAGAGTACAGACATGGGGACGTGCATGAAAAACCCCCTAAACTTATTTTTACCAGCTTAGGTTAAAACTTCCCCAAGGTACAAACTATTTTACCTTTTGCCCTTGGACTTTATTGCTGCCACCACCAAACGTCTAACAGATATAGAACAGGGAAAGAGCCCACTTGGAAACATCTTTCCCCCCAAAATCCTCCCAAACCCTACACCCCCTTTCCTGGGGAAGGCTTGATAAAAATCCTCACCAATTTGCATAGGTGAACACAGACCCAAACCCTTGGATCTTAAGAACAATGAAAAAGCAATCAGGTTCTTAAAAGAAGAATTTTAATTGAAGAAAAAGTAAAAGAATCACCTCTATAAAATCAGGATGGTAAATACCTTACAAGGTAATCAGATTCAAAACATAGAGAATCCCTCTAGGCAAAACGTTAAGTTACAAAAAGACACAAAAACTGGAATATACATTCCATTCAGCACAGCTTATTTTATCAGCCATTTAAACAAAACAGACTCTAACGCATATCTAGCTAGATTGCTTATTAACCCTTTACAGGAGTTCTGACCTGCATTCCTGCTCTGGTCCCGGCAAAAGCAACACACAGACCGAGAGAGCCTTTGTTTCTCCCCTCTCCAGCTTTGAAAGTATCTTGTCTCCTCATTGGTCATCTTGGTCAGGTGCTAGCAAGGTTATCCTAGCTTCTTAACCCTTTACAGGTGAAAGGGTTTTTCCTCTGGCCAGGAGGGATTTAAAGGTGGTTAGCCTTCCCTTTATATTTTTGACAACCCCTAACTAGGAATTAAGCTGGTGGTCTCCCCTGCCTGCTCACCCCTTGCAAGCGTGCCCCTCCCTTCCCCAGCAAGTTCTCCTATGTCTCAGAAACAGGAACCCCCTGGAATCAGCCAAACAATTGTCCAGGCTGTTCTGACAACAATTTACAAACCGTGCCTGCGAACAGCACCTCAGGAAACACACACAGCAATAATTGAGCAGGGTGCCATATGGTGCTGCTGCTCTCCCCGTGGCCTGGTCTTCCTATGCCGTAGGCCTGGCAGCAACGAGCCAAGCAGCAGAAAACCCGAGCCGACTGCCAGCCCGGGCACCTGGGCAAGAGAAACACGACTGCAGGGAAGGGGAGCCCTGCCCAGCACCCAGGAGCACACCTCCTGCACCCTGGGAAACAGGAGCTGGCAGCAAAGCAAAGGCAGAGGGTGGGTTGTGTCTTTCCATGGTGATAGACATTTGCTATTGCGGATAATTGGGGGCAGAACTGTGGCCAGTCCCGTCCGGGGCGTCAGACTCAGCACCATGCTCCCCTCTGGCCTTGGAATCTACGAAAGGGGCAGCCGCCAGGTTAAACACCAGCAGCCAGCTCCTGCCACCAGGCTGAGCAGCACCCAGCCCAGAGCAGCTCGCGGGGCCAGGCCTGGCTCCGTATGTTACACGGAGAGCAAGCGTCTGTCTCGCTCTCACCCTGCCGCCCCTACTACGCCCCGGTCCTGAAGCTGGACCTGCCGGGGCGGCGCCACAAGAATGCAGCGATCTGCCCCGGAGGTTGCATGGCAGGACGAGGGTCTCTGTACTGAGATCAGTGAGATCTCTGCCGGGGGGAAGGGCCCTCAGGGTTGGGCCTGGCTGGCAGAGAGACCTGCGTTGAGTGAAGTGAGTTCCCGGTCTCAGCTCTGTGCTCTTGCCACTGCGACAGCGGGTCTGGCCCAGTCGCACCATTTTGCTTTCACCTCTCATCAACCCTCTGTGCGTACTCGCACGCATGGCCCAGCCAGCGTGGAATTTGTGCCAGGGCTTGGCAGGGCTGAGCCCCAGCACCTCTGGGCCTGCCGGGTCAGAGCCCGGCACCCCCAGGCCTGGCAGTTCACAACCTGGCACCTCTGGGCTCAGCAGTTCAGAAGCCGGCACCTCTGGGCCTGGCAGGTCAGAGCCTGGCACCTCTGGGCCTGGCAGTTCAGAGCCTGGCACCTCTGGGCTCAACAGTTCAGAGCCCGGCACCTCTGGGCCTGGCAGTTCAGAGCCTGGCACCTCTGGGCTTAGCAGTTCAGAGCCCGGCACCCCCAGGCCTGGCAGTTCACAACCTGGCACCTCTGGGCTCAGCAGTTCAGAAGCCGGCACCTCTGGGCCTGGCAGTTCAGAGCCTGGCACCTCTGGGCTTAGCAGTTCAGAGCCCTGCACCTCTGGGCCTGGCAGGTCAGAGCCCGGCACCCCCAGGCCTGGCAGTTCAGAGCCCGGCACCTCTGGGCTCAGCAGTTTGGAGCCCGGCACCTCTGGCCTTGCTGCATCAGTTATGAATGTAAAAAAATTGCTTGAGCCCTGGAATGTAAATGCTTGAGCCCCGGCACCTGTTTCATTGCAAATGAAGCCCTGGGCCCTGCACTGGCAAACCCTGCAGGGGAAGGGCTATGCCTGTGTAGAACCGTCTGTTTCCATTTGAAATAGGACAGTGACCAAGCCTGGGGAAACGTTTCCTCTTGGTGACATTTTAGAGATCCAGGGATTAGCGTCACATGACTAATGCCCGATGCATTTTCAGGTTGGCTGTAAGCGTTTCCCGTCTACCCAGGCCCAGTAGTCTCCTGCTGGTAACAATGGTGGAGGCAGGAATGTAGAAAGAGCTTTGGTAACTGGAGCCAACAACAGGGAAGTGAAATTCCCTGAGCCCTGTCTACACTACAGCCTCCCCCACTACTGCCACTGGGAAAGCTGCACCAGTGCAGAGTTCCTGGGATGACCGGTCCATGCATTGTCTCCTCCGGAAAGCCAAGGAAAGTCAAGCAGCAGGTTGTGACACAGCTCATTATACAGAGGACTGCAATTCCTGGTGGCCAATGGACAATTTGTGCATCAGACAATTTGCATATGTGCCCCAGTGTATTCTGGGTAATAATAACCACATACTTGGGAAATCTGGTTGCCCAGGTTGCCTGTGTTTATTTTGCAAGCCTGCAAACATCCCTGGGAAGGCAAAGCATGTGCTGGAACAGCTGTGGTTGGATGGAAGGCATTACGTGCTGACAACTTGCGAATTGGTGTTCCCTCTGCATGGAAGAGCTGCTCCTAACAGCCAGCTGTCTGCATGGCTTTAGAGCTGTGATCAGGAGTTGCTGTGTAGCTACAGAAAGTTTGGATAACAAGATTCTTGGTTTCATTGCCCAGCTTGGCCCAGGAGTTGTGTGTGAACTGGGACAAGCCACTTACACTTTTGGAATTTGTTTCCCTGTCTGCAGTGTGGGGGATAGAAATCCCTTTGGGAAGCCAGGGGAGGTACTTGGGTAGCAGCTTCACCTCATTACTGCTGCTCCTTTAATTGTTCGGCAACTGTTTCAGCTTTGTCATGCACCCAGCAATGCAGCCAGGTGCTGTTGTCAGAGCTTCGAGTCCACTAACTTTGGGTTAATCTCAAGCATTGCAGTGGATTTGGCTTGTGCTAAGAACAGGAGAGTAAAACTTTGAATGGGGACTCCTGGGGCAAAGCAAAGAGGAATAAAAAGTACCCATCTGAGATGAGCTAACGATTGCTGTGAGTGCCAGCCTTCCCTGGGTGCACAATGGCAGAGCTGTCTAGAGTGGGAAAGCTCCAGGCATCCACACGGGTGGGGACCAGGGGGCAGCCCTAGGCACTGGAATAGTGGGGGGAGGCTGCAGGTTGGGACCAAGGGGTGTCGGCAGAGTTGTGTTTGGGGGTCCAGCACTGGACTAGGGGGGAGTTGTGAGCCAGGAGGGCATCAGCCGAGCTGTGTGTAGGGAGCCCAGGGCTGGGATAGCAGGGGGTCAGGGTCCAGTGGAGGCAGCTTGCATGGGGGGGCTAGTTCCTGACTCAGCCACCTCAGTCCCTCCCTCATATTCCAGGAACAGTAAGATCCCTTCACCACCTCCCATCCCCCTCGTGCAAAGGCTGCGCAGTGTTGCTTTTAGCAGCACTCATGGGCATTGCAAGCCCTGCTGAGCTCCCCCCCGACCAGGGCCTTTCCCCAAATCTTCAGGGTGCGCAAGCCCCCCTCTCCCTGCAGCCTGCGCTGCGAAGGAGTTTGCATTAGAAGACAGGCTCTTTTGGATGCTAATTCTAGAGCTTGCCTTTTTTACGGCCCCGTGAAGTGCTTTGGTGTTCCAAAATAGAGTAGATGCTGTTATCTGATGCGCTCACGTATGTGTGTGTGTGTGCGCGTGCGCGCATGTGCAAGAGGGTAGCTGTTTGTTTCCCTGAAGATGAGCACGCGCGGGTGGGCGGTGCGTGCGTGAACACCTGTTCAGAGGAAGGTGCTTGTGTGGTCTACGCTTTTGTGCAGTTGGAAGTTTGGGCAGGTGCCAGGCTGGAGGGGTGGCAGAGGTGCCCTGAGGGTGTGCCCCAGATTCACCCGCTGGGGAAGGAAACACAAAGTCCCTGCAGCTGGTCTCACCCCGTCCCTTTGCCGGGGGCTGGCCTTGTTTCCTGAAACCAATTCAAATGCAGAACAAATCAACTCAAGCTACTGGGTAAATACTCCGCTCGCCTGCCATGTCCCCTCTAGCTGGGGAATGGGGAGGCTGTACACCTTTTCCCTAGGGTAGCCGCCTCTGCCCCCTTCCCCTGTGCTTCTATAACCCCGTCCAGACCAGCTGTGGGACCAAATAACCCGTGCACATACCAGAGTGCCTTGATGCCACCCAGGTAGGCCCATGGCCTGTTGCTTACCCAAGTAGCTCTGTGGATTGTGCTGGGCAGTGGCGTGACCTTGGCCCTGGGGGATGGTTCCTGATCTGTATGGGTCAGGTACGTCCCCAGGCTGGGCCCCGACTAGCCCCCGCCCCTCTGTGGCTGGTCCAGCCCACGTGTACAGCCCCAATTAGGAGCGTCGCCCTCAGCAACACCGCTGGCGTCTCCGGCCGGGGGCTTGGCATTTCTTGTCAGGCCTCGGCATAGAAGCAGCAGGAGACTCGCACACACGTCCTGGCTGAGCAGCCTCCTGGACCTCAGTAGAGTTAGGATCACAATGTCCCTGCCCACGGCACAGCAAAGGGCCAGCAAGAGGAGCTCGTCCAGCACGGCTGCCCAGGCTGGGCATCTCCCTGTGCTGCCAGCCATGTGCAGTCAGCCAGGGCTCTGGGGGGGGTCACTGCAGCAGACAGATGGAGAGTGGCCAGAGCTTCTTACACACCCCAAGAGCCAGACTCAGGGAGGCTCTTCCCAGCTGGGTCATTAAGTCCCTGGGGCAGCCACAGTCTGCCCTGATCCGGGTCACTTCGTTTTCTGGGCATCCAGCTCTGGCTTCAGCAGCTTCTTTAGGGTGCCTGTTACCCGTGGGGCGCGCTGGCGCACACGGTGTGGGGCTGGGGAATGAAACGCGCCTCCCCCTGTTTGTGCTGGCAGGAGAATGGGCTGCAATGGGGCCGGGGGGGGTCAATTCTGAGCACTGGCCTCAAGGAGAATAAAAGCAGATCAGCCTCCGGGGTGTCGGGGGGGGGGGCAGTTAATCTCCAGGGGGCTGCCCCTGGTTTGAAGCGTGTGTGTTCTGGTGCATCGGGGGGGGCATGCTGGCTTTCCTCCCCAGCTGGATGAGGGGACAGGACAGTGGTGGCTTCTCTAGCGCCTGAGCTCAGAACGGGCGGCCTAGGGCAGGGCCGGCCGCCAGTCGCTCGCGCCGAGTGCAGGGAAAGGCTCCGACGCCCCGTGAACAGGGCAGGGGGTTGGAGGTCGTGTATGAGTCCGCACCGGTGGTACCAGAGGCCCAGGCCTGCCCTGCCGTCCAAGGAGGAGGGACCCTCCAGGCCGGGGTTGGTGCAGGGCGGCTGGGGGTGTCAGCCCTGCCAATGCCGAGCCCATTTGCAGACAGAGGTCACCGCAGTCCCCGGGCCGCCAGCTTGCACTGGCACCCGTACCCAGGCACTGATTAGTGAAGGGCCCCCCCCACACCCACTCGCCCAGTGGGGTGCTGGGGCCAGGATAACACCCCAAAGCAGCTCACCCACCGAGCCTGGCAAAGGCTCTAAAAGACGCTGGGCCGGGCTCTGCTCCCAGCCACTCCAGCGTCACTCCACTCCCCGGACGCCAAGGGACTGACTTTGGATTTCCAGGACTTGTCCCCTGGCATTTCCCAGGACGGGGGTGAGGTGCCTCCGGGCCCGGCGGCAAAACCCCTGGAGCTCTCAACGGCCCAGACCCACACATCTGCCAAGGGGTCAGCATGGCGCGGTGCCGGTGTTTGCTCTGCTCCGCGGGTGCTGGGTTGGTTTTGTTTACAAGGCCGGGTTACGCATTTTAAACAGGCTCTTCCAAAACCCAATTACCTCCAGAAGACAGCCGGGTAAAAGTGGCGTAAGTGGCTGTGTGGAAATCTCCCTGCGCAGCAGCCTGGGGAAAACCGACACGACAAAGCCTCTGTAAATTGAGTTAACCGCTTTTAATCCTCTTTACAGATGAGGAGAGCTGATAATTATTTTCTGCAGCCGCTGTCAGGGCGAGGGGCGGGGGGGGGAATAAATAACTGCCCTGCACCAATGGGCTGCGGCAGGCCTGGAGTTCAGCGGCCGTGTAGCCAGGTTGAATTGTTCTCTGTTACACGCTGCCTCTCCCACCTCTCCACTCTCTGGGGAAGGCCGGCTTGGACAGCTTGTGGCTTGTGCCGGCCGTGGTGATGCCAGACCATTCCCCTGTTCCTCCACCGCAATCCTAAGTCGATCCGCAGCTTCCTGCTCCCTGGACCCTGGCCTTTCAGGTAACCTTCCTGGGCCTCCTCGCTCTGTGCCCGGGCTGGATGGCTGGGCACCCCGGCTCGTCTGCTGCTGCGAGCAAAGCTCAGGGGGTGGGGGGGTGGCTCGGGTCTCACTGTGCCTCTGGGGAGTCCTTTCAGGGCCGGGTCCGCGTTACGCAGGTAACGCCTGCGGTCCATGCAGCTGGGGGCGGAGATCGGAAGGGGACCATAAGGAAACCAAAGGAGTAACAATAGCCAGCTGCTGGTGCCTGCACCAGAGCTCAAAGCCGTGGGCTGGGCCGGAGAGCGAGGACGAGAGCACAGCTGCGCCGGGGGGGAGTCGAACGCGGAGCGAGAGGGACAAGGACAGGAGCGCCGCTGGCTGGGGTCTGCCGAAGGGAAGGGGGAGGCAGGAGGGACCCCGGAGCAGGGCCTGGGGGCTAGCCGTGAATGTCCGCCATTGGCCGAGTCCGTGGTGCTCACTGCTCACGGAGACAGAGGCATACACAAGAGCTGGGCAGACCTGGGGAGTGCGGGGCTCTGGCTGAGGGACGCTGTGTGGGGCCGGAGTCATATCAGCGCTGTGGGGGAGCGGCTGCCACGTTCCTGTAGCGACCCGCGTCCAGGGGCTGTCAGGCTGGTGGCGGCGTGTGCCGGCATCCATCCGCAGGGCAGGCAGCCAGGAGGGAGGGGATGTGCCGGTGGGCACGCTGCAGCCAGAACTTCCACAGCCTTTGTCCGGCAAGAGCTGCCGGCGCTGCCCCCCCCCGGCCCCCGAGGGGCTGCTCTGGGCTCCGTTTAAAGGGGCGAAGAGCGCTAGCATTCAGCCTCCAGCCCTGTGCACTCTCCCCTCGGCCCCCCCGGCTGTGGGGCTGGGAGTGGGGAGGAGTCCATGTTGTGAACTTGGCAGCGCTGAGAACCTTCCCCACCTGGCAGATCTGCTGCACCCGCGCCCTGCCGAGCAGGGAGCCCGGTCAGTCACTCGGCCACGTGCTGCCAGGGGCTCCAGAGGGCAGGAGCAAGGTTCTGGAGGCTGTGCGGGGTCTAGTTCTCCCTTCTGCTGTCACACTGAGATGAGACGATCCATCAGCTGGCACAGGGTCTGCGATTAAACCAGGCTGGAGCATGAATGTCCTTCGGCCCTTGGCTAGAGCCAGAAAGGCATACCGCAGCAGGGCTGGGGAGGGAACGGAGCCTGGCCTCGGGGAAACTGACAGCGTCCGTCATCGAGGGCTGTCAGGACCGTTACTTTGGGAAGGGGAGTAGCCAGTCAGCCGGATTGTCAGCATCAGGGCAGCCCTCCAGGGCTTGGCCGTGCTCCCTAGGGACCCTGTTTGTCACTGAGCTGGGACTGTGCTCGCTCCAGGAGCATGACGCTGGTTTCCCCCATCTCCTTCTCCCTGCTGGTGCTGGAGGAGTCTCTGTGCTTGTCGGCCTGCGTGGCCAGGGGCTGACCGCATATGAGAGACCATGTCCGTGTGGAAGCCAGGAGCCGGGGGGGTGGCGGAGGGTCTCTCATCATCCAGAACAGGGCTGAGCAAAATGTAAGAGGAAGCTCCTGAATATGCATGAGAAAGTTGGCGTCATCTTGTTCTTCTAACCTGTTCTGCGTCAGGTCCATCCCCTGGGTATCCGAGCCCCCCGGTACAGTCACTTTCCCTGAACTCTCCTGCCATGGAGCGTCACAGGTGCAATCTCTAATCATTGGGGGTTGGGAGGAGACCTTCTTGGGGCCAGATCCCCCATCTTCCCCTGCAGGGTCCCTACACCTTCCTCTGCAGCACCCAGTGCTGCCACTGTCGGATACTCAGCCAGGCAGCCCTGGGGTCTGTCATCCCAAACCCCGCAGGAGCCCCCTTTCCCCTCCTAAGCACAGAGTTTGCCTTTGGATTTTCACTCTTTTCTGTTCTCTCCCCAGGCTCTCACTGCTGCCCCGACCCCAGGGTGGAGATCAAGGTAAGCACCAAACCTCCCCTTCCTGCTTTAGAGTGCGAGGAGATAACTTCCCAGGGGCTGCACCAGCCCGTTACTGCCCATATCCCCCTTCCACCCAGGAACTCCCAGGGAAAGACTCAGGCCCTGGTTATTGTCGGGGAGCAAACTCAGCGTGCTGTGATAGACTGGGGCCGACTCGCGTTAGCCTGTGACCCGCCCCAACCCCCGGCATTCTCGTGGGATTCCTTGTGTCCTGTGATGTTGCCCTGAGCTGGCCCATGCGCTGCTGGTGCTGACCTGAAATCCTGGGGGGGCTCTGGCCTGCTGCGTGTTGCAGAGCATTTCGGGCCTAGGAGGCTGTTTTGTTGGGGGCGGGGGGAGTTGAGGCCAGATGGCCGGGGCGCTTTGTGTTGCGCTGGCCCCATGTGGATAAAAGTTGGGCAAAGCAGCGAGATGGCCGTGTTGCATTCAGGCTTTCTTTAGAACAGCTGTAGTGCCAGGCCTAGCAGGGAGCTGGAAAGAAACTGAAATAAGTCAATAAACCCAACTTTCTCCTGGGATCCGCCCGCCTAGATCCATTCTGCCGCAAGGCACGGAATGGCAGCGGATGGGGGTGTTCGGCTCAGCGTGGTTTGATTTCTGTCCTCGTTGCTCGTTTGGTAGCAGGAGCTAAAGCACTGGGGCCTTTTCTAAGCCGTTGCTATATTGACTGGGCATTAACTCTCAGCTGTGGGGGTGTTGCTGAAAGGGTGGGGACAGCACGCAGGGCCTCAGTCTGTCCCCTCTTCCCCCGCTCTTGTTCCATATGCAGAATTTCCTACTATGAGCCCCCTGGTGTGCAAGGGAGACAGCCCCCTCGGAAGAGGCTCCCTGAGGTGGCTGGTGGAGGGCAGGGGATGTTGATCTGTCACCAGAACAACTTCTCCCTCCCCCTCGCAACATGCTGCAAAGCCCAGTTGGGAGATCTGGCTGGGGAAACACTTACCTGCCCTGCTGAAGGGTTCCCCGCACATGCCATCGGCTGGCCCTGGGTCGGGAGGAAAGCTACGCCCTGATGGGAGCTGTGCAGCGGGCACAGGGTTGGTGTATCAGGGCAGCAGTTCCTAACGCACCCGGCAGCTCCTGGCGTTCGTGAGTGGTGCTTGGGGCTTCCCCTCCCCACACTGGCAGCGAGCTCCGGGGCCGAGCCTACCGGGCACTGTGGGTACCAAGCTGCCCACACTCAGAGCCGAGGGAACGCGGCCTGCCTGCACTGCTGACTCTGGGCAGTAGCCGGGCGCTCACCCAGCCAGCTGAGAGCTGGCACATGGTGGGTGGCGCTGCCCGGCCTGTGTCTGGTTAGACTGGCCCCAGCACCTGGCCAGGCTGGGATGCTGCCGTAGTGCCTCGGGAAAGGCTTAAGGACCCAGCCCAGGAACAAAGGAGGCGCTTGTCAGGCGCTGATAGATGGGCTCTTTCATTCCCCCGGCTGTCACACTGATCTGTAATGAATTTCCACTCGGCTGGATTATTTTTAATACAACAGGCAGCGAAGTCTCTCTCCCGCCCACCGCCCGGCTGCTGGGGGAGCCGCACAGCGGTGCTGGCAGTGAGGTCGCAGAGAGAGGGCTCGCTCCCCAGCCCAGCACCGCAGCGGCCCCATTGAACCGCACGGCCGGGGCGGCTGGGAGAGCTGGGGGCCGGGGATGGTCGGAACAATTGGTCTCTGAGGCTGTTGGGGAGGCGGTGACTGTGCGGGGGACCTGGAGAAGCCGTGCCAGGGCCAGCAAGGAGACAGGAGACTAGCCCAGCCTGGGGAGCAAGTGTGCGGGGACCTGGGCTCCAGTCCTCGTTTGCTTGTCACCATCCCAGGCAATGGCAGCTGGAACGGGGTCACACTCTGCTGCACCAGAAGCCGTCCCGACTCCCCTGGCTCCAGAGTGCCGTGTGCGAGGCTCAGGGCTGGCCCTACTGTGTAAAGCTCCGCGAGCCCGAAGCCCCCTGGCCCTGCCTGGTCTCGGCCGGCATTAGGAAGTGAAGCGTTTCAGCGCCATGTCGCGGCGCGTGCTCCCCACGGCGCGTGCTCCCCGCAGAGCTGGTCAGAGCGTTGCTGGGTGCTAAAGATGCAGCTAAAGCAGGTGACCTTAGCAAGAGCCCTGCGTTCCTAGTGTGCTCTGCATGGGAACCCTGATCCTGCCCGCCTCCCCTAGGGCCGGACCTGCAGCCCCGCGGGAGCTAGTGCAGGACTCTCATTGAGGCTCGCTGGTCCTCGCTCGGTGCTGGGGGCCGCCGGCGTCCTGCCTACGGTCAGGAAGGAAGTTTGGGAAGGAAGGAAAAGCCACAATTGCTTGAAGAGCCTCAATAATGCCGCAAAGGCCTGGCCCAGCCATGCTCCCGTGTTCCAGATTTCCCAGGGCTCTGCGAGGCCGGGGCTTTTTCACATGGCTAGAGAGAGCTGAGAAATAAGCCAAGATCTGGGCACGTTCCAGCTCCTCAGTCCAGACTTAATGTAGTCGCTGAAGGATGTCCCCCTCATGGGGCTAAGCCTCCAGTAACCGGAATCTGAGCTAATCCATATTTGCCTGCAGCCTTGCTCGAGCGGAGTCCATCCCATTTGGAAAAGTTGATTATTTTGTTTTTAATATTCTCGAGTCAGATTAATTAGGAGATGCTAACGGTGTCCCTCTTCTGGGCCCTGTTAGCTTCGCCGTGACCCTTGTTAATTACACAAATGGCCCCAACTCTTTTCTCTAATTTAAGACAATGACGGGGAACGTGGCTGTCAATTCCCCATCCTCCCCGGAACAGTCATGGAAAGTGCTGCCCTCCGGCGGGGAGCTGGGGCCTGGGGGTTGGACTCTCCTGAGGGTGAATGGCTCAGAAGATCAGGTCCTCGGCCCTATCCCTACCCTGCCGCCTTATCTACCTGCGTATTTGCCCCTCTGCACGATACTGGATGGGGCGAGCCATTTATTTTGTGCATTGGGTTTTTTGTGGCCTCCAGTGTCTGAGCGCCTGGCACCCACCCCCGAGAGATATAGAAGTATCATTCGCCCCACTTTACAAATGGGGAAACTGAGGCACGGAGGGGTGAAGTGACTAGTCTAAGGTCACAGAGGGAGTCTGTGTCACCAGTTGGGAACCGATCCAGATCTGCTGAGTCCCAGCCCAATGCTTCAGCCACCCCTCCCTTGTACCCAGGCTGTGGTCTAACCTGCCCCACTGATCAGCAGAAACCCACTGGCAGGATCCCCACAGCTGCCAGCAGGGTGGGGGCCCTTGTTTCCCCCCCCCAGCCCCACACAGTGCAGGGGGTAGCTGTGCTCCAGGAGGGTGCGTTGGTGGGTCCCGGGACCCTCCTGCCCAGTTTACACCCAAAGGAAAGAGATTTATTTAGCCTTCCAACCTCCACTGATATTAGCAACGACCATCCAACGATCCCCAAGTGGCACTGGGAAGGGTATCGGCTCTGTGCTCACGTGTTCCTGCCCTGGCACTCTCCGGGCGCCATGCCCTTTGTGGCAGAACTGGAGAAAGGGGAAGGGGGGAAACAGCCCTTTTATCTGCCGACAGAACCTTTGTTTTTCTTCCTGATGCTTTTGCCGAAATAAAAGGGATCCGGTGTCTGAGCTGCCCACCGTATGCTAATAGTTTGCACTTAGAAACGGGCTCCCTTCAAAGCAACACTGTCAAGATGAAAAACCTACTTGAAAATAACTCCCATGGCTGTGTTATTAATAACCCCTCGGATCGTTAGCGCCAAGCCGCTCGCAGCCTCCCTTGCTTTTCCCTGCTTCTGCTGTGGGTTTGCATCCTGCAGTTTGATCAGTTTGGTGGGCAAAGCCCGGTGAGTCACTTTCACTCCTTGGCTCTTGTGCAGGGCCCTGGAGCCACAGGGGCAGCGCTGGGGCTGGTTCGATTCCCAGCAGGCCATTTTCTCATGACTCTCCTCTCCCACCCCCAAGTGTGAAAACGTTTCTCAGTGTCTCCAGGCCCGGGGTAGGGCACTGGGCTGGCAGGGGACCTGGCCTAGTCCTGGCTGTCCCACAAACTGGCTGTGTGAGCGGGGGGAAATCAGTTTCCCTCTCTGCCTCTGTTTTCCCTCCCAGCCTCCTTCTGCCATGTCTGTGTGGGGCAAGGACTGTCCCTCACTAGCTGTCTGTGCGGCACCCGGCCCAACAGGGCCTCGAAGGCCGCTGATGCTAGCAGGCAGTGTCAGTTGTAATGTAATTGACACTGTCTCTTTCAAGATCTGTTACTCCAGGAAACTGCTGCTGAAGATAATTGTTGTCCCAAATTAGGAAAGGTCTGGGGTCAAATTCCCCGCTGCTGTGAACTCCAGTGGCACCAATTTACAGCAGGTGGGGATTTGGCCCCTTGTAAGCTGTATATTTCTGTCCCGGACGGGCTCGGAGGGCCCCGCTGGGCCCCATCGCGCCGGGCACTCTGCAAACAGAGAATCCAAGGAGAGGCCAGAAGTCCCTGCCCCAAACCCTTACAGTGGAAAGCAGGGAGAGGATCTGCAGGAGAGGGCAGAACATGGAACAGCTGTCGGGGCACGTCACTGAGTGTGTCCCGGGGTCTCCCCACCACACAGCAGAGCGTGAACAAGAATGCTGGAGGGGTAGATGGACAGCAGGAATAGGTAGCCAGGTTCAGTCTAAAGTCGCCCACCCCCGAGGCATTTGAGCTGTTCCCGCTCCTGCCTTTGTCATCAGCAGAACAGAGTCCCTGCAGGGTGCCGGGCTGCCCTGGGTCAGATACTCTGGAGACTATTCCAGAGGCTTTTACTGATGATCACCCACTCCAGAAGCTGAGCGGCTCGGGAGGACCCCCTCCCGGGAATGCATTTTCAGCCCCATGGACTCCTCTCCATGCTCTTCAAAGGGTGACTCAGCAGATCCCAGAGATGGTCACTGTGATTGAATTTGGGCCAGGCAGGGGGGAGCACATCCATCTTCTCCTGCCCTGGCCTCAGCTCGGCACTAGTGTCTGCAGGTACCAGCCCAGCCCTGATCCGTGGGGGCAGTGTCCTATTGGGGAAAGATAAACTGGCAAATCCAGATTTGCCTGAACTGATTTCTCTCCCTTTGATTAAAGGACGTCTTTCTAACCCCTCTCTCCTGCGCTGAGAATGAGCTCTCCCCGTTTGTTGCAGTCCCCAGTAAACAGCAGCTTTTAGAGCTTTCAGCAGTTAAAAGCCGTCCAGATCTCCCAGGGTGCGGGACCTTGGGAGGAGAGCTGTGCTCAGAAGCCTGCATGAAATGGACTCGGGCCAGGCCGAGGCGTCAGGTGCATTCCTGCAGCAGAGACCGGGAAATGGCTTTCAAAGGGCCCGTTGTTCTGGGACAACTCTTCTCGCTATTCTCCAGCTAGTCAGCATGGGGGGCGGTTTGATGTTGGCTTTTGCTGTTTGTTTTGCGTGGCGGGTTTTGTTTTGTTTTACTGCTGTTGGGTTCGCTCCAAAACTCACCAGATTGTTCTCTGGTTTAGCCTGTTCCATGCACCTTGTCAGCACCATTTGAGTCTATTAAAAAATACCCCGAGGAACCAGCACACTGAAAAACAAATCAGTTGCCAAGGGAGGACGCCAAGGCTAAATCTGGCTTGTCCAGGTCCAGCTGGGCTCTGGAGCAGCTTTGAAATTCACTGTTCTATTGTCATGAAATCTGCTTAACACCATGTCGGGGACGAGTGCCAGGCAGTGGGTCTGCGTCTCCCTCCCCCTGCAGCTGGAGTGAACCCAAAGTCCCCGCTCTGGCTGCGGGACGCCTTCGCTTTATGGCAGCTCTAACAGACCACTGTCCACCAGCATCCAAGTGGCCTGAAGAATCAGGGAGAGTTTAGGGGCTCGGGATTGTCCCTGCTGGGGTTTTAGGTGGGGGGGCAATAGTGAGGCAGCACGGGAGCTTGGGGGAGACAAAGACCTCCCAGCCATGGAGCTACCTAGACCAGAACCAGCAAGATGTTTGTATTTAAGAGTTACAGGGGAGATTTTCCAAAGTTCCTAGGTGAGTTAGGAGCACAGGACTTTCCCACTGACTTTCCCTGGGGTTTGGGCTCCTAACCTGGATGCTTTTGAAAATCCCTCCTGACATCAGCATAAGAGGTGAAACTGAATTCAGCGTCTGAGCACCCCTCCAGCCTGTCTGTCTCTCTCACCGGCTTCCCAGGAGATACCTGCAGGGTCCACCAGAAGATGCCATGCCATGTGGCACAGAGTAAAAATTCCTGTCCTCAGGGCAGGCAAGTCTGTGCGGCTGCTCAGGATCCTGGATTTCTCTCAACCTGGAGATGAGTCCTAAGCCGCCACCTCCACACTGGCCAGATCTGAACAGCCTCCCGTCTGGAGGAAGGGGGGAGGGATTAGTGTCCAGATGCAGAGTTTGCAAACAGCCCCTGTAGTTGGCCCGATACCCTGGATCTGAACCAGCCCGGCTGCAAAGCCTCCTCATCAGCGTCAGCCCCTCCCCTGGGAAGGCAGGAGCCAGCCTGGAGCAAGGGGCCGCACAGCTGAGGTGAGAGCAGCACCGGTGTGCGCACGCGGCCGCTGGGCTAAGGGAGGTGCCCGGTCCCACACAAAGAGGCTGTTGCCCTCACCCAGCTTGGCAAGAACCTGGGAAAAGGTGACCCCCTTTTGGGGAGGGTACACAGGGGCCCTGTTCCTGAGGGCTTGTGCTTGAAGCAGGCCTGAGGATTCTTCAGGGAGCCCTTTGCATCAGCACTCTCCTCTGTGTCCTGCCGGATCTGGGCATGCTGGGAAAAGCGCCTTCCCCACACCCTCTGGAGAGGCCTTCCCTGGCAGTGACACTTGCCTTGTGCAACATAAGAGCGGCCAGGCTGGGTCAGACCAAAGGTCCATCTAGCCCCGTATCCTGTCTTCCGGCAGTGGCCAATGCCAGGTGCCCCAGAGGGAATGAACAGACCAGGTCATCACCAAGTGATCCAGCCCCTGCCGCCCACTCCCAGCTTCTGGCTAACAGAGGCTAGGGACACCATCCCTGCCCATCCTGGCTAATAGCCATTGATGGACCTATCCTCCATGAATTTATCTAGGTCTAGGAGCTGTGGTGGGGCATGATGCCTGGGCCCTGGACAAGTGCACAAGAGATGGGCATGCTCCGCGTGCCCCTCTCTCCCCCCGGCACGCTGGAGCTGGCTAGGCACCCTCTTGCCTGTGGTCACCCAGAGTCGGTGGCAAAGCCAGGGCACTCAGGAGTTTGCAGCCTCTCACGCTCCGCCCCATATGCAACACGGCCCCTTGCTTTCCCTGTCACCTCTGCCCTGCAATAATTAAACCTCCTCTAAAAGCTCCTCCACGTGGCTGCTGTAAGAAGGTGCCACCGTGGAGCGGGGAAGCTGCTGCTGTTGTCAAAGCCCAGCAGAACCCTAATTGTGTGCGCTGAAAGCAATCACGTTAATACCTTCTGAGAACACTGCTGGAGCCTTAAAATGCTCCGATAAGCTCCGGAAAGGCATAAAAGAGCCTTGAGTTTAATTTGTAGTCAGCAGGACGTTTGTGTCTCATGGTTTCTCCCTCCTGCATCCACACACGCTCAAGTGTAACGTTAGCCGGGGAGGTCAAGGGCTGTTCTCTCTGCTGGCCCAGCCTGGTCTGTGCTGTGGGCTGCTAGCTTTGAGCCCCATCCTGCTTGTCCACCCAGGGGAGGAGCGTCTGGATTTCAGAGCCTGAACGGGCCTCACATTAAAGTCATGGCAGGCTGATGAGGAAGGTCCTCCAAGTTCCACTCTTGACAAGCCGCTCACCCCTGGCCAGAAAATGTTAATATGATTTTAAAAACCTTGAGCCCCAATTTAGTGAATTTAATTTAATTGTGTAGGCTCTATATAAACACATAGGGACAATGGTGTAACTCCATTAGTTTCCCTGGAATTGTTACAAATTTGGCCCAAGATTCCCCCCTCCCCACCTGGCTCTGACATAGGAGATTCCCCCTCCCGACCTGGCACTGACTCCTGATGTATAGCCATGGCGCCCCCTTGGCTTTGATGGGTTCAATGCACATTCTAGCCCCTGGAGTTTCTCTGACTCCTCAGCAATGCTCCTGGCAGGGACAAATATTCTGGCAGAACATAAAAGTTAAAGGGACAATGTCAAGAGAAAAATCCTCAATCCTCTCAGTTCCTCTTCTGGCTTTCTGAGGACCCCTCAGCTCATTAAACAAGCAAGAAGATGAAAATCCATTCATACTTTTCACCCCCCGGGCAGTTTGTTTGTGCTTTACACTTCACTTATCTTAGGAACATGGAACTTGGACTGGTCAGTTTCACATCCTGTTTATAGTCAATTTCACTTCCCGTTCATGGTTCACTAGTTCAGTCTGCTGGGTTTGGGTCCCTAGCCATGCAAGTAGGGCTGAATTAAAGCATTCTTGGGGTTCCCATTGGGCCTGACCCACACTGTATCCCCTCCCCCGTTTGGGTGGTAGTTTGTTTGAGAGTTAAGATGAATGTAGCTTTTTCCACCTTCTGGAGCTGTTGTTTCAGGCCATGGTAGGCATCAGTTACCCTTGGGTCACCTTTTCAAGTTTTTCTTTCCCTCCACGAGGGCTAGAATCTATAACGTTTTGTGTAAAACATGCAAAAAAACAAATTAAAAGATTAAGTTTACAAAGTCAAGCACTCAGAAGTTAGGAAATGCCACCATTAAAGTTCCCTGTGCAGTCTGAACACACACGCCCCCCGGTGCGTATGCAGTATGAGAGTCTTTCATTACACAATCACCTAGTGTTTTTTTCCACGGGACGGGACCCCGTTTGAAGCTCTCGGTGTTTGCCAAATGGGAAAGGACGAAGCCCTAAAGCAGCCTGGCACCCATTACAAAGAGTGGCTAGAACAGACCTGGAAGCTGTTTTTCTGACAGGAGGTTGCTGGAATCGTTTCATTCCCGTTAGTGAGCTGGTGGGTAGATTGCTGCTCGGGGAGCCTAGTTACTGCCGTCACTGGACCAGATTCACACTACTTTGTAGAACTAGAGTCGAGTGACTAGCCAGTGAATCTGTCTCTTAGTTCTGGGGACCTGACCCAAAGCCCAGTGAAGTCAGTAGACAAACCCAGTGACTTCCGTGGCTTTGGATCTGCCCCATGTCTATACGGAGAACATGTTAATGTACGTAAGACACCCTAGTGCCAACCCTGTGTGCACACAGAGGGGAGGATGCAAAGTATGGGGAGGACGTAAAGTGCTTGACATTGCCAAATATCTACCTGCTCCCTAAAGCTGTGACGGCCAGGGAAAGTCTCCAGGGACTCAAGATGTCACACCTGGGGTGCACCGATGACCAGATCTGGAGGCAGACTATGAGAAAATGGAAAGCAAGGGCCAGGTTCCCCACTGGGCATCAATCACTGTCGCTCCACTTAACAGAAGTGCCGGGTTACGCCGGCTGAGGATCTGGCCCAACGAATGCTGAATGGCAGAAAGAAGCTCTTTGCTTCCAAGTGAAGGTCAGGACCGACGCTGGGAGCGGCTAAGGCAGGGCCCAGCCCAGTTACCAGGCAGGGTGACCTACCAGCCACCCGGGAGGTGTTTGTCACCCTGGGGTGGTACGAGTCTTGAGAGCGCCACGTGATTCCTGGGGAGCGTACTGGTGCACTGGTCCTGGCACGCTATCACTTTCACAAGGGCTGGGCACAGTTTGGCCTCCCATTCCAAGGGATGAAGCACTTTGTGGTTTATGCTGGGGGGGAGTCGGGGGTGGGGGAGTAATGTTCTGAGCCATAAAGAGGGGGATCAAAAGCAGAAAAACCCTCCTGGGTCCGTCACCCAGTTTTGAGCCCACCTGTTCCTGTCCTTTGAGCAGTCTGGCAGATGAAATGAAGGACCCGTGCCCTGGGGGTATCGCAGCTCACTCTCACCAGCCCCTGCCTTCCCCTGAGGGCACCGGGACAAGACACCAGAGACCTGGGGCTTGGCGTGTTTGCCAGGAGGTGGGAGAGGGGTTAGTCTGTTCTCTCTTTTCCAGTCTGGGGCCAACAAAGCAAACCAGGCTCTTGCTCCAAATTGGGAGCTCTCTGCGGAGGCCTGGCAAGCTGCGCTTTCTGCCTGGCTGTCACACTGGACGGGCCTCTCCTGGCTCGTGCACACACAGGGACGTGTCTTCATACCAGGGCTCCTCTCCGCTCGCTGGAGGCAGGTTGAGGGCAAAGTTCCTGAGAGTCGTGCTGCTCTGCAGAGGATCTACAGGGTCCATGCAATGCCCTGGCCTTTAAACAGGCTCCCAGGAGTAACCCCTTCAGTGTGCCAGACCCCAAAGGACCCCACTTTTTCACAAGGGTGACTCCCCCTCCTGCCCACTCCAAGACTGGACCTTCAGGCTCCAGCACCTGTCTTCTCACAGCAGCTCTCTGGAGCGAGTCCAGGGGCTGGGAGTGGGGCCCCCGGCACGGGCCCGGGGCACAGGACCAGCAGCAGGGGTGTGGGGCCAGCGGCCAGGTCCTGAGCCCCACATGCGGGGTTGGGGAGCGGAGTGCGGGGTGCAGGACCAGTGGCCGCGGAGCCCCAGGCAGAGGGCCAGGAGCAAAGACCCAGGCGCAGAGCCAGCAGCTGGGGTGCAGGGCCAGCCCCTGAGACCCAAGCCAGGGACTGGAGCCCCGGGCACGGGGCCGGCAGCCCCATATAAAACCTGGGGGGGCTGCAGCACCCCTGCACCCCTATGTCTTGCGCCTCTGCGGAGCGGCTGAGATGCAGCCCTCGTGTTCCTAGAGAAGCTGTGGCATTGAAAAGAGGGGAAACGGGGGAGGTAGTACGTTGCAGGTGACTTTCCAGGCGTGCTTGGCCTAGGTGATTTGGGTGCTTACAGGCTCCAGGGCCCCTGAGCACCTGTGCATGGGAGGGTCAGCTGCCCAGCCCAGTAAGTGCCCGACACTGCTGACCAAGCCCTCAGCCCCGGAGCATGCAGACGCCTTCGTGCCCGTTAGCTCTTTCTCTGGGAAAGCTCCTGAGCGGCCCGCGGAGCAGCGCTGATGAGTCAGTGACGGGGCCGTGCATGAGGCCATGCAGGCTGGAGACGAGGCAGAGGCTGCTGGTGCAGCCAGGGTGTAGGTTGCCAGGGGCATGGTGCATCCGGGCATGCTACAGTGACACAGGACACAGTCCCTGGGCACCAGCGGCAGCCGTCTGGCGAGGGAAGGCGGCTGCTGTGCAGGGCGAGGGGCAGAGGCTGTGCATGTTGGCGTCTGACTTCATCTGCTCCCTCGTGCATGGAGGAGAAGGCGCCGTTTGTCTGGCCTGGGAAGTAGGAAGGGAGCTGTGAAGAGGGCTGGTGCCAGCCGCCCCCCGGCCCGCCCCTGCTGCTGGCAGAGACAGGGCGTCACAGCGCCAATCCTGCTCCCTCCGCACTGTGACTTGCCTTGGAGGGGATGGAAAGGGCCCTTGGCATGGGCCCACCTGTGCCAGCAAATCTCCAGGGGCTCAGCAAGGGGACTTGTTTCAGAGTCCATTGCAGACGCCCCTGGAGCCAGCTCAGCCCCGTGCCCCGTGGCGTCAGGGAAGGCTCCCCGGGGAGGTGTGTTCTGGGTTGGGTGCCAGGAGGAGCAAGCTGTGCTGTGCAGAGGACATGGGATTGGCTCGTGCTCCGGGTCCTGCCCTGGCCTTGGGGCAGAACGGTCCAGAGGAGCCCAAGAGATCCAGTGATCACACCGGCCTGAGCTGTGCTGCTGGCAATCCCAGCCATTGCCTTCCTGGGCAGGTTCTGCCCGATGCTGGGCAGGGGTTGTGGGGAGCTGGGACCAGGAGTCGTCCCCATTGTCCCCTCATGCTGATCTCCTGGTCAGGGCATTGCCCCGACGCAGGAGGGTGCCCTGCGGGGGAGGTCCCCCAAATGCATTGGGTATCGGGGCTCAGCCTGGGACTGCAGATTCATGCTCCAAAGCATTGGCCCAAAATAAAGCACATGGAAAACAGTGCATGATGCTCGGGTGGCAGGGGGGAGAGGCCAGGGCAAGGGAGCTGGCAGACAGGTGTATTCCAGGCAGGGGCTCAGGAAGGGGCTGGCAGACAGGTGTATGCCAGGCGGGGGAAGGGGAGCTGACAGACAGGTGTATGGCAGGCAGGGGCTCAGGAAGGGGCTGGCAGGCAGGTGTATGCCAGGCGGGGGAAGGGGAGCTGGCAGACAGGTGTATTCCAGGCAGGGGCTCAGGAAGGGACTGCCATTCACATATATGCCAGGCAAAGGGGGGCAGCAGACAGGTATATGCCAGCTGAGGGGGGAAAGAAGAAACCAAAATGTTTGAATCTTCCTTCATCCAGCCACCCAACCTGCTTGTCGCTCTCCTTGCCCAGTGCCGGGACGGGGGGCTCCCATCCATCCTCAGCCAACGAGTCCTCAGTGCTCAGCCCAGGCCGATGAATGGCAAAGCCTCATCGCTCCCCTCCTGGCTCCTTAGCCAGTCGAGGCCCCTGCAACACCCTGCACCCCCACTTACCCCCCCACTCCTGGAGTGCTGGCTGCTGGAGCCCCCCTCTGCCCCCCGGCGCACTCACACCTCGGTTCCCTGCCTCTGCCTTTGGAGCCCCATAAGTGCTGGGACCGGATCAGCACTGACCTAACCAGCTGTCTGCGCCCCGTGCCCCAGGAAGCGATGTGTTGGTCACGCAGCACCATGCGGGGGCCAAGCTCGCCGCAGGAGCGGGAGCCGCTGGGGAGCAGCAGAGTGCAGTGCAAGGGGCTGGGGTGTGTCCAGGGGGTAGGAGACTCTGCGAGCAGGGGCCTGGGAGCACACCTGTGTGTGCACACGTAGGTGGGAGTGCCCGGGTCACGGGCGAGTGTCCGAGCGTCTGCTGGGAATAACCCACTGCTCTTGGGGGCAGCTGAAGGCCGGGCCGTGACTTCCCTGCTCTGGCTGGCCCCGGAGGGGCCCATCCGTGGGCTCTGCCCTGCTCCTGTGCAGAGCTGAGCCTGGGGCTCTCTGGGGGCACGGCTGGTCACTCCTGGGGGGTCCTTAGCTCTGCAGCCTGCGCCCCGCCCTGCTGCCCTGGGCACCGCATGGAGGAAGCACTGCAGGGGGCCACGCCGGGCAGGCAAGCGAACGCCTCATTCAGCTGCTAAGTGTCAGCGCGGCGAATGGCGAGCAGCACGTGAGCGAGAAGCCAGCAGGCAGCGGGGGGAGGAGCCCCCAGGACCAGGGAGGGGTCCGGAGATGGATCCGTTTGAGGTGAAAGGGTGGGCGGGGCAGCTTCGTGCTGAAAGGATCTGGCAGCTGGAGCCAGCCCCAGGGGCACAGGAAGAGCCGGGCTGCCTCAGGCTGCCGAGCCCTATAGGTTGCCTGGGGCTGGGCCCGGGGGTGGCTCCCACTGGGCAGCCGGGCGGGGCGGGGGGAGCCACGGAGCACGGGGTCTATGGGCTGGGTGCCCCCATCCCACCCTCTGCTCCAGCCCCCTTGGCCCTCATCCCGTCTCGCAGGCTGAGCTGCTGCTCTCTTCCCCCACCCCATTACGGAGCCGGGGCTGAATTCCAGCTTCCTCCAACCACCCCAGGTTAGTCAGCTGTAGCCTTGTCAGACACGCGCACGCGGGAGAGGTGTGAGCACACTTGTTCACGCATGCAAGGAGAGGCGTAGGCACACACACACACACCCAGGGAGAGGTGTGCACACGTGTGGGAGAGGCGTGCGCACACACACAGCCCTCACCACACAGCAGCACAAAGGCGGCCCCATGCATACCCCATGCCCGGCAAAGGCAGGTGGCTTTCAGGAACAACCTGCCGGTGTTGCGGAGGCCCGTCTCCAGCTGGCGTGCACACAGCTGCTACATGCCGATTAAATGGCCCCTTCTTTTAAATCCATTTCTCCTGCTGATTAGAATTAAAACAGGAACAGAACACTGGCCGCAGCAGGGAGTGGGGATGGTAATCAGTGGCGGCTGCTAATTGGAGCCATTGTCGAGGTAACTTCTAGCCAGGCACTCTTCAGCCCCAGGCAGGCTCTGTGCCGAGACCAAACTGCACAGTTTTCTCCTTTCAGCCCTGAAGAATCAGGAGGGGGTTGAAGCAAACCCCACCTAGACTCTAAACAGAGCCTGGCCAAATGCTGACCATGCTGGGAGGAAGAGTGGGGGGGTCACCTGGAGACAGCGGCGCTCCTCCTGCCATGTGCTTCCAAAGGGACTTAGCCATACCCCCGTCCGACTTGGGCCATGGAGTGCCACCTAATGCATTAGACCAGCCCCCGGCTAGTACCTGTGGGAGCACTGGCTCCCAGATCCACTCTGATCCAGTGTGGGTGCACAGGGGCAGGGGGTTCCTTGACCTCCTTTCCTCCCGTTCTCCCACTCACAACAGACCTGAATTTCCCCCCTCGTCCAGAAGGGCTGCCATTGCTGAGAACAATACATTTGTGCAGGACCTACACAAAAACAGTGCGTGGCACTCGTGAGCTCCCTCTACTGGCAGTGCCGTATAAAGGAAGCAAACGAGCTGGTTCCGGAAAGGTGCTGGGGGTGGCTATCAGCGTCTGGCAACCAGAAACACAGGGAATCTCAGGGAACGCCAAGCTGCCAGGAGAGCAGAGTGAGCGGTGAGGAGGGGACACTCGAGCCATCTGTCTTGGGGCTTTATGCTGCTCCCACCCCCATGGTATCTGCAGGCCTTCCATGTACAATCAGTAACCTAGTGGACTTCCTGGAGTCTCTGGCACATCTCCCTTGTCAGCTTGAGCTAGGGTTGTTGGGTTTTTTCGGTTGGCTGGTTGGTGTTTTGTTTTGGGGGGTGAGCGGGGTGTAGGACTCAAAGGGGGGTTCCTAGTGCCAGTGTTATCCATGGTAGAAAGGCATTTCCAAAGGGGAAGGTTTTTGCAACATTTCCTGAAGCTGGCCAGCTTCTGGGTTCCCCTGGCCACAGCTGGAAGATCGTCCCCCAGCCGGCTCCCTGGGGAGAGGCAGCTTTGTCCCCGGCTCTCGCGCTCCGTCCTGCATTTGGGCTCTGCCCACTCTCAGAGGAGCACAGGGATCCCTGTGGCCACGTGCTCACCCAGGAGGAAGGGATGACCCTCCCTGGCGAGCTAGAGGCGAAAGACATTTTTGGAAACTGATGCAGCCTGGTCATCCAAGCTTAGCGAGGAGTCCAGCGGGCCCCCGCGGCTTCGTGCCACCTGATGACCGGGGCCGTGAGCCCTGATGGAAGGCAGAGACGCGCGTGCCCCCTCTCCGACCAGCACTGCTTTGGTCTTGGCTGGGTTCGGCGTGCCCCAGCTGCTCTCCCTCCAGGAGCTGCTCTCCTGCCGGCCGCCTGGCATTTGGTCAGGCCAGTGGTTGGGTTGGTTGAGACTGAGATGGGTGCGTGCCCTGGCAGCCAAGCCTGTGGTGTCTCCCTCTCCCCGCAGTGGTCTCGGGTAGCTATTGAGGGGAAGTGAGGAGCATCTGGATCCCCGCGGGACCCCGCTGGCCAGGGCCTTCAGGGAGGGGGAGCCGTTACCCATCACCAGAGAACGGGGGACCAGGACTCTCTGGCTCTACGCCTGGCCCTGGAAGGAGGCTCGACCTACGCTCAGGGCAGTGGACTGGGGGTCAGGACTCCTGGGTCCTGTTACCTGCCCCACCACTGACTCCTCACTGCATGACCTTGAGAAAAAATCCCTCCTCCCTCGGGCCTCAGTTTCTTCATTTGTAAAATAGGGATGGTGATATCTCTCCACGTCTGGGGGGACGGGACGGGGAGGTGCCCAGGCCTGTCTGCCCATCGCTGAGATCTCTGCATGGCGGGGGGGGGCGTAAGTGGGGGGAGCAAAGTGCATTTTTCAGCAGAAAGGCAGGTAGCTGGGAGCGGTGCCAGCACCGGCAGCCCTGGGGGGGTGGAGGGGACTGTGCTGCATGGGGCTGGCCCTGCCTTTGAAGCTCTGCACCACCGCACAGCCTGTAAGTTAGGGGGTGTCTGTCCCCCCCACCACTCGTTGGCCCCCCGAGGGAGAAGGGGAAGGAAGCGGTTGGTGCGGGAAGGGAGCCTCGCAGCGTCTCTGCTGCACCAGACGAGAAGAGGCCTGTAATTTCCCACCCAACAAGCAGCCGAGTGGGGAGAACAACAATAATTATCATAGCCAGGAAGCCTGGACGCCGGTGCAGCCCTTGGCAGCGCGGCTGTGACGGGGGGGGGCTGCCTGGCCGTGCCGGGGCGCCCCCTGCTGGGGAGACGGGCTGCCTGCCCCAGGGGGTGGGGAAAGCACCAGGTGGGGATGGCGCTGCTGCCCTGGGGGAAGCCACAGGCCCCTCTGCACAGAGGAAGGCGCCAGAATCCCCTGGGGGCCGTTTGGAATCCCTGGGCAAAGGGGCGGGCCGGGCCCCCTAACCCGGGGCAGGGCAGCTCAGGCCCCGAAACCGGAGAGCGCAGGTGCCACATGGTGTGACGGCGGCTGCTCCCATGCAGGCCAAGCTGGCAGCTTCCCCCTGCCCCGCAGTGCCGCGGGGAGTGCTCCCTTCCCCCGCCGGAGGAGTGCGCAGAAGGGAGCCTGGGCACAGAGTGAGGCACGGCCCAGTTTTTAGGACCTTTAGAGCACGTGACAGTGCTCTGTAGCTCCCATGCTCCAAGGGGGAGAGGGAAACCCCCGCCTGACTGCAGGACACGGCCCCGGGGGCAGGGCACAGCCAGGGGGCAGGGCACAGAGGCATGAGGGGGCAGGGTAAAGCTGGGGGGCAGGGCACAGAGGGATGGGGAGCAGGGCAGGGTAGAGCCAGGAGCAGGGCAGAGCTGGGGGGGTAGGATGTAGAGCCAGGGGGCAGGGCACAGAGGCATGAGGGGGCAGGGCAGAGCTGGGGGGCAGGGCACAGAGGGATGGGGAGCAGGGCAGGGTAGAGCCAGGAGCCGGGCAGAGCTGGGGGGGTAGGATGTAGAGCCAGGGGGCAGGGCACAGAGGCATGAGGGGGCAGGGCAGAGCTGGGGGGCAGGGCACAGAGGAATGGGGAGCAGGGCAGGGTAGAGCCAGGAGCAGGGCAGAGCTGGGGGGGTAGGATGTAGAGCCAGGGGGCAGGGCACAGAGGCATGAGGGGGCAGGGCAGAGCTGGGGGGCAGGGCACAGAGGAATGGGGAGCAGGGCAGGGTAGAGCCAGGAGCAGGGCAGAGCTGGGGGGGTAGGATGTAGAGCCAGGGGGCAGGGCACAGAGGCATGAGGGGGCAGGGCAGAGCTGGGGGGCAGGACACAGAGGCATAGGGGATCTGCTGTTACGCTGGGTGCATGCAGGGAGGAGGCTGCAGCCCTGGCCCCGGACACCGGCAGTCCTGGGGCATCTCTCCTGGGCTTTCCCGCGGAGCTTGTCCATTCTGCCGGCCGCTGCATTGGAGTGAAACGTCCCAGGGCGTCTCCTCGGACTCCTCCAGGTGGAAGCAGCCGAACTCCAGCCCTTGGGGCTGCCCCCTTCTCTGCCCCCCAGACTCAGGCTGTGTCCTTCCAGCCACAGTCACTGTGGAGCACGGCCATCCGTGGGGCGCTCTCTGGGCGCCCGTCCCACCGGCACATCCCTGCCTTTCCTGCACAGTCCGAGACAAATGCCCTACGCCCGTTGCCTGTTTCTGCCAGGCAGCGGGAGAGTGTGGAGCCAGCAGAGCTGGAGGAGAAGACAGATGCGTAGCTGCCTGCGTGCACTGGGGTCCCTGGCACCTTGCGATCTCTGGGCATGTAACAGTGAGAAGCTGCTACTGGCTTAGCGGCATGGGGCTGTAACTGGCATACGGCTGAGCGGGCTCAGCACCCTCCCAGGCTGACTGGCACCTTGGTGCGGCTCAGGGCTTGGAGCCGGTGGATGTTGGTATTTCGATTATTCAGTGTGTGGACCACAGTCTTGCCTTGGAACCAGCTGGAGAGCACAGAGCCATTGGGCTGGGTGCGGTGAGACATGGGCTGGATAAACGGCAGTAGCTCTGCAGAGCCAGGCCCTGACATCTTCCTAGGCAGGACAGATCCAGGGCTGGGCGGACAGGTGGGGTCACCCAAGCACCGTGACCGGAGGGATGGGTTACAAACATGGGGTTGCCACTGTTGGAGTGGGTCGCTGTTGAGGGGTTTTCCCCCATGTGCTAGGAAAAGAAGGTTTTTAACCTTAAACTCCGTGCTCCTTCCGAAACCCCCACCTGGGAGCGCTTGTGGGGGCAGGAGGGGCGTCTCTCCTCATTCCACTCCACGCTTCGCTCCCTGGCTTTGCTCCGCCTGCGTGGGAGACACCGTGCTACGGCACCCGGGCAGGAATAAAGCGATGGCATTCTCTCTTGGCCGTCCCAGGGCGCCTCACTAAAGCATGCAGCTGGCACCCGCGGCGCGCCCATGACCCTTTCGCCCCAGGGGCACCACCCAGCTGGGCCTGAGCTCTGTACCACTGCCTGGCGAGCACCACGCACGGCGCGGGGCAGAATGGAGCTGGGGAGGGGGGCGTCCTCCGCCAGAGTCAATTAGCCGTTATGCTCCTCAGGAGGCCTGGCAGCTGGAATTAGTTCAGCATCTGAATTTACTTAATGGTATTTATTCTGTGTGTTTCTAATGAAACTGCTTCATGGGGCAGACGCTGCTGGCCCCCGAGGGGCCGTTACCCCGGCACAGGGCACTGAACCCAGAAAAACAGACAGGCAGTCTCTGCCGGCGCGCAGCTCTCTGCTCTGCAGCCGTCCGGGGCCCGGCACCGGATCCCTCCCTGGCCTCGTTCTATGGACCGCAGGGATGAATGCGGCCCACTAGCGTCGAGTTTAGGGACTCCCCTGACAGGACAGCAGGCCGGGCTGTCTGCCGGACAGGTCAGCAATCGGCCAGGAAGCTCATCCTTAAAAGCTGTCCAAGCCTGATGCTCCAGCCCGGAGACCTTCAGACTTTGGGCCCCTAAAGGTCTGGAGCTGCGTGTGAAGGACTCTTATGCACCTGAATGAAAAACACACTTGGAACCAACTCAGGCCGTTTGCTGAAAAGAGAGCCCCAGAGGTCAGCTCCTGGAAGGCGCAGGCCAGAGGCCGGGTCGTGGCCTAGGCCTGCCAAGCCTCCCATGCACATGTACTGGGGGGAGGGGTGTTTGCCAGTGCACACAGCTGTATGTGCACACGCACACACACCTTGCACACGTGCGTCGAGTTACTCAAGCCCCCACAATCCCAGGCCCTGGGATAAAGCGCTGGGGTCTGTGCCTGCCGCCGAGCACCAGGGGGGAAAATGCTCCTGCAGCTCTCGCTCTATTGCAGAAGTTTCCAGTGCGCCCATCACCATCGTGTCTAGTCACTAAGATCGCCCTTCATGCACCTACAAGCCCAAAGGTGGGAACTTTGCTCCTTTTAGAAGCATTTGGGCTGAAACAAAAACTTGAGGCAGTGACTCGTCCGCCGGGCAGGAACAGGCCAACGGATGGTTGCCGAACGACTCCCGAAACGGTCACTCTTCAGCCCCTGCGCTGGTGAACAGTCTGTTCTGGAATTCCAGAGTGCCCCAGGATCTTCCACAGGGCTTCTCTGCAGACACGAGCACACGCGTTCGTACAATCAAGGAAGTTAAAAACTATCTCCTGCTTGTATTCTAAGCCTGTCTCAATAAGTCTCCTCCAGGCAAAATTCTGGTCTGAACACGACCTACCAAATCAAAATCCAGCCTGTTCTTCCCCAGGAACTTTATCAAAAGCACTTTTCATCCTATTCAAATGCTAATGTAAAACACTTTTCCAAGTAGACAGGAGTGTCCCGCCTCTGCAATTATCACAAATAACCTGGTCCCCCTTTGCGGGGATTTTGCAGATAACTCCTCTTCTCTGCTCCTCAGGACAGATCTCCCTTTGCTAGACCATTCTGTACAATGTGCCATGTCATTCACAGCCCTTCCTCGGCATTTCAGCACCTCTCCTACCAGGGCCTGGTGCTCTACTACTCTTCAGTCGGTTTTGATGCCTCTAAGGTCATCGCTTCTCGTGATATGCGTAAATCCACTATTTCGTCGCATCTCTCCCGGTGCGTTCGTGGTTCTGGCTGGCTGAGCACTGCTTAGAAATGTTCCCTCCAGCGGGCGCTCTCTCCGTCCTCTGGGGTTAAAATTGCACCGGCTCGAGCCGTCACAATGGCGCAAGTAAATCAGAGGCAAACTGGGCTTTGTCCAGCCCAGGGCTCTGTTGGCAGCTTGCTGTGCTTCTGCGGGCCACAGCTGGCTGGCAGAAACTGCAGGTCCCAGCATGCCATGCTCTGTCTTCACTTGAGCCACCCGGCCAAGTGGCCTCATGGGGCCTGGAAGTCCCCACAGGCAGCAGCTCTCTGCACCAGAGGATGGTGGGTCGGGGCCCCGCTGGCCTGGGTCCTGGGCACAGCCCCTGCCCTGGAGAGCACTGCGGCAACAGGCAAGGTAGCCCTCCCTGCTCCCTCCTGCCCTGGGCGACTGGCCTCCAGCTCGCCCCGGGCATCTTCCCCGGGCAAAGCAATCAGCAGGAGGAGCCCGTGGAGGGGACAGAGGAGGGAGAGGAAGCAGGAAAAGCTGGGATCCCTCCCTGCATTGCGGGTGCCACTTCTGTCAAGCCCCCAAAGTGCCTAGGAATCTGCGAGGAGGCCATTGCAAGGCCAGCACCCACTCCGACCCACGACGAGCGATTCCTGGGCTCCTCCGTGCCTGCAGAATGGATGCAGCCCTCCCCCTGCTCTCGCTCCTAGCGGCTCCGGTTCCCTTTGCGCGCTCGGTGGGCTGACCCCCATTCACTCGTTCACAGGACCTGAGCCTTCGTTACACTGACGCTTTCCGACTGGTCAGCTGGGCTGTGCTGGGAGCCCAGGTACTTAGCCCCGGCTCAGTGAGGCTCGGAGGTGGCACCTCATGATGTCCCTCCCCCGCTTTAGCGATCCTCTCATTTCCAATAGCTCCGGAGGGTACAGCTCCAGCCCTCGCCTGGGGTTTCCTGGGTGCCCCTTGGGGGAGACGCTTGCACTGAGCTGTTGCTCGTGTGACTGCTGTGTGCATCGGGAGCTGAGCAAAAGGCCTGGCAGACTTACCCACCTCCGGCCATCTTCCGGCCCGCACTGGGTACCGAGTAACTGCGCCAGCCCTTCCTCCCTCACCCTCATCCCCCGCCACTGGTCCTGGGCTGGGCACCTCTGGTCCTCACACTGGCCACGGGCACTTGCATGCTGCCACGCCTGGCTGGCGGGGTGAGGCAGTGGGTTGGGAGCAGTGTGTCTAGCCAAGCGTGGCAGCGTGTCTGTTGTTTTGCAGGGAGGGAGGGAGGTTGGCCTGGCTTGCTGGGAGCGATGGGGCCACTGCACAGGTGCACTTTAGATCCCTACAGTGACCTGGGACCCGCTGCTGGGACACAGGTGTGGAGCTGCTGCACCACGCCAGACCCCATGGTGGGGGAGGGGGGTCCACACCTCTGTTCGCCTCCTCTAAGAAATGAAATGATGAGTAGCAGGGGCCCCACCGTCTCAGCACCGTCACTCCGAGCTGCAAGGGCCAAATGCAGCCTGGAGGAAGGGGGAGCAGGTCCCCGTGGAGTCTCTGGGCTAAATTCATCAGTGACTAACAAGGGGAGGAAAGCAGGTGTAGGTGGTAGTATGGTGTAACTGGCCTCGATCGGGGTGTGCTCTGGGTGTGTCAGAGCCTGTGACAGGCCACCAGTGTCTTCAGGGTTGACCCCACTGAAGGAAACTCCGCTGGGAGGGAATTCTCTCCTTATGGCGTGTTTGTGAGGCACCTAGTACGCCAAGGCCCTGGTCTGATCATAATTAACCAAAGGGGCTCTGCGGGGTCAGTGAGGCAGGTGGCTCAGAACGAGGATGCTGGGTGTGGGCTGAGCAGTGCTGAGCGAGGAGCCCCAGGGGCAGCCAAGCCAGGGGAAGAGCTCCTAGGTGAACTCCGCTCTGTCCTTCACGACTGCGTTGTTAACGCTGAACAAAGACAGTTCCGCCTCTACATTCTGTGTGGATTCGAGAGCCAGCGTGGGTGGGTCACTTCCCCCGGGGAGGCAGGGAGGGGAAGGGAAGCGTCACAGAAGAAGCACTTCACAAGAGGGTATCAAAGAGGGGACGCCTCCCGCCCTTATTTAATTCCAGCTAGCTCAGTCTTCAACACTCCTGGGGCCAAATTTGTCCCTGGTGTAGGAAACCACCACTCCCAGTGACGTCACCCAATGACACCCTCTCACTGTCCCATGTGCACTCAAGGCACCACCGTCTCTCTGCCATGGATAAATCCCTGGAAATCTCTCTCTCACACCCACATGCACCAACATGAGTGTCGTGACACCTCCACACCATACAGATTGATGGGCACACCTAGCACTCAGTACACGTTACCATTCATCCCCCCCGAACCCACACGCATTGCCACGCTGTCTACCGAGTGTCCATACAGCCCTTCGCTACCCCTCCCTGGGAACTCCCGGGAAAGGTGACTGCCGGGCTCTGGTCACCCACTTGCTGAGTCCAGACATCTTTTCACGGGGGAGTGAAATATCTGTTTCCCCCCATTACCCTCAGTCATGACAAAGGGCGGGTGAGTAGATGTGGTGCTTGAGCTGATAAATGTTCATGCCCGTTTTGCAAGGCTGGGCCCCTGGGGTTTGAAAAAAGCATGTGGGGGAAGTTATTATCGTAGCGGGGAACACACACGCGCACGCACACACGCACACGCACACACACGCATACACATGCAGACGCCTGCCAATATGCCCAGATGCACGCCCAGAGCCCTGCGTTCTAACCCTGGGCACGCGGACACCCAGAGACGTGCCCACACCCCCCAGGACACAGGCGTGCACAGAGGTGTGCCCCGCAGGGACAGGCACACGTGCAGAGGCACCCGCATGCCTGGCTACGGAAATGCAAACACAGCTACGCCCAGGGCCAGGCCTTGCGCCACCGGGCCCCTGGGTTGCAGGGCCCACTTGCTCGCTCTTCGATACCAGGGCACAGGTCCCCCCCTCACCTTGGCTGCGTCCCGAAGCATTTGATCTCTTTCGAGGAGAGCACCTTAATTGGCAAATGGAGACACAGCCGGGGAGTGTAAAGGAAATCCCCACTGGTCAACAGATTTGCCTCCTTTGACATTTTAATTCTTTCCACGTTGTTTTTTCTCAGACCCGCACACAAACCACTGTCCTTAGCTTCCCCGATGAGCTCTCGGCCCCAGCCACGGCTCATGACAGGCGCAGAGGTAGGGGCCTCCCAGCCAGCCCTCACTTAGTCCCGCTAGCAAACAGGCAGCAAAGGCGGGGATATTGGCTATAAATCATTTCTAAGCACAGAACGTGGATCTGCCCTTGTCCGGACTCTGCTGGGTCGGGTGTGAGGCCGGCTTGCCGTGTAAACTCCAGCTGTGTGTTTTCAGTGGGATCAGCAGAGCTGGAAATGTACAAGAAAAGGGGAAAGGCCAAGTGAAAGGAGGGGGGGTCGGTTAATTCATGGGCTGGGGGTTGTCTGCTTCGGTAATTACCCGGCTGCTGTGTGTGTCTCTCCCTCGTGTGTACAGGGCGCTGCGCTGGGGTCAGCGCTAAAACGCGGAAACCGGCGGGTCCCGATCCTGCTGTCACCTCAGCGGTGACTTCCGTGGAGTTACTCCGGATTCACCCAGTGTGAGCTGGAGCAGTCAGACCCCTCCCCGCCCCTTCCATCCTGCAGCCCCGCCGGCCGGAGGCCGCGCAAGATCCAGCCCCGGCCCCCACCGCGGTGTTCAGGGCTCTGGCTGGGCGCTGGAGAAGGGCGCGGGGCCCCCTTGGCTACCAGCAGGCGCCGGGAGGCGGCGGATGGCCCGGCTGGCGAGCAGGCAGGGCGCTAACCAGGGTGCTGAGGACGGAGCAGCCCCGCAGGGCTCCGGCCCCCTGCCCCCGGGCGGCCCCGTGGCCGCGCTGGGGCCCGTGGCAGGCGGGGCGCAGCGGAGCGAGCCGGCCCCGGGGCTGGGCAGAGGCGCCCCGGGCTGGCGGGGGGAGCCGGCAGCTGCCCACTCGCTCGGGGAGGAGAGAGGCAGGCGCGTCAGGGGCTGGGGGGAGGCACCGGCAGGCTGCGGAGCGGAGGGAGGCGGGCTCTGCGCGCAGGGCTGGGGAGCGCTCACTCCCCGCCGGCCACGGGCTGCTGGAGCGTCCCGGGTGAGTGGGTCCCGCGGGCAGCCCCGGAGCGGGAGCGGGAGGGGACGGGGCTTGGCACCGCGGCCCTGGCGCATGGGTCCGGGCGCGCAGCGCACCCGCCCCGGGCCTGCTGGAAGATGGGGGCGCATGGGGACGGGCCCCATCCAGGGCTCCGGGTCCGGGGGGCGAGGCGCCCGGCGCGTCCCGCAGCCCCCCGCACCCGACCGCCGGTCGCTGCTGGGAGGGGAAGGAACTTTTGCCCAGAGGGAGCGCGGGTTCGCGTCCCGGCCCGGGGGGAGCAAACCGGGGCGCTCCGATCCTCCCCCTTCCCCCCACCCCGCAAAGCCAGAGGCTGCCCCGGGGGCCCCGTCTGTCCGGGCTCGGGCTCAGGCAGGAGCCGAGCGGCCGGTGCGGGGCTCCTCGGCCCGGCAGGTGACCCCAGTGGTAGGGGTGGGGGTGCCGGGGTCCCTGCGTGCCCCGCTGGGTTGTGCACGGCGCTGGGCGCTGCCTCCGGGCGCATGGACCCGCCGGCAGCGCCCCGGGCTAATGGCAAAGCGAGTCCGGGATCCCCCTGATCCCCCCAGCCGCTCGCCCGCCTGGCGCACCCGGGTTACTCCGGGCCAAGCTGCGCCCGTGCAACTCCCGCTGTGTGTCCCCGCGGCGCTGCTCCGGCCCCTGCCCACTACAGCAGGGAAGCGACGCCGGCCCCTCACCGTCCCCTCGCGGCTGCGGCCAGCGGCCGGGACACACGCGAGGCGCTGGGGGCCGAGCCGGGGAACGTGCCTCTCCTGCGGGTGCGGGGCTGGGACAGGGCACGCGGGGCTCAGCCAGAACTAGGGAGCCGCAAAGCCCCTCGGGGAGCCCCCATCCTGGGCTGGCGACCCGCCCCCTCTCCCTGCAGCCGGCGGGGCTCAGCTCCCAGTGCCCGGAGCCCCGCACAGCCCAGCCCGCCTGCCCGGGCTGGAGACAGATCCGGGACACGTTCCCCAGCGGCTGCCCGCGGCCGAGCCCCGGCAGAAGGACGCCCCAGCTCCGCCGCGCGGGGGGCAGCTGGGCAGAGCCTGTCCTGGGCTGGGCTGCGTCCCCGCTCGCTCCGCCTCGCACACACCGGTGTTTGCACCCCGGAGCGGCGAGGGGAGCTGGGGCTCCGGGCTGCAGACCCGCTGCGCCAGGCGGCGTTTGCCTTGGGGGTCTCCTGTCCTGTGCATGTGCCAGAATCACAAGAAAATCGCCGGGGGAGGGGGGCGGGGGGCTGCCTGCTGGACCCTCTGCCCCGCTAATGCGTCCCTCCCTGGGCGCCTTGGGGCTCCCCCCCCGCCTGCCGCTTGCCTGCCCCTGGCCATGGCCGGGCGCTCCGGGCACATCCCCCAGCTCTGCTCGGATACCCCTGTCAGCGCTGTCCCGGAAAAGGCACCGGCGCCCCCTGCACCCCACATTTCCCCACAACCGGACCTTGCAGGCAGGCCAGCAAGCTGGCACCCCACAGCTGGAGCCCCTGCACATTCCCTGCTCGGGAAACCCCCCCGGGGTGTATTCACAGACACGCCCTGCAACAGCAAATACACCCCGGGCACCTCACCCACCTCCCGGACACGGCACGGACACCCCAGGGCACATTGTACACCCCGGGCACCTCGCCCACCCCCCGACACGGCACGTACACCCCATGGCACATTGTACACCCCGGGCACCTCGCCCACCCGCCGACACGGCACGGACACCCCACGGCACATTGTATGCCCCGGGCACCTCGCCCACCCCCCGACACGGCACAGACACCCCACGGCACATTGTACACCCCGGGCACCTCGCCCACCCGCCGACACGGCACGTACACCCCAGGGCACATTGTACACCCCGGGCACCTCGCCCACCCCCCGACACGGCACGTACACCCCAGGGCACATTGTACACCCCAGGCACCTCGCCCACCCCCCGACACGGCACGTACACCCCAGGGCACATTGTACACCCTGGGCACCTCGCCCACCCCCCGACACGGCACGTACACCCCAGGGCACATTGTACATCCCGGGCACCTCGCCCACCCGCCGAGACGGCACGTACACCCCAGGGCACATTGTACGCCCCGGGCACCTCGCCTACCCCCCGACACGGCACAGACACCCCACGGCACATTGTACACCCCGGGCACCTCGCCCACCCGCCGACACGGCACGTACAGCCCAGGGCACATTGTACACCCCGGGCACCTCGCCCACCCGCCAACACGGCATGTACACCCCACGGCACATTGTACAGCCCGGGCACCTCGACTGTGCCTCCCTTCACATGCAGAGACGCCAGCCAGAATTGGCGTGAGACCTGTTCCTGGGGCAGTGCTGGGAAGGGACTCTGGGGGGCTGGACAGCGCGTCCATCTCTCCAGATCTGTCCATCCTTGTGGGCTCACAACTCCTCACCCTCAGCAGCTGCGAACAAGGGAGACAATCAGGTGGAGCAGGTGCCCTGTCGTGCGGGGGGGGGGGGGGGGAGGGGCTCTATGAGACCATCATGATCCTGTTACACTGGGGGCTGTCTGTGTCTCAGAGCTCAGTGCCCACCCTGCATTCCAGGCCCCAGGCTCTCCTCCCACACTGCCCCATGGGAAGTCCCTGTGGCCAACTCCAGCTGGGCACTGGCCATAGGGAGAGCATGGCCATGCCCATCCCCACCACCTCGGGCCTGGAGCAGTGATGCAGGCCCTGACTGGGCTGAGCAGAGTCTTCCTTGATGACTTTTTTCTGCAGGAGCAATGCGGGGATCAGGGGCTCCCCAAGGGGCCCAGAGCTAGAAGGGGCAGCCTGGAGGCTGTGGGTCGCCCCTGCAATCCAGCTCCTGCCCCGCACCCTGCTCCCCTTGTGATACACTGAGGCTCCAGAGCCAGGTTCTCTCCAAGCCCCAAGGTCCTGCAACAGCCAGGCCAGGCGCAAAGTGACTCTATGAGCCCAGGGAGCGGGCAGAGCCCTCAGGGTTCGGGAAGGGTCGGGGACACAGTCCGGGCTGAGTGGATGGGTGTGCTTGCTGGGATTGTTCTGGGCTGGCTCTGAGCCCAGACTAGGGGCTGCATGCACCAGACTGGAAATAAGGTGTAACTTTTTAACCATGAGGGTGATGAATCAGTGGAAGAACTTCCCCAGGGTCCTGGTGGATCCTCCATCACTTAACATCGTTAAATCCAGAGGGGAGGTTTTTCTAACTCTGCTCTAGGAATTAGCCTGCGGCAGGTCTCTGTCCTGTGTTATGCAGGAGGTCAGACTAGACAATCACAGGGATCCCCTCTGGCCTTGCAATCGGTGAGGAGCTGCAGCTTGTGTGCAAAAATCCGTGTTTGTCTGAAACCTCTTCCCTGTCCGGCCCCCCTACATGGCGCAGCGCTGACAGGGGGGCAGGGGCAGGGCTGGCTGAGTTCACAGCACTGTGTAAATACGCCACCGTCCTATCCTCCCCAGCGCGGGCATTGCTGGCGCGGTGACTGGCAGGGCTGGGTTAGGCAACAGAAGCGTTTCCTGGGGGCCGTGGCAGACGTCCGGTTGCCTGGGGGTTTTACACCTAGATTGGACCCTATTCCAGGAAATGGCCAGCCCAGATCAATCCTGCATTGGCAGGGAGACTGCCTGGGTGATGTCATAGGTCTTTCCTCTCTCTAGCAGCTGTCATTCTGTTATTTATGATTATTGCTAAGATTTCTCTTCCTTGTGACTCTCTGGCGACTTGCCAACAGCCTCACTTGTCCAAACCTCGTTCATTCAGAACCTCCTGCTTCCCCCAGGGAGCTGGCGTCCTGCCCCGTCCCCCCATGCGTGGGCTTTACGGAGAACAGCCCTCCCAGATGCCCCATCCCACCCCCAAATTATGCTACTTAATTTTCTGCTCCCCAATTCCAGACCCAGAAGGCCGGGTTCGCCCGGGGGGGGGTGGCATGAGACGTGAGAGGGGAGAGCCACTCTCCCAAGTATTAGCCGCAGCACTCGCCAAAGGAATCGTCTTCCTGATGATGACGCCGTATCAAAGCATTAAATCAAAGCTGAGGGGAGGCTGCAAAGTGACTACAAATGCTCCATCAGCAGCCGGCCCGGCCCGGTGGGGAGGGACAGACTGGTGCTAAGAGCTGAGTTGAGAGCCTGCCTGCATCCTGCTAACGAGCCATTAGCCATAGGCTAACGAGCCTCCCACGACCTCGACCGAGAAGCCTTCTCTGCCTTGCAAAAATGAACTTAATTATCAAGAACCTACAGTGGCTAATTCATATGAGGCAGGGCTAAAATCAATTGAGTGGGGAGGCTGCCTGCTTCCCCGAGAGCAGCAGGAGAACCCTCATCCCCTCGACAGGGGGCTTGCTGCGGTTTGTAGTGGCTGGCCTGTGTTTGTGTTTGAAGCAATGTGGTTGAAGGGGTCTCCCCCTCTGCCCTCCAGCAGCCACAGGCCAGGGACTGACGCTAGTGAATGATGATACAGGTGCAGGGGATCCAAGGCAGCAGTGTTCAGCCGGCAGGTGCCTGGCTTGGGAAGCAAGCTCTAATCTAAATCCAGGCTGCGTCTCCACTAGAGACGTGAGCCGTTTGTAATTGACCGGTTTAAGCCATGCTGAGGTGGCCCACCGTCTGAATCCATTTCATTCGCACGGCCCTCTGGGTACCAATCCCCACCTGCTCCCCTCGCTCCCAGAAGCAGGGCCGGCTGGGAGATCCTGCTGTCGGAGAGTGGGGACGGATCGAACTGTTTCTGCTTTAATCAGTTATTAAATCGGCTGCAAGGCCAGCAGGACTAAGCAGGGAATCGGTGTGTGTAGACCCCAGGCGTTCCCCAAACCTTCCAGCGGCCAGGCCCCAGGGCCCAGGCCAGGCCATGGTAAGAGTGCAAATGTGTGACTGCAGCCGTAACACCCGCTCCCTCAGCTGCTGGAAGCACCGCTTGAGACCAACCTCCCTGGACACTCCCCAAAGCTGCAGGCTTCATTCCAGCTTCAGGTGCTCCCGTGTAGAACAGAAACTGGGTGGAACTGCAATAACCCCTACCCCAGAGCAGCAGGGCTAATGGGGCCGTGCTGCCCTCTAGTGTTTACCTCAGAGCTGGCCCTCCGGTTCAACGAGCGAGTGTAGGCCTAGGGCTTGGTACCGAAGGGAGTCCCTCTGTTCTCCACATGTGCTGGCCAGGACTGTACTCGGAGCACTCTGCCAGGTTAGCTATCCAGGCACGTTACACCAGCAAAGCACTCCAGCCTGGATGCAGCTGATTCCATGGTTTGTGCGAGCAGGGCTTGTATCAGCCCCTCAAGCAAAATACTCTGTAGTGGCAAAAATGCCGTTTTGCAGCTATAGCTGTGTCTACACAAGGAGCTTTTGCCAGCAGGGATCACACCTCATCACACACCCCTGGCTGACACGGCTAAGCTGGCAAAGGCTATCGTGTAGACTTGGCCTCTGTATCCAGGGGCTCACAGAGGGCACAAGGAAATGGAAAATGCTGAGCTGGCTTCCACATTACGATGGAAACAGCCTTCTGAGAACCCAGCTGAGGGCAGTCTCCTCTGCCGGCTGTCTCCTGCTGCAGAGCGGGAGGGATGAGGGGGCATCGATTCATACACTGGGGCAAATAAGGAGCTGGGCATAAGCAGGGGCACTCGCCACGGACTCTGATAGGAGTGGTCTCCATTTACGTGAGGGCTGAATTTGGCCCGTTGTCTGGCCAGGGCATGCCGTGCTCCACCCCGTCCAGGCAGCCAGCAGGGTTCCCTGGCAGCTGCTCAGGCCTGGGAGGGAGCATGCGCAGTCGCTCTGTGGGGACAGAGCGCGGGCAGTCCTGTTGGCATGTAGACGCTGCGAGGGGATGCAGCATGCTCAGTGCAGATGGACTCTGCAGAGAAGTTGGCTGCTGAACCCTAAAAAGGTTTTACCGAGCTCGTGTGAACAGCCGTTTCCAGCAGTTCCAAACTTGGGCAGATTTCCCTGGGGAAGACAAAAGGCGCGTTCCTGACACCAGGGTGCTACTCCCGATCTCCTTGTGAGAAGTGGCTGAATCATTTTTTGCTGAAACATTCAGAAAAGCCCCAAATGGTTAAACTTTGTCAAATTTGTAAGCAGCTGAATACTGGGTCTTATGATGGGACACGTCAGGCAACCTTAAGTCTAGGAACTGCCCATCATCACTGGATGGAATGGGCTGGAGTTAGGAACACGAAACCCTTCTGAAAGGGAAAGGAAGGCGCTGATCTGCATGTTAGATCGGTCATGCATGAGTCATTGGCATCACGGCCGTGCTGTCTGCCCTCACGTCAAACGGTTCTGGGCACATTCCGCTGGCCCGCGAAGGATCAAATCCCTGCTTGTTTCCAGTCACTTAACCCCACAGCCGAGAACGAGGTGCTCCCAGAGGGCGTCGCTCCAGAAAGGCAGGGTGCAATGAGCAATCTCTGGCATGGCCTCCAGTCAAGCTTGTGCCTTTCACTGTTGTAAAGCCCCATCTGGAAATGCAGCCACTCGAATAGGCTGCAACCTGGTGTGCAGGAGCAGAGCCTCAAGAACTGTCTCCCAGGGACCAGTGCAGCTGACGCTTCAGTCAGCCTAGGGTTAAATGTCCCAAGCGATGGGACTTGCACCCATGCCCTGGGGAGACGGTGCAGCAGCCTAAAGCAATGCTCAAAGTTCCCATTCTCACTTTGGGCCTGTGACTCCTAGCCACACCCTCCGTGGGGTTTGCACCCATCCCGTAGTTGCAGACTGTCGGGAATATTCTGCACTGCTTCTGCAGTAGGGAGGCGTCGGAGGTTTATCAGTGTCCTTGGGGGCTTTGTTTGCACAGGTGGAGTTTTGGTGCAGATAGAGCAGGGCTCTGTGCTTGTACAGCACCTAGCACGATGGGGTCCTAGGCCACGACGAGGCTCCCAGGCGCTACAGCAAGGTACCCCAGGTAGTACTGGTGCAAAGAGCAATGTCAGGTTACTACAAGAAGAGGACGGGGATTGACAGGAAGTGAGGGTGCTCCAATGGAAACAGCGTAAGGAGAGGGGAAGCCACCTTTCAGCTGTTTGAGGGGAATCTGTCCCCAGCTGGAGTTTGAGAGGCAGGATGGCCTAGTGGTCAGGGCACTGGCCTAGGACCCAGGAGACCTGGGCTCAATAATCTGCCCTGCCACAGACTCCCCAACTGACTTGGGGCAAGGCACTTAGTGCCTCAGCTCCTCACCCATAAAAGGACCCTGCTAGCACTGCCTTACCTCACTGTGATAATGGGGCCATGTACGTAACGAGGCAGACAGGTGTGAGCAGGAAACCTCCGGGCTGAAAGCTGCAGCTTTGCTAAGTGGTAGCTGGGCTTGTAGCTTCTTTCCTGGCACCTAGCAAATCTCTTTAGCAGCACCAGAGCAGATCTGCTCCCCGGCCAGTTAGCAGAGGTGCCCGCACAGTCCGGTCAGCTCATTGTACCATGAACCCACAGCAGCCAAACACAGGGTCACTCCAGTATCCATCCCAGACCCCACGTGGGTCCCTGAGGCAGAAAAGCAGCCATACGTCTCTGTACAGCTGCCAACTGAAAAGAGCTTAGTTCCATCCAGGGCTCCATTGTATGGGGGGGCTTTTCTACCGTGGCTGGGTGGTGCCCACGGTGTGTCATGCGGCTATTCCAGCCAGGCTGGGGCGAGCTGCCAGCTGGCTTTGTCCCCTCTGGCTGTCTGGCCAGCAGTTGGCAGACAGGAGCCCTGGATCCTTCTAGCAAGTGGGAAGCAGGATGGTTGTAAGTCTGTCTGAAGCTGCTGTGGTGTAAAGTGTGTGTGTGTGTGTGTGTGTGTGTGCACAATCGCACACTGAGCGTGGGGTGAGCGTGTGAGAGGTAGACTAGGTGTGCGGGAGGTGCAGGAGAGAGAAAGAGCCGGCTTGTATTTATCAGTCTAATTATTTCCCTGAGTGGATCCATGACTAATCCTGCGAAGGCAGCTGGTGAGCGGGGGCCAGGAACACAGCCCTGGGCACCCACTTTTGGTTCTGGCTGCCAGGATTCTGCATGTGTTGGCCTGTATCCATCTGGGTCAAACTGGAGTGTCCCGCGCAGTCCCACGTGGCCTGCTGCACTTCATCCCTACAGTCATCTCCCTTTGGCCCCAGAGACAAGCTCACCTCGTCATCGTATGCGCCATAGGCTTCCGTGGGGATTGTGCAGGGAGATTGGGGCCTGAAAGTGATGTCAGTGGAGTTAATCCTGATTTACACCACTGCAAGTGAGAGCAGAATCTGGCCCATGATTTGCATCTCAATAGCAATTCCTTTCCCCTGCCCCATCACCGCCTCTGGTGAGTGTGACATGGTTCCCTTCGGGCCTGACTGCGCCAGCAAAGACTAGGGCTAATCACAAGAGCAAGGTTACCCCAACGCTCCTTGCCCCAGGCGCTGGGTAAGGCTGTCAAGGAGTCCCTGGGCGATGCTCTGGAACTGCTCCCCATGAAGCCAGGCAGGACTCTGGGGAAGTCTCCTCTCTGGGAGCAGCCTGTCTGCAGGACACACAGCTCACCCGGCTCCACCTTCCTGGGTCTGACCTCGGAGCATTCAGCCTCCTCTGCCCCTCCGTGCCCTTCCCACAGCGAGTCTGCCCAGGCGGGGCTCCTGGGGAAGCCAGAGGGTCCTGCCCCCCAACTCTGCAGTCAGACGGGACTCTCAGCCAGCCAGTAACACAGAAGGTTTATTAGACGACAGGAACATGGTCTAACACAGAGCTTGTAGGTGCAGAGAACAGGACTCCTCAGCCGGGTCCATTTTGGGGGGCAGTGAGCCAGACAACCCCGTCTGCCCTTCACTCCATGTCCCAGCCAGCCCCAAACTGAAACTCCCTCCAGCCCCCCCTCCTCTGGGCTTTGTCCCTTTCCCGGGCCAGGAGGTCACCTGATTCCTTTGTTCTCCAACCCTTTAGCTCTCACCTTGCAGGGGGGAAGGGCCCAGGCCATCAGTTGCCAGGAAACAGGGTGTCGGCCATTCTCTGTGTCCAGACCCCTGCACACACCTGCCCTCTAGGGCTCTGCAATGATCATACACCCTTATCCCACCCCCTAGATACTTAAGAACTGCATAGGGTAAACTGAGGCACCCCCACACTATTCAGAGGAAATATTAAGAACAGTCCCACTTCGTCACAAAGGCCTCTGCATTGGCTCTCAGCCCATCTCACTGTGTCTCTCCTTCCCGGCCAGGTGGCACCTGATCCTAGGAGTCCGGCCCACAGCACTGGATGAGAATTCTGCTGTGGTCTAGAGCGCACTGATCCAGCCCGGCAGCATGGACTTTGTAATGAAGCAAGCGTTAGGGGGTAAGTCTGTTTTTCATATTTGGATCGTGCCCGCCTGCCTGCCCCACGCCCTCCTGGCTGGGTGTCTGAGAAGGGGCCCCACACTGAGGAGAGCTTGGCCTAGGACTGTCTCAAAGGCTGCTGCTAAAGGGGGAGACCCATGTGGATTGTTTCTCTCTGTCTACGTGCCACCTGGGTGCCAGGAGCCAGGTGTGGGGAGTTCTCCCAGGGGAGCCGAGCCCAGCTGTGGCCCCATGCACCAGCTCCCCAGTCTCTCTCTAACGGCGGTGCTGCTATTCCCTCGCGTCCCGTCCCGTGAAAGAGCCAGAAGCAGCAGGGATCCTGGACCCCTGGCATCAGGCTGGCGGGCCAGGAAGTGCCTGGAATACCTGGAGAGCTGACAAACCCTCCAACCCAGCCCGCCCCCGCTCCAGCAATAGCCCCGCTCACTCACGCTGGGGGTCCGGCAGCTCGACTCTGCTGGGAATGGAGCCCGCAGCTTTGAGACCCTGGGAAGTCCCCGGTATAACTCACCGGCGAGCCCCAGGCAGGCAGCCGGGGGTGGGTGCTAGCCACACGGAAGGGCTAGATAACGACAGGCTGAGGACAGCTGTAGCAGGACAGAGGTGGCAGCTGTTTTAATCCCTGACCTGTTTCATACTCAGAGCTCTGGCATCACACACTGAGGGGAACACCCGGTGGGGTTCTGATTTTCCTGCTGCCAGGTGGGGCCGTTAGCCACCAGCCTCGCTGACTGGCTGGCGTTTTCCCTTGTCACTCTGGCTAGTGGAGTTGGTTTGTGCTGGGGTCCTAGCGAAGGGACTTGCCTGGCCCCTGTGACTCTTGTATCTGAGCCCCTCCCAGTCTGTAATGGATTTACCCTCCCAGCCCCCTGGAAAGACAGGCCAGGGCTTTGATTCCCATTGAACAGACTTGCCCACGGTAGCTCAGGGTGGCAGAGCTGAGACTTGACCTCAGTCCCACTGGGCTGCCCTCCCCTGAGCAGCCCCTGGCTGATCGGGAATCGCTGTCTGGTTGAGTCATTGTAGCTTTACAGTGATGTGAAGGGCCCTGGGGAGGCAGCTCCCTTCCCCGTGGAGTCACAGGAGACACTAAACTGGGTGGTTTGCAGAGCCCAGGGGCCTGGCATGGTCAGCGACACGGGGACAGCCCAGCAGCTATGTAAGAATAAACCAACCCCCCTGGATTCTCCGGGGGAAGAGCAGGGCACCTGGCACCGAAGGAGAGTGCAGTGACAGGGGAGGCCGGGGAGGGGCAGGACACAGCAGAGAGAGCAGCCAATGGGGCTGGGGCTGCAAGCACGGCCCGGAGCATCGGCCGAGGGGCAGAGCAGAGCCACAGGACATGACGGTGGGCCGCGGGTGTCTGAGAGGAGACGGCCACGCTGCTGCCCTGCCCCACGGGGAAAGCCCCCTGCCGGCAGTCCAGAGACCCAGCTCCCTAGGACAGGAAGAACTGGAACACCCGGAACCCAGCACCTTCCCCCATGGCATCTCTGCCGTTCTCCCCACAGCGAGCTCAGCCCCAGCCCAGCCCCCAGGCCGCTGCCACGCGCTGCCCTCCTGGCTCTAGGCTGCACCACTGGCCTCTCTGTCCTGGCCGAGGGGCCAGCCGGGAGCAGCTCCAGCTGGGAGAGCTGGTCCCTGCATGGGGAGGCTGCTAGGCAGGGACCAGCACACTGCACCAGGGATTGCTGGGCACCAGGCTGGGTGCTCAGGGTGCTCCGAGGGCTCGCCCTCTCTGCAGGGGGTGCCCCAGCTCCGCTCTGTCTGCTCCCCGGCCCCAGGCCTGATGCTGTATGCGTGTGGGGCAGGAGGGGGGCGGGGTGCTCTGTATCAGCAGTGGGTGGCATGTTGCCAGGGCTGCTAGCCTGATGGGGCCTCGCGAGACATGGTCACACCCAGCCTTCTGCTGCTGCTTCCAGCCTGGTGCCCCCGGGGCACTCCCCGGCATGGGCACTGGCTGCCCCACCTCCCGCTGGGCCCTGGGCCTGCCCTCTCCCAGGTACGCCCCACGCCGCACTGTGGGTCTGCAGCACAGCCTCGCCCCCTTGCCCAGCACTGCCGGCAGTAGCCCCCCAGCGGTCTCTGTGCTGGTCCTCACTGGCTGGGTGCCAGGGGAGCCTGGCATCTGCAGCCGCTGGGCAGCTCCACTGTGGAAGGGGGAGCCCCTCAGCCTGGCCCTGGCACAGAAGGTGGCAGGAAAGGCCCCAGGGGGCCTGCTCGCTCTGGGGCCGTGCTGGGCCCAGGACAGGGATCTGGCTGCACGTCCGGGGACCCGTCTGCCTTGGCACCTCGCTAGCTCACGACTGGTCTGCTCAGGTTCTTGCCTTTGCATTCGTGGGGGACAAAACTTCACCACCAGCTCCGTGGGCTTTGCAGGGAGGGTCTGGCAGTGCACCTGGGCGCCCACCCAGAAGCTCCCGGGGGGGTCCACGTTCCCATCCAGAGAGGTGTGGGGGGTCTCTCCCCACCTGGGGGGTCTCCACTCGTGACCTGCGGCTCCGGGGTTCCATGCTGAGTGACTTGCACAGCTCTGTGGCTCACGTCTCTGCCCGGCACCGGGCCAGACCTGCCGCGGCCCCTCCCGGGAGAAGGCACTTGAGCTGAGCCGTGGGTCGCCTGTTTGCTCGCTGCTCCCATTGCTAACCTGTAAACTCGCTGTCTCCACTGCCAAAACACATCAATCTGCCTCCCATCAGAGCAGGGAGGGGCGAGGGGAGCCGCTCCTTGGGCCACAGCCTGGCTGCCCCCTCCCCTCTGGCTGTCCCCTGGCCCGGCTCCCTGCATCCCCGCTCCTTTGGCATTAGCTGCCACTGATGCTTGGCCACGTTGTCCCTTTGCCATCACCCACGTCTGGCTGCCTCCTCGCTGGCCCTGCCCAGCTCCGAGGCTGTGGGACGCACCCCGAGGGAGCCCCTCTAGCCCTGCCCAGGGTAAGACTGTTCCCTCCTGGACATTTCCTTACCCTTTGTCCAGGCTGGACTGCCTTTACCAGGCCCTGAGGCTCCCCGTCCCCCGCCAAACGGGCTGTGTCTGCACGTGGGGGCTGCTTTGCAATCGTGTCCCCAGTTCAGCTTCTCGAAGGGGAGCCCAGCTAGGAAGGGGTGGTCCCAGCCGAGGCCTGCACACAGCCCCCCCTGCCCATGCCGCCTCCAAACTGCACCGGCTGGGTGCCCTGCCAGGGCTCATTGCAACCCGGGAGCCAGCGAACGTGCTGCCCACAATCACCCCCGAGTCCTCTCTCCTGGCTACTGCTTCCCAAGGGAGGGGGTGTCTGTGTGGCAGGCTGCGGCCTTGGGATGTCTCAGGGGCAGGGGCCTGTGCAGAATCTCCCACGGATCTTCCCAGCCTTTCCAGGCGCCGTGTCACCCTTGCCTGCCCTCCTGCTCTTGGCGGAGCCTCCCTCCCTCCATTGACGCGCCTGTAATTCCTCGGCTGAAGGGCAAGGGCCAGACCCAGCCTGGCGCAGAGCCCCGTCCGTCCCACAGCCTGGCTCTGCCGCGGAGCAGGGCTCTTTGTTCAGAGCCATGCTGCAGCCAGTTTGAAAACCAATCAGCAGGCGCCAGGTGCGGGCACTGCCCCCTGCGTAGCAGAGGGGGATTCCCCGAGACGCTGTCTTGGGAGCCTCGCTGGCACCCCGCCGCCCTGCAGCTGCGCCTCAGTGACAGGAGAGAGCTGGGTTCCCAGCCCACCAGCCTGCGCTGCTGAATGCCTGGCCCCGGTGCTGGGCACGTAGCCGTAGCTGGCGCTTCCCAGGCTCACTCCAGGGTTACTCTGTGCCCCAAGCCCCTCGGGTGCCAGTATGCGGGGTCCTGGCAGTCCAGCTACGAGTCAGGGCTCCTGCTGGTCTCCAGGCCAGGCCCCGTGAGTGCTGGGAGACCCAGCCCCAGACGCCCTGGGTAGATCCTGTTCTCCGGGCCTCCCTGCCCCAGCTGCCGGATGGGGTACAGCCCTGCCTGGCCCCCAGGGGCGTTGTGGGATAAATACAGCGCGGCTGCTGGGCAGACAGGAAAGAGGGACAGACAGGGAGATACGTCAGTCCCGCCTGTGACACGCTCACTCGCACTGGTGTAAATGACTGCACTGGAGGGGGGGCAGGGCAGCCCCAGGCCTCTGGTGAGCTGCAGCCGCGTCTCATTCCCTAGTCACCTTCCTGCCTCGCCCAGTTCTGCCCCTCCTGGCTGCGGCCAGGCGGGGGGCAGCAGGGGATGGCGCCAGGCAGCTATTGGAGGGGGGCATCCCCGAGCCCCGGCTGCAGCCTTGCTCCCCTTCCCATGCTGCCTGGTGTGTCCTGTGCAGGGGCCACCAAGGACATGGGGAAGATGCTGGGTGGCGAGGAAGAGAAGGATCCCGACGCTCAGAAGAAGGAGGAGGAGCGGCAAGAAGCCCTTCGCCAGCAGGAAGAGGAGCGGAAGGCCAAGCACGCCAGGATGGAAGCCGAGAGGGAGAAGGTCCGGCAACAAATCCGGGATAAGGTGGGTGAGGCGGGGCGGCGGGGCTGGAGTGTGGCTGTGTCACACAGACGGTGCCCAGCCACAGCCTGATGGGCCCGTGCGGGAGTGGGGGGAGCCCTGTGCGGAGATGGCTGGGGGGCTGGCGCTGTGCTCAAGCTGGGGCCATAGCAGGGCCGAGTAGAGAGGGACTCCCTGCTCTGGGCAGTCACGGGGCCACCCCGGCAGCTGCTGCTCCCTCCCGCTGCTGCAAACACCCCGGAGCTGGCTCAGCGCCCCTCTGCCCCCTCCCAGTGCCAGACTGTGGACAGCCCCATGGGGCGGGGCTCGAGTGACTCCGGCTCAGCCAGACATGCAGCAGTTCTGCAGGAACCTCCCATACGACACCCCTGAACGCCGCTCGCCTCGTTCGCCCCTCCTGGCCCTGTGCTGAGCATGCTGCCCACGCTGCTCCTGGCCCTGTTCTGTCTCCCCGTCCCGCCTGGGCTCTGAGACCGGTAGGCTTGTGGTGCAGAGGGTGGTGGTTTAGGGCATCTGGGCTCCACCAGCGAGTGGAACTGAGCCCGGAGCCAGGCAGGGGAACTGACCAGGCTAGTTTCGAAGTGCAAAAAGCAAAGGAACTGCTCTCTGAGCTCTGTGGGGTGGGGCAGAACCGGCCCCCAGGCACCTGGTGCTCTGCCCCGCCGGACGGGGTGGGAGCAATAGGGTTTTTCAATGGGCACAGAGGGGAGGGCTTGTGGCTGCAGGGATTTCATCTGACCGCTCTCTGACTGCGTAGCTCCCATGCAACCGCCAGCCCTCTGCGTCCCAAGGGCCGCGACTTCCACCTGTAACGAGAAGGGCGGCAGGTCCCATGTCAATGAAGGAGACGGTGTGTCCTGCACACACGGCGTCGGGGAGGCCATGGGGTGCAGAGTTCTGTGCACTGGACCACTGACTCCCTGCCCGGGGGCCTGCCTGATCCCGGCTCGTCCCTTCGGCAGTGTGCTGAGCTCCAAGGGGAGGTCAGTGTCCTGTCCTGTGCTCGCTGCCACTGATCCCTGTGCCGGGCACACTGCCCAGGTTTAGGGTTGGGGTCTCTGTGCCATGGCCAATGTCCAGGCCTAGGGATTCTTGCATGGTTTCTCAGCTGGCTGCAGCCAGGGCAGCTGCGCTGGTGACAAGCCGCACATTCTCCAGCATTGCTCCGGGCGTGGGGGGGAGCTCTGCACAACTCCTCTTCTGGGAAGTCAGGAAGGAGAGGAGGCTGGGGACCCGGGCGGGGGAGGCCAAATGGGTCATTTCCCCTCTATGCTGCGGGATCCAACCTGCCCCAGGTGGGCAGGGAGTGTTACTCCCATGGGTGGCCCATGTATGCAATGAGCTTGGTGGGTCTTAGCCTGGTGCTTAGTAGGACAGGGTCCCCATCACTAAAGAGCCACATCCCCATTGGCACTAAGTGGCAGCCTGAGCAGAGAGGGGGAGGACAGACTGGGCCATGGAGACACAGTTCCCGTCTCGGGCTGGGAGAAGCGAGCCACTGACCTCCCTGGGCCTGTTCTCTGCACGGCAGGGGAGGCCCTTGCTGAGCTCGCTGCGGGGAGCAGGGCGGAGCTGGGGCTCTGGCGTCCTAGAGCCCGTCAAACCCGGGCCCATGGGAGCCGCATGCAGAGCATGTCCTTGGCCCAAAGCACCTGAGCGGCAGTGAAATGCTGGTAAATTAATGACAGTTCCCTGGGGCCAGGCACAGTGCACGTGTTACCCGCCCTGGTGTAACACCCCTGCCCTCCTCTGCATGGAGGGGGACCCTGCTCCAGCACACACACCCCTTGGCACATCCCTGGTCTCACACACCCCTCCGTACGCATCCCCAGAGTGCCCCCCACACCTTCTCACACCCAGAGCTGCTGTGTCTGTGACACACCCGCTGCTGCGCACACAGCTACACACTTGCTCCCACAGAGCCCCTCTGGCATACACAAAACCCACCTGCCCATGGCCCCCTCCCTGGCCTGGCCAGCCCTTGGAGCAGGAGCCCCGGGCGCTGCTGCCCTTGAGCCTGGATTTGGACACAGCCGAGGCTTGGCCCCTTTCTCACTGGTGACACTGTGAGAGGCAGCAAGGCCTGACTGCGGAAACGCTGCCCCAGAGATTCTCCCCCTTGGCAACCGCTCCAAAACTCTGCCCCACCCTCGCTACGCGCCCCTCCTGCCGCCGCAGCAGGGGATTAGCTTGGAACAGGGGTGGGCTGGGGGGGTCCTTATCTCCCCCGCCTGCTGCAAGCGGCCGCATGACAGCCTGCAATTGTCGCTCGCTATCTGCCATCTTTAATAACCCGCTGAGGAGCAGATAACGTGGCCGCATCGCGCCAGGAGCTGCCTCGGCCCAGACGCTGGGGAAGCCCAACTCTAATCACAGATGCCTCCAATATCCTGTGAGCCGAGACAGATGGGAACAGGCGATTTCAGGCAGTGGGGATCGGCCAGCCGGTTCCTCCTTTAGCCCGTGCGGGAGTGGGGGGAGCTGCACCGTGTCCTTCGCGTGGCCGGAGGTGCCCCAGGGCAGCTGGGGACGGGGAGCCTGGTCGCTTTGCAAGCTGGGCCTGGCCATCTGCCCCGGTCTCGCCTGTGGGAGGAAAATGAGGAAAGGATGAGTGGCTGTGATGGGCTTCGGCCCACACCCGCCCCGGGAGCCTGGCAGGCGGCCTGCACGGCCCGGGCAACGCTCTGGGCATTGCTGCTCACGGGCTTTTTTCTTATGGAGACAGCAGCACCTAGATGCCAGGGTGGTGGGCATTAGAAACATGACAGACCAAAGCGCATCCCCCAGCCTGCCCTGGAGAGGCAGGCAGGGTAGTTGGCTGGGTGGTGAAGGAACGTGGGCCTGGCCAGACACATGCCCAAGGCTGGCGTCATGGCAGTGCCAGCCCCCCTTGCTGTGCTAGGCTCTGGCTGTTACCCGCCGCGGGCTCACAGGGAGGGGCTCGCTGAGGGTATCAGCAATGGACGGGAAGGCTGCTCTCTGCTGGGCTGGCATGTGTTCAGACCCGCAGAGAGGTGTGCGTGCATTTGCACACGTGTCTGCACACTCACAGCACGCACATGCTGGGGCAGGCCAGTGGCTGTAGACCTGGCCCCAGAGGAGAGGGGCTCCCCAGGCACTCAGAGGCCCGGTCTGTCTCTGCCCCGCAGTACGGCCTGAAGAAGAAGGAGGAGAAGGAGGCAGAGGAGAAGGCGGCGATGGAGCAGCCGTGCGAGGGCAGCCTGACGCGCCCCAAGAAAGCCATCCCGGCGGGCTGCGGGGACGAGGAGGAGGAGGAGGAGGAGAGCATCCTGGACACGGTGCTCAAGTACCTGCCCGGGCCCCTCCAGGACATGTTCAAGAAGTAACAGCCCCGCGCCACCCGCCCACCCGGGCCCACCCCCACACACTGGGGCGCACTGGACGGGGGCGGGGGGAGGGGATTTTCATTTCTTTTATTTCATTTGGTTTTTGTTCCAACTCAGTTTCGAAGGGAAGATCCCAGATGTGTCCCCTATGCCCAGAACCCCTCGCTGCTCCAGTGGGGCGGACGAGGCAACCAGACCAAAACCCACCCCCCGCCTGCTGAGCTCCGGGCAGCCAGAGCCCCAGGCCAGGCACTGCCAGGAGCCCAGGGCTCCCCCTTCCTCCCTCGCCCCTCAGCCATACGGAGTCAGAGTTCTGTTGTGCCAAAGTGCCAGCCGGTTGCTTGGCAAATCCCCCCGGGCGTGGGGGGCGAACTGGGACCAAATTCACTGCAGTAACCTCATGTCGGGCGGAGGGTGGGGCAGACGGCAGGGAAAGGCACGGCTCTGCCCGCTCTCCATGCCCCCTTCCTGCCCTTCACTAACTTCAGACATTCCTCAGTCCCACACTGCCTGCCTACTGCCAGGGGTTAGGGATGTGCTGGCATCCGGAGAGCACCCGCAGGCTGGGGGCTGTGCCCCCCAGAACCCCGGCCCTGCCTGGAATCAGCCTATGGAGCAAAGCAACCCTGGCCCGCTCCAGCTCTCCAGCTGGCGGCTGTAGATGTCCTGCCGGGCCGGGTTCCAGGGGCCATCCTGGGGGCTGGCGCGGAGGGGACATGGTGGGCTACAGGGCTACAGCGGCGCCGCCCCACAGCTCTGCGCCCCCCCCCCCCCCCCCCCCCGCTGCTGTGCCCATTTCTGTTGCATTTTGTTTGGGCTTCAGGAAGGGGCTGTTGGGTCCAGACCCTCCACTGGTGCTGGGCAGCCACACGCTGCCCCTCACCTGCCGCAGCAAGCACCGGGGAGAGCCCTGGAGCAGGGGCCGCGGTACACAGGGGGGCACGTGGACTCCCCAGATAACCCTGCCCCGGGGCAGCAGGGCAGTTGGTGGGACTGGGGGGGCCGGAAGGAAAGATGAAGCCTTCCTCACCACTCTGCCTCTGCCCCCAACCCCTCCGCAGGCCCAGGCGCGACCCCAGCCATGCCTGTGCCCCGGGAGTCACGTCCCCCGCATGTCTCCAGCCAAGCCCAGCCCGCAAGGGCGTCCCTGGCCGAGCTCGGCCCTTGGGGGGGTCAAGCCGAGCACCCTTTGCCATATTCAAGACCCTGCCCATTAGGGCAAATGGTTGGGGAGGAGATTTATAAAAAAACAAGGGCCAGAGTTGGGCCCAAGGAACTGGGGGTTCCCGCCTCCGCTCCCAGTCCCGCTGCACAAGGAGTGTGTGTGTGAGGTCCTGGGTCTGGGGACGATCCTGGCACGTTGCGAGGCTGGAGCCCAGAGGGCGGACGCAGCACTTAGCCCTCTGGGTGCCCCCTACCCAGCGATTCCCATTATGGCAAGGCTGCCAGCGCCTGTCTCCCCAGCGCTGCCCTGAGCTGGCTGCCGGCAGCCCGTGGCAAGGCTGAGCAGCCTCCAGGGGGGTCCCACTCAGCACACTTCGCACCCTGGCCCTCGCCCACATTCCTGCCATGCCCATCGCTGTGGTATCTGGGCACCCATGCCCACTGACATACACCGAGCCCTGGCTGGAGGGACCCGTCCTTCTGCCACGCTCGGCCGCTCCTGGTATCTCTGGCTCATGGCTCCCGCCTCTGGGCTCCAATCCGCCCCTGCATGGCTCCAGGGAGCTCCCCCCATCACCAGGGCAAACCTGCGCTGGCTCTTCCCTCTACGGCAGCACCAGCCGGCCCAGGGACACAGGCAGCCTCTCCTGCGCCTAGCCCGGGCTGCAAGCTCATTGCCCAGCTGCAGCAGTGCTGAGCCAGGCAGAGCGAAGCGGCCGAGAGCTGCCCGCCCTAGCTCTCACCAGCAGAGACAGTGCCCCCCATGCCCTGAGGCGGGTTCAGAGGCCCGGGACTTGTCTCCTGTTTCCCAAAGGGGTTTCTTTGCTTGGGGTGGGAGTTCCCGATTGCATCCCAGGGTTTCCCTTTTCCAGGGGTTTTGTTTTTGCGTGTGGGTTGAGTTTGAGAGAAGCCACAAAGTCTCCCTCCGCATCTGTGTCCTTCTCCGATAGTTAAAGCCATATCAGTTAGACTGCAATACTTCAACGCATGCCAGCGAGCCGCACCGCCACGCTCCAAGCCTGTGCAAAGGAGCAGAACCAGGCGGGACCCCCCGACCCCCAGCGTCCACGTCTCAGGCCACCGTTGGCCCATGTGTGTTTCCACATTAGTGTTTGTGTAACAGGGTAAACTCACCCCAACCCTCTCATCCTGTCTGCTAGTCACTGCACCAGATGGTCACCACATGGCCCAAGGGACCCCAGTGCCGGGAGGAGCAACGGGGGGCGCCAGGGGCCCAGGACTAGGAGGGGAGGGCACTGCGCGGGGCGATGGCACTGGCCCTTTGGCACCCGCAGCCAGGGCTGACAAGAGCAGGGGAATGGGGGGACAATTGGGCTGGGGGCCTGAGGCCAGGCGGGGGGGGACACACACAATGTATGTAACATCTGTGTAAATAAAGTGAACCGGGAGGGGGTGGGGCTGCAGTGACCATGTGGTTCCAGGACCCCCATGTCGTGTGATGGGCCAGCCCATCACGCGTTGGGCAGTGAAGCACCGTGCACTGCAGCACCGCTGCTGTGTATTTTCCCCACGTGCCCGCAAGGAGGGAGGGTGGGGGTCACCTGCTGCGCTGCCCAGGGCTCCCCCCAGCTCGTTTCAGCTGCTTCCATTGTCTGACGCTCCCACGGCTGAATGGCTGGTGTCTGCAACCTGCAATAAACACAAACTCTACCATGGGGCAAAGGGCTGATCCACCAGACCCGGGCTCCCCCTGGGGTGGCCTGCGTTTGGTTTATACTTTTACCACTAGACCGAGAGGCCTGCGACCCTCTGCAGAGGAGGGCGACTGGAGCCGGCCGCACATCTGGCTGCCCCGGGGTCCTGCTGGCCTAAGCAGCTGTGCTTCATGGCTTGGTGAGACGAGAGGCCGGCCAGCAGCTCACAAGGCCAGGTCCCTGCAGCTAGGGTGGGTACGTGAGGACCCCCCCGCTCCCCAAAGGGGCTGCAGGCCCAGGACACAGCAGCAGGGTTTCTCCTGGCCGTGCCCAAGGGCGTTTCAAAGGGGCTCGATTCTTGTCACAGGCTTTTCCTCCCCACCTGGAAACTGACAGGAGAGAAGCGCCAATCTTGTGTGTGTGTGTGTGTGAGAGAGAGAGAGAGAGACGGCTCGCGTGTTTGTGGCTTTGAGTGCGTGTGCAAATGAGTGTACAAATACGGCTGTCCTGGGGCATTAGCGCATGCGTGCGCACCGAACCGAGCGCTGTTTGCACCTGAGCAAGGGGACAGTAGGCGTGACAGTGTGTGTGTGCGCGCGTGCGTGTGCACGGCTGGAGGTGCGCCTGTGGGCGGGTGTGTGCATGCGCACGCTTTGCTTGTGTTCCCGCCCATGCCCTGGGGACGGCCGGCCGGCAGAGCGTCGCCAGAGCCTCCAGGGGCATCCCAGCGCCCCCAGCTAGCCACGTGCCCGCCCACGGCGGCTGCGGCTCTCACCTGCTGGCAGCGATACCAGCCCTGGGGCTGAGCCAAGCTCGCTTGCTCGATATGGGGAATGTAAAGTCCCAACAGACTGCTGGATCCATTCTTCCCTGCCCAGCCCCCTGGGCTTTCCACAGCCACAGCACTGCCCTGATAGTGCTGCCCAGCGCGCCCCGGAACCCAGCGCAGCCCCCACCCACCCTGGGGGCTGGCATCCCACATAAGGAGGGGGACAGGCCCCCCCATATGGGGAGAGCTCCGGGGAGCACACTAGAGCACCAGGGAGGAGGGTTCCTTCAGTTGATGGATGTGTGACCCTGCACTGACCCCCCAACCCACAGAATACACCCCCTCCTGATCCACCAACCCCCCCTCAGCCACCAGCTTCTCTGCAGAAACTCATGGGGCACAGAAGGGCCCTGACCTTTCCCTGCCCCCTGATCTCCTGGTGCTCACACCCACCTGAGAAGTGCTCTTGGGAAGGGGCCGGCCCAGGCAGGGGTCCCTTGCCAGCCATGCGGTGACCATCCCCCTCCAACTAGTCTTCGACGAAATAATAAAATAAAGGAATTTGTACATTGCCCTGTGTCCGCCCTGAGTGCGCTGCGGCCCCCAAGCTGGGACAGCCCCCCCCACCCCCCAGGTGGGCCCAGCACAGATCAGTACAGCCAGTGTCTGCACTGCGGGGGGCGCCAAGGGCTCCCAGCGTTCTTGGGCCTGACCCGGATCCAGAGGGGAGCTGCCTTTCCGAAGGGGCCACAAGGTAGGGCAGCAGGACAGGGAGCAAAGCAGAGCTGGGGGGCAGGGAGAGACTCCAGCCTGAGCAGCTCCAGCACGGGCAGGACTGGGGGTGGGGGACCAAGGGCCGATTACAGGGCTGAGGCGGGAGGAGGCAGGTGGTGGCTGAGGCCTGCGCTCTCATCACAGGGCTCCACCTAGGGAGGCCCTGGGGAAGGGGACTGCATCCCCATGACACCCAGCTGGGAGGGACTGGGACAGTGAGGCGGGGCAGAGGGGCTGGCCAGAGAGGGAAAACTTTGCAGCCTTTTCTATCAACACGACCTGCTCTTTCCTGGCATAAGCTGACAGTCTGGGGAAGTGGCAGGGGGCGTTGGCACTGCTGCCCAGGGCTCTGGGACAGCCGCCCGCCGCGCCCTGCAGTGCACCCATCGGCTGACCAGCTGCTGGGACATGCAGTCCCATCTCCTTTAAACTGATGTCGTTAGAGCTGTGAGCTATTGGCCTGCATGGAGGGCAGACAGCCAGGGACTCCGGAGCTGTGCTCCTGGCTCCGCAAACACCTCCCCCGTGACCTTGAGCAAGTCACCTCTGGTCTCCCTTTCTCCATCTGCAATACAGGGCGACTCTAGCCCGGCCCCAGCACACGTGAGGTGCAAATCACCATTGTTAGGGCTGGAGCCTTAAAAAGCAGCCCCTTGGACTGCAGCTGGCAGCTGGTGCCCTGCAGTGAATGGACCCGGGTAGGCACAAAGGGACAGACTGTTAAAGGTGTTTAGGTGCCTAGCGGTGCAGGACAGCTAGCACCCCAAGCTGGGTGCGTGACTCCCGGGATGGCAGCTAGGGGCTAGGCCCTTCTGAAAACTGTCACTAGATGCCCAGGAGCCCGACTCCCAGCGGGGGAAAGAGGAGGGAGAGGAGAGGAGCTGGCAGAGTTTCCATTGGGAGTTAGGCACCCAGGCACTTCTGAAAATCCTGCCAGCTGCATCGTTAGGCACCTAAATACCATTGCAGACCTGCCCCAAGCACTCTGCACACACCATCAGGCGCATGGATGTCAGCTGGCCTCTCCCGGCTCGGTCATTGCCCCTAACTCCCAGAGCACGCAGTATTGCGACCCGCGACCCATGAGGCTCATGCAGGCCGAGTTTCACAGGCCCCAAATCTGCAGCCCAAGCCAAGCCAGCTGCAGGTGTTTAACTGCGGGGTAGACAGGGCCTGTGAGGGTGGGCCCCCGGGGGGATTCCCTCCTGCCCCCACCCCAGCACAGTCCCCCATTCGTACTCGCTCTGACGTACCAGGACCCGTTGCCAAGCAGCGTGGTGGGGCTTGTAGCTCTGCCCAGGAGCTGCGACCTGCTGCCCCCGCAGGCTCTTCGAGAGCAGATGGTTCCCAGCATCCTGGGCTGCTCAGCTCAGTGAATTCGGCCAAGCGGAGCACAACCTGCCAGCGCTCAGCACCGGCCCGGCAACATTGTGCCAACAAGCTGCTCCTGGCATTCTCCATCCCTGCAAGCCATTGCCAGGCTCACCCTGCCCAGGAAGCTGTGTGGGAGCAGGACGTCGGGGCTCCCCGCTGCTGCCCTGCATCCAAAGGGACCTGCATTTCTGTGCCTCCTGGACTGGAGCCTGCCGGGGACAGCACTAGCTCCTCATTAAAACCGTGTCACTCCAGCCACGGCGACATTCTGCACCGGGAAGCTTAGCCAGGCTCCAGGAGCACACCAGCCTGGCTCCAGGATTGTCATGGAGCTCCCAGGCAAGCAGCTCCCTTCAGCATCCTTCGCTTTGCCAGCACCTCCCCATGGAGCAGTCACCCGGCCCGTGGGGGTGCTCCCCGTGAGCAGGTGCTGACTGCAGCACGGCCCCGGCCACCTCCCGGCACTGTGCCCACTAACCCAGGGGTGGCCAGCCTGGGGCTCCGGAGCCACACGCGGCTCCTCAGACATTAACATGCGGCTCCCTGTCGAGGCACCGACTCCGGGGCTGGAGTTACAGGCGCCAACTTTCCAATGTGCCGGGGGGTGCTCCCTGCTCAACCCCTGGCTCTGCCCCAGGCCCTGCCCCCACCCACCCCTTCCCATGCCCTCCCCTGAGCCTGCCATGCCCTCGCTCCTCCCCCCTCCCCGGCCTCCTGCACGCCACGAAACAGCTGATCGGGAGGTGCAGGGAGGGAAGGGGAGGTGCTGATCAGCGGGGCTGCCGGTGGGTGGGAGGCGCTGGGAGCAGGGGCAGGAGCTGATGGGGGGGCTGCTGACCTGTTACTGGGGCTCTTTAGCAATGTACATTGGTAAATTCTGGCTCCTTTCTCAGGCTCAGGTTGGCCACCCCTGCACTAACCCATCACCCGGGACTTGCCCCCCAGAGGATGGAGAAGGCTGGGGCTGGCATTCCCCCTTTATCACAGTGCAGAGAGGTAAATAGCAGAGTCCCCCGAGGATTTGTACTGGGACCTGTGCTGTTCAATGTATTCATAAATGATCTGGGAAAAGGGCTAAACAGGGAGGTGGCAAAGTTTGCAGATGATACAGAATTACTCAAGATAGTTCATCCCAAGGCAGACTGCGAAGAGCTACAAGGGATCTCACAAAACTGGGTGACTGGGCAACAAAATGGCAGATGAAATTCAACGTTGACAAATGCAAAGCAGTGCACATTGGAAAACTTCATCCCAACTATGTATATAAAATGATGGGTCTGAATTAGCTGTTACCACTCAAGCAAGAGATCTTGGAGTCATTGTGGCTAGTTCTCTGAAAACATCCACTCAACGTACAGCTGCAGTCAAAACAGCAAACAGAGTATTAGGAACCATTAGAAAAGGGATAGATAATAGGACAGAAAATATCATTCTGCCACGACGTGAATCCATGGTACGCCCACCCCTTGAATACTGCATGTAGTTCTCGATGCCCCATCTAAAAAAAGATACATTCAAATTGGGAAAGCTGCAGACAAGAGCAACACGAATGATGAGGGGTGTGGAACGGCTTCCGTACGAGGAGAGATTAATAAGCCTGGGACTGTTCAGCTTGGAAAAGAGACGACTCGGGGGAGGTGGCTGATGTGGAGAGAGTGACTAGGGACGTTCTATTTACCACTTCCCATAACATAAGAACCAGGGGTCACCCAAGGAAATTAAGAGGCAGCAGGTTTAAAGCAAACCAAAGGAAGTGTTTCTTCACACAACACAGAGTCAACCTGTGGAACTTGTTGCCAGGGGTGTTGTGAAGACCAAAACTATACCAGGGTTGAAAAAAGAACTAGGTAAGTTCCTGGAGGACAGGTCCATCAATGACTGTTAGCCAGGATGGGCAGGGACACAACCCCATGCTCCAGGTTTCCCTAAGCCTCTGACTGCCAGAAACTTGGACCAGAGGTCAGGGGACGGATCACTCGATAACTGCCCTGTTCTGTTCACTCCCTCTGAAGCACCTGGCACGGGCCGCTGGCGGCAGACAGGACACTGGGCTGGGTGGGCCATTGGGCTGACCCAGTCTGGCGGTTCTCATGTTCTTCCGGAAGGCCCCTGCCTGCACTGTCAGCCTGGCCACAGTGGCCTCAGTTGGGTTGTTTGGACGCTGTTGTTTGCAGCACAGAGCTTGGGGGAGACTGAACTGTGGGAGCCCCAGGTTTTCCTGGCAGCATCGCAGCCCAGCCTGGCCAGACACTGAGACCTGGAGCCACGATGGGCATGAAGCATCCCCCAAACCCCAAGGGCAGGTTTGGAGCCAAGCGAGTGCACCTACCCCAGCTCCTCCCACGGGTAGACCCCAGACAGCCAGGCCCTTTGCCCCAGGATCCGGAGGAGACACCCGAGACATCCTGCCTTAGCGCTTGGCTGCCCATCCCTGGGGCGCGCTGGCACCAGCCGGAGACAATCGCTGCTGACTGCTGCGAAGGCGAGCAAGCCCAAGGCGGCAATTAGATGGGGGTGGGGATAATAGTAGCTCTCCAGGCTGGAGGGCCTAGTCCTTCACCTAATGAAATTAACATAATAGCCATAATCAGTAACACTGGCAGAGCTAGCCACAGAGCATCCCCGGCCTCGGCCCTTGGGAGCTGCTTGGATTCGACCACAGCCACAGCCCTCGGGTCAGCCTGCCATTGCTGGGCAGCTGCCTTCAGCTCCCTCCGCCCGCTGGGCCCTGGGGCGGGTGCTGCTCTGTGTCTGCCCACTTGGGGCAGAGACCGCGGCTCAGGCTCTGCTGGTCTGCCTGCACCCCGCGCGCACGCAAAGCAAGGAGCAAAGCCTTCCATCGCTCACAGTGAAATGTGCAGAGAGGCACCGAGCGTCAGACCCGGCTTGAGAACGGCGGCGTTAAGGAGATTTACTTGGGATGTTTTGACACGTGATATTAACAGTTTGTGTTTGGGGATGGATAGCTCAGTGGTTTGAGTGTTGGCCTGCTAAACCCAGGGTTGTGAGTTCAATCCTTGAGGGGGCCATTTAGGGATCAGCGCAAAAATTGGGGATTGGTCCTGCTTTGAGCAGGGGGTTGGACTAGATGACCTCCTGAGGTCCCTTCCACCCCTGATATTCTATGAAGTGCTATAAAGCTTTCACTTTTTGAATCTCAACATCTATTGTTATTTAATAATTATTGTCTGACCCCCCCATTGTCCGACCTCCCCCTATAATAAGGGGCGACAGCTTCTTCTTAATAGTGGGGGGGGGGGTGCCGCAGGGCTCCGCCCCCTCTGTGGCTCCACCCCTGCCCCTCCTCTGCCCCCAAGGCCCTGCCCAAGCCAGAAGCCAGAGTCAGGCTGGGAGCTGTGGAACCCCCACCTGCTGGGATGGGGGGGTCAAAAGCAGCCCCCGGCCCGTGTCCCCACCCCTTGGGCCCCCTGCGCAGAGCCAGTGGAAGGTCCCCGGCTCCCCACAACGGCCTGCGTGGCTCTTACCTGGGCCAGGCTCCAGCTTCTGCCCTGGCCAGGGAGTGGGCCCTCAGGGGAGAGGAGGGGCAGGCCAGGCTGGGCCCATCCACTTTCAAAAGTGAGAGGGCTATGACCCCTCTTCCCCCCGCCCCACCCCTGCCCATAATTTCCCACAACTGTGAACATTTAAAACCGGTACCGGTTAAAACAATGCTTACAAACAAACAGTGATTTTATCTGTCAAAATTACAAGAAAATAAAAATCGAATGTTCCCAAGTCCCGCCAGCCAGGTGGGTGGGACTGTAGGTGACCCGCACCGGGCCCAGGCCGTTGGTGTCTCTGCGGCCTCTCCCCCCAGATCCCTGCGTGGAGAGGGAAAAGGCCTGGGGGGCCTATTGGAGGGACGGCGATGCACTGGCTTTGGGGGGTGTCCAGAGAGCGAGCGCGGCCAGTCGGCATTGTGACTAGCACTGAGACGGGGCAAAGGGTCAGGCAGGGGTTCAATGAGGAGGGGCCAGGGCCCAGCCCTGCTCCTTGGCTACAGACAGGGAGGGGAGGGGTGAGAAGTCGCACAGTCAAGGTCTCTCTGGTGGGAGGGGAGATCGCAGCAATGCCAAGGGGGGGACCCATGCACCTCTCAGCCCCTCCTTTGGAAACCTCTGGTTGTGCCCCTGGGGCTGGGGCCAAGGAGCTGGGCAGATACGCCAGGCAAGCCATAGCGACCACTCCCCTTCCCCGACTCTTGCTGTGACCAGCCGCCACGAGTTCGAGTTGGAGCCGGGCCGGGGAGGGCTCGGCACCCCAAGATCTGAGCTGTCCTCCTGGGGAACCAGGCCCTTAGCCCCCCTGGGTAGCAGAGAGTCGGTCAAGCCCGCAGTGCACGGAGGAAGGCGAGAGCAGAGACCGCGCAGGACCGGAGAAATGGGAGCTAGCCATGACCTCTGCCCTGGGGCAGGATGAGGTCCCGAGTCCAACCACACAGAAGGAGCCTGCTGCCCTCGTCTGGGCTCCAGGAGGGCGGCGGGCAGTGGGCAGCCACGGGGCTGTCTGGCCTGTTGCTGGAAGGAGGGGGCGAGCCTGAGACTAGGGACACTCCCAAACCTCCCCCTCCCACAAGCAGGCCCCCGTCTCTGAGTGCAGGGAATTCAGGCCTCTGCCCCGATCCTGGGGACCACTGGGCATAGCCCCCTTCCCATGAGCCCCACCCACAGGGTGCTGGAGGGCAGGGGAGCACTGTCACTTTAACGGTGACTGGAGGCTGCCAGCCTCAAATGGGCTTCTCCGCCAGTGAGCTGGCCTGAGACCTCCCATTAATCCGCCCTCCTTTCGCTGCAGAGCTCGGCTTGACTGCCAGCCAAAATCCATGCGGTAATGGCAGAGCAATCACCAAGAAAAGCCATTTGTCGGAAGAAAATATCCAGCTGGGAATATGATAGAGATCCAGCCCGCGAGGTCTCCATCCAACGGCCAGGGACGAGCGCTCACCTGGCCCCTCCCTGCGCCTGCACTCCCCCCTGGGCAGAGGCTGCAGACAAGTACGGAGCTGGCTCTGCACCTGCCATGCAATCCCCAGAAACTGGGGGCATTCGCTGGGTCTCATGCCTGTCTGCTAGCTTCTGGGCACAGCTCAGCTCAGGCCCTGCCTCGCCAGCCCCTGGGGAAGAAACTGCACCAAATCCCACCGGGGCCCAGGGCCCACTGGAGGGAAAAGCGGGGTGCAGCTGGATGCTGGCACAAATCCTGGCCCTCGCCTGGTGGATCTTGGCATGGCCCCTCTGGGAATTTCCCCATCACCTCCTCCCAGCCCCCACCCAGCTGGCTCGGTGGCTGACCCACCCTTGGTCTCCTGTTCAAAAGAGGCTGGGGCCCTGTGCAGAGGGAGGCTGCGCTCAGCACCTGTCCTCCGCTGAGGGCTCTCAATAAAGCCATGAACATCTGGGCGCCGCGTGCACAGGTGAGTGGCGGAGGCCAGGCCATGGTGCGCCCGACTGTCCCACGCCAAGCTGCAGCACGCCCAGGCGAGGGCCCGGCTTGCAGCGTTTTCTCCCGTCCCTGCAGGAGCCAGAGCAGCTCATTTCCCCTTGTGACTCTCTATCTCCCTCGCCTTGGGGAGATCATGCCCTGCCCCGTAGAGAGGCGACGCAGCGACAGCCCCCCCGTGCACGGGAGAGGGAAGGAGCCCGAGTGGCTCTGGCGGTGCCCGGCAGCGCGGCTGACAGGCGCGATATGAAGCTATTCAGTGCATTAAATTGGCTGCTGTGACCTTGGGGTGGGAGCTGTGATAAGGAGCCCGGGGCCTCTGTCAGCGTGTCTGGATGCAGCTCCACATGGCCGACAGCCGGGCAGGAGCCTTTCCAGGCACAAGGCCCAGGGAGGGCTCCAGCAAGAACTTCCAGCCCGGTGAGTGCCAGGGAATGTCTCCAGCGGAGCTGAGGACGCCCTCCCTCACCCCCCGGGGAACTCCCCCTCCAGCCAGGCCCCGGAGCCGACTCCTGCCCCAGGCACAGGGCGGAGCACCCTGAGGGAATGGCCCCTGAACGTAGGCACACAGGACTGGAAGGACCTCCTGGGTCGGAGTCCAGAGCCTGCTGTCACGGCACCCCCGGCACCCCAGCCCCTTCAGAAATCCAGCAAGCTCCAGCTTAACACCAGGCAGGTTTCTAGCCCCCGCTGCTCCTGTGGGGCGGCCGGTCCTGAGCCTCACCCCTCTGCTGGCTAGACCCCTTCTCCTCATTTCCAGCCTGACCTCAGGGCCACTTTACACCCATTTGGCCTGGGGCCTGCACAGACCTCTAGCTCCAACAGCTCTTTGCCCTCCCAGTGCTCAACCCCCTCCCAGCACTGACAAAACCCAGGGAAGGGAACTCAGCATCAATGTGGGGAAACACCACAGCAATGGCTCAAAAGCAACCACCCACCCCGCAGTATCCGGGCAGGGTCCCCTGCCTCAGTTTCCCACAGTCCAACAGACAAATGTCCTTTTAACACACCCCCCCACACGCACCCTTTTCCTCCACGGCCCCCACTGCCCGTGGTCAGCAAAGTCCCAGCGTCCAGGGTGCACTCAGAGGGTTTCACCTCCAGCCCTTGCAGATGGGGGGTGGGCCTCAGGGAGGCGAGGGCTATCCTGCCAACACCTCTGCCACTTCTGGCCACTGCTCAGTGTTACCGCCACTCGTCCAGGCTCATCCCCTGGCTGGAACTGAGCCAAAACGGGATGTGGTTTTGTCCGGTATCAGATGGGGGGACGCTATTTTGAAAAGTGCAACGCTCCCCCCTGCTGGCATGACCTTGCACCATGCATGGGGGCGAGAGGGAGACGGACAGGGCAGGACTCCTCAAAATGTCACGCCCCTGTACGGCATGACCTCGCACACAATCCCATCAGTGGGGCAGGGTCACGGCGTTCCTGGAAGTGCTGGAATAGCTGGTGTTCCAGGAACACGCGTGGCCACCGCACGTGCTGCTGTCACGGCTGCCTCTGCAGTGCTCTGGGCTGGTACACACACGGCCGCAAGGGCACAGGCAGGTGTGACATGCACACGCACTGTATCTCACACGCAGGGACACGGCGCCCAGGTGCAACACACGCAAATCCAGCCCAGCCCAGCTTCTAAAAACAAGCCAGCTGGCACGCTGCTTGGCTAGCTGTTTCCAATTGCATTGTGCCCATCCCCACCCCCTCCATCCCAGGCAGCCAAAGCACTGTACAAATCTTCAGTGGCCCCTCAACCCAATGGGCAGAGGGGAAACTGAGGCACAGAGCAGCAAAGCCACTCTCCTGAGGTCACACGCTAAGTGGCAGAGCCAGGACCAGACCCCTGGTTTCCTGGCTTGCAGATCCCACTCCTCTCCCCACTCCCCAACCTCTAGGTCTGCTCCCTTCCAGTTTATTATTAACTGTATAGAAAGGCCCCAGAGGGCTGCAAGCCCCTCACCTGCTCCCCAGGCCTTTAAGCACGAACCGAATTACACTCCCCTCCCCGGGGTCCAGGACAGGTACCAGTGCAGTGAGATCCGTGCCCAGCAATCCTGCTCCCACTGCAATTACCGAGCCTGTTGGCGTGCAGGGCTGTTGGCTGCTCACCAGGCCTGGGACAAGGCCTAGCAGCTTCCCGCTGCTAGGGGCATGGCCGGGGCGCCTACAGACCTCAGTGGCCAGGCTGGGGGTAGATACGGAGCATTGCATGCTGGAAGCTGTGGTCTTCAGGGCTTGTACTTACCCCGAGGGCAGTGGCAGGCTGCACTGTGATGGCACCACCCTACTCAGAGCCACGAGTTCCAGGCTGGCGTGGCCATGACTGCTGGGAGCATGCTGCCCCCTGCACTTGCAAATCCTGTGTGGGCCTGGGGAGCAGTGGGACCCCAACGAAGCGAGTGGTGCTGTGACCTGGTGCACAGGGGCTGCAGCTCCGCCCCGGGAGGGGCTGTGGGGGCCAAACCCTGGGTAGGCAGTAGGGTGGCCAGCACTGCTGCTCCTCGCTCCTACACTGGGGCTTCCCCCCCGGGGGCCTGCCTGGCCTCGCCCCACTCCCAGCAGCCTGCGTCCCCTGGCAGGGGGCACTGTGGTGAGCGGGGCAGGAGTGCCGCCTGGGGGAGGTGTCCCAGCCTCTCTGTCCCTGCACTGCAAGCGTTCGCTGCCCCAGGGACAAGCTCCTGCAGCCTCACCGGCTTCCGACTTTTCTCTGGGGCAGCTGCTGCAAATAGGCCTGGGCAGAGGGCCCCACCGGCGGTGGCTGCTGGACTCCGGCCCACCCCAGCCACGCTCTCCTCGCGGGTGGAGGGCCAGAGACAAGCCACCTTCCTTGGGAACCATGACAACCAGGCAGTGCTTGTTTCCAGGACGCAGGGTGGGGTAGGGACAACTGTGGGAGCCGCGCTGCCACTCACTTGTCACTGCTGGCACAGGTGCCCGCTGCTGCAGAGGGCAGCGTGGGTGGGTGGGTGGGTGGGTGGAGGCGGCTGCCGGGTACGCGGGGCTCGGGGCCATTAGCATTCAGAGAAATGCAGCTGCTGTCACTCCTCACCCGGGCTGCAGTTCCACTGGCTAGGAGCGGCCTCAGCCCCGCTCAGCTCTAACGATAGCTGAGGCTCCAGAGCATTTAACCCCCAAGGCTAGAGGGAAAGGCCCAGGGCATCCAGCAGGCTGCTGCGAGCTGCCAAGTGCCTGGGAGCTCCCGGCACTCCTGCCCCTGAGCCTGCTTGGTTCAAGTGACAGCAGCAGGGAGGGGTGCTGCAGATGGCAAGTGCGCTGGATGGGGTAGCATGGAGCTGGGCTGGAAGAACAGACCACATCCCCCAGAGGTGCTGCTTCTCTGGCCCTTGGCCAGCGGCCCAGCTCCTGCCCATGGGTAGCTCTTGGCACAGGGGGCCACAGGGATCGGTGCCAGCGCTGCCCACCCAGGGCAGCTGACCACTCAGCCAGTGGGGAGGGCAGTCTGTAGGGGACAGGCCCCTGAACAAGGGTGGCTGCAGTAATGCCCCTCCCCACTCCCCCGGGGGTCCCCTGGGTGCGATGAACAGAGCTGCTGGAAGCCCTGGCCAGCGACGAGCGCAGTACAGGAGGCAGTGCACACAGCCCAGCGGCTCCGAGCAGGGGAGCTGGGGAAGGATGGCGGCAGAGGGGCCTGACTGGAGCGAAGGCCTGGAGAGTTTAAGCTCTAGCTTTGCTGCTCAGATGCTGCAGGGGCCCACAGGGACAAGGCCCACGGCTCGTTAGCCTTCCAATGGCATTGCCGTTAGCCGCTGGGTCTCTGCCCCCTGCCCCTGCAGGACTCAGCCACCTGCGCTCCCGGCTCTGGCCCAAGGGAAAGGCGCTGCTCTGGAAGAGGGCCTGAAGCAGACGACCCAGGGACATGCTCCTCGTTAGGAGCGAAAAAGGCTGGGGAGACTGGCCACCAGCCGGCCATGCAATAGGGACAGGGAGGCCAGCCGGCACAGAGGGCACGGCTGGGGGCACACTGCCCTCTGGTGGAAACACGGCACCGGGACAGGCCTGTGCAAGGCACCAGGAAGCCAGGCAGCCTGGGTTTTGCCTTTTGGGGGTGAGGGAAGAGGCTTTCCCCCAGCGGGTGTTTATTCCTGGGGGAAGAAAGGGGCCAAGTTTGCTTTGGCCCAACCCAGACTCGGGCAGCCAGCACTAGGCTCAGACTGTGCAGGCTGGGGGTATGGGGGAGTTGGAGATGGACCCATAAGCCAGCGTCCACACCCAGCTCCGGGACGGTGAGCGGTCCAGGCCTCTCTCTGGAGAAGGGGATAACGCTGACCTAGCTCACGTTGGGGGGTAAGAGTCATGGCCAGGTTCTGAGCACACCCCCGCCCGCCGGCTCGGCACCTCTGATCAGCAGGTCCTTGCTGTTTGTGAAGTGCTTTGAGATTCACTGGGAGGCCACTGAGCAGAGTTAGGCCCGCAGTTCATGCAGCACTTGCTGGGGGGCTACAGAGGGCCCCGCAGGCACTTGGGGCCGGCTCTCCCCCTCGTTTCCAGCTCCTCCACATCCATTCAGCACCGCCTGCACAGAACTGCCCATGGAAGCCAGTGAGAGGCCGTCTGCCAACGTGAGGAGGCATGTCCAGGGCTGGTGAATGAGGTGGCGGGTGCGCCGAGCAGGAGTGTGACAGCCCCTCCAGTCGGAGCCTAGCAGGTACGGGCTAGAAAGGAGCGAGGCCTCTGCCAGCTCTAGGAGCCCATCTGCATCCCCACCCCGACACAGAGCAGTCACCCGCCCCTGCGGGTTCAGTGCAGCCACCCTGCAGAGCAGTCAGCGTCTGCCTCCATGCACACCATGTGCTGCAGAGACTCCCCGACAACCAGGCCTTACTTCCTTTACTGACAGAGACTTATCAAAATTACAAAAAGTCATACAAAAAGAGCCCGCCCAATTCACACCCCTGCCCAAGAAGGTGCACCTCTGCCCACGGGCACATGCAGCAAAGGGACAAGGGACAGCCGCCCACCTGGCCTGGGCAGGTGACAGCCTAACACAAAACCCTTTTCCAAAGGGGAGGGATGTGCTGGGGCCTCCAGGTGATTCCCAGCCTGCCAGGGAGTTGGCCACACCACTGGGGGTGGGGGGGTGAGGGGGACAACCATGCAGCTTATCAACAAACAGTTCTAGCAGCAGGAGGCTTGACAGCAGCCTCGAGCTGAGTCCTACTGGGATGGCCGCAGGGCAGGGCTCCTTCCCCCAGAGAGACCATCCTGAGTGGTCAGATTCTGGTGACTGCTCCTCTCTGGTCACCAGACTTCTGAACACAGCCATCCGCCTCCTTGCAGTGAGGGAGAGAGGCAGCCCTGAGATGGGTGGAGGGACTCCGGCAGCAGCTCCCGTGTTCTTGACAGGCCAGCAGCTGCTGGGTACAAAAGCTCCCGAGGGCAGGGGCCGCTGGCAGCTGAGCTGAGGGTCACAGCACTGCCAGGAGTGAGGAAGCCCAGCCCAGGGAGTGGCCAGCAGGACGGAGCTTCCCTATCGCCAGAGGACAAGGGAAGTGCTTTGGCAGTGCAGAACATGGCTGGGGAGGAGCCCCACCTCCCTGCCCCTTCCCAGGCCCTAGCCCAGGGCCCACTGGGAGCCCGTTATGCGTCATTGGGGAGGCCGAAGAGCTTGACGGTGCCTGCCTCCCGGCTGCTGTCATATTTGCCGTCTTTGTCATCACAGGCGAAGGCCAGCAAAGGTCTCTTTGGGTGCCAGGCCACCGTGAAGGTGGGGGACTCACACTGCACCTCCCACAGCTTCTCCCCTGCAGGAAAGACAGCATCAGATGAGCCAGGCCCAGGAGCAGCTGCAGGTGGAGAGACTGCGGGAATGCCCCCCTCCCTCCACCCTGTGCGGGAGGAGCGAGAACACCACCTTTCATGCTCCTTTCGTTCAGTGCTCCGAGACAAGGCGAGAGACACTGTACAGATTCCTAAAATAGATGCAATCGCCAGAATCTCTCCTGCGGCCCGCCCCTGCTGCTCCAGTCCTGAGCTCCCCGGCACACCGCTCACTACCCCTCCCTCCCAACCTACACCCCCCCACAGTCCTGCCACTGCCCCTCCATCCAGAGACACAGCCCACACCCACCATTCCTCCCCGGGCCACTGAACCGCTGAGCCATGGGCATGAGCAGTTACCTGTCTCCACCTCGGCAATGTCGATGAAGTGATCCTCAGACGCGGATGCCAGCATCTTCCCATCATGGCTAAAACTCAAGGTTCTCACGGGCCAGTCCAGCCTGCAGCACAGGGCGAGGAGACAGTGAGGGATTTCCCGTCTCAGTGCCGGAGGTGGGAACTGCACACGGGGCAGGGTCACCTACCTGGAGAAGCACCTCACACACACCAGCTCGTCCACATCCCACAGGCTGACCAGAGCATCTGCGCTTCCCGTGGCAAAGTACTTCCCCATGGGGTCAAACTTGATGCAGATGCAGTTTGAAGGGTGAGCATTGATAGACTGGATGGGCTTCAGCTCCGGGTAGCTGCAGACAGATGGGAGAGAGCAGAGCGGTTGAAAGAGCCAATTCACCAACACTGCAGGGTCCAAGTGCCCGCTACAGAGGGACGCCGTGTGCCCTGACCAACACATCCGCATGCAGCTGGGCTGCAGAGATCCAAGACCTCATGCACCTAGCGTCAGTTTAAGTGGGCTACAGCAGCTGGATCGCTTCTGAGGGTGTCTGGCCCAGAACAGTGCGGCAACATAAGAACATAAGAACAGCCAGACTGAGTCAGACCAAAGGTCCATCTAGCCCAGTATCCTATCTTCTGATGGTGGCCAATGCCAGGTGCTTCAGAGGGAATGAGCAGAACAGAGCAATTATTGAGTGATCCATCCTGTTGTCCAGTCCCAGCTTCTGGCAGTCAGAAGTTAGAGACACCCAGAGCACGGGGTTGCATCCCTGACCATGTAACAGCCATTGATGGACCTATCCTCCAGGAACGTATTTAATTCTTTAAACATAGTTATAGTTTTGGCTTTCACAACATCCCCTGGCAGTGAGTTCCACAGGTTGACTGTGCGATCTATGAAGTACTTCCTTATGTTTGTTTTAAACCTGCTGCCTATTAATTTCCTTGGATGACCCCTGATTCTTGTGTTACATGAAGGGGTAAATAACACGTCTCTAGTCACTTTCTTCGCACCAGCCATGATTTATAGACCTCTCTCATCTCCCCCTGAGTCCTCTCTTTTCCAAGCTGAGCAGTCCCAGTCTTATTAATCTCTGCTCATACGGACGTTCCAGACCTCTCATCATTTTTGGTGCCTCTGTCTGTACCTTTCCCTAGTCTAATTTTTTTTTTTTTTTTGAGATAGGGCAACCACATCTGCACGCAGTATTCATGATGTGGGCGTACCATGGATTTATATAGTGGCATTATGATATTTTCTGTCTTATTATCTACCCCAGTCCTAATATTTGCTAACCTTCCATTAGCTTTTTTGACTGCCCTGCACATTGAGTGGATGTTTCAGAGAACTATCCACAAGATCTCTTTCCTGAGTGGTAACAGCTAATTCAGACCCATCATTTTGTATGTATCGCTGGGATGCGTCCCAATGTGCATTACTTTGCCTTTATCAACATTGAATTTTATCTGCCATTTCGTTGCCCAGTCACCCAGTTTTGTGAGATCCCTCTGTAACTCTTCCCAGTCTGCTTTGGACTTAACTATCTTGAGTAATTTTGTATCACCCCCAAACTTCACCACCTCACTGTTTACCCCCTTTCCCCCAGTCATTCATGAAGATGTTGAACAGCACAGGTCCCAGTACAGATCCTTGGGGAACCCTGCCATTTACCACTTTCCATTGTAAAGTTGACCATTTATTCCTACCTTTTGTTTCCCATCTTTTAACCAGTTACTGATCCATGAGAGAACCTTCCCTCGTATCCCAAGACTGCTTACTTTGCTTAAGAGTCTTTGGTGAGGAACCTTGTCAAAGGCTTTCTGAAAGTTCAAGTACACTATATCCATTAGACCACCCCTTGTCCACATGCTTATTAAAACCCTCAAAGAATTCTAATACATTGGCGAGGCATGATTTCCCTTTACAAAAGCCATGTTGATTCTTTCCCAACGTACCATGTTCATCTAGGTGTCTGATAATTTGTTCTTTACTATTGTTTGCCTGGTACTGAAGTCAGGCTTACTGGCCTTTAGTTGCCAGGCTCGTATCTGGAGCCTTTTAAAAAAATATTGGCTTTACAATAGCTGTCCTCCAGCCATCGGGTACAGAAGCTGATTTAAGCCATAGGTTACATACCACAGTTGGTAATTAAGCAATTTCACATTTGAGTTCCTTCAGAACTCTTGGGTGATACCTTCGGTCCTGATGACTTATTACTGTTTATCAGTTTGTTCCAAAACCTCCTCTAATGACACCTCGATCTAGAACAGTTCCTCAGATTTGTCACCTAAAAAGAATGGCTCAAGTGTGGGAATCTCCCCCACATCTGCAGTGAAGACTGATGCAAAGAATTCATTTAGCTTCTCTGCAATGGCCTTATCTTCTTTGAGTGCTCCTTTAGCACCTTGATCATCCAGTGGCCCCACTGACTATTTTGCAGGCTTTCTGCTTCTGATATACTTAAAAACTTTTTGCTATTAGTTTTTGTCTTTTGCTAGCTGCTCTTCAAATTCTTTGGCCTGCCTAACTATCCTTTTACACTTGACTCGCCAGAGTTTATGCTCCTTGCTATTTTCCTCAGCAAGAGTTGACTTCCAATTTTTAAAGAATGCCTTTTTGCTTCTAACCACCTCTTATACTCTGCTGTTTAGCCACAGTGGTATTTTTCTTTTTGGTCTTCTATTTTTTTTATTTGGGGTGCACATTTAGTTTGAGCCTCTGTTATGGTGTTTTTAAATATCTTCCATGCAGCTTGAGGCATTTCACTCTTGCGTTTCTTTTCATTTCTGTTTCACTAGCCTCCTCATTTTTGCGTAGTTCCCCTTTGTGAAGTTAAATGCTACTGCGGTGGGTTTCTTTGGCGTTTTCCCCCCTACAAGGATGTTGAATTTAATTACATTATGGTTGCTATTACCAAGCGTTTACATTATATTCACCTCTTGGACCAAATCCTGTCCTCCACAGAGGACTAAATCAAGAATTGCCTCTCCTCTTGTGGGTTCCAGGACTAGCTGCTCCAAGAAGCAGTCACTAATGGTGTCTAGAAATGTTATCTCTGCATCCCATCCTGAGGGGACATGTACGCAGTCAATATAGGGACAGTTGAAATCCCCCATTATTTTCTGTCTTTGTAGCCTCTCTACTCTCCCGGAGCATTTCACTATCATCGCCACCACCTTGGTCAGTAGTATATCCTTGCTGCTATACTCTTGTCAGTCAAGCCTGGAATTTCTATCCAGAGAGATTCTATGGGACAGTTTGATTCATTTAAGATTTGTTCTATATTTGACTCCACGCTTTCTTTCACAGGCAGTGCCACTTTCCCCACCAGTGCGATCTACTCTGTCATTCCTATATAGTTTGTACCCTGGTATGACCGTGCCCCATTGATTATCATCATTCCACCAAGTTTCTGTGATGCCAACTATGTCAATGTCCTCATTTAATACCAAGCACTTGAGTTCATGCATCTTAGTATTTAAACTTCTAGCATGTCTATAGTTGTCAGTATTTGGTTGTTTGCTTCATGTGAGGTAACTGAATGGGACTCTTTCATTTGACTGTTTCTCCTCAGTTCCTACCTATACAGGTGAGTCTCCTCTTACACTGGGGTTACGTTCCGCAGACAGCGTGTAAAGCGAAAATCACATATAGTCAAAATTACATTGAGTGTAATGGCGGGCGGAATCGCCCACACTACAGGTACAGTATTTAAATTGTTATCTTTCTCTCTTTTTTTTGTTTTTGTTTTTGTCAACCGCACAAAGCTGAATTCACACATGTTAAATGCGCGTAAGATGGGACTCACCTGTACTTTATCAACTTCTATCCTCTCCCCTTTACTAGGATATAGAGAATCCCTGTTCAGAGATCCTCCCCTAAGGGATGTCTCTGTCTGAACCATGTGCTCCTCCGTACCTGTCGGCTTCTCCCAGCCATTAGTTTCAAAACTTCTCTACCACCTTTTAACATTACGCAAGCAATCTGGTACCAGTTTGGTTTAGGTGGAGCCTAACCTTCCTGTATAGGTTCCTCCTTTCCCAAACCCCTCCTCCCTACACCATCGTCTCATCCACGCATTGAGACCCTGCAGTTCTGCCAATCTCCCTGGCCTGGAGCGTGGAACTGGAAGCATTTCAGAGAATGCTACCATGGAGGTCCTGGACTTTAATCTCTTACCTAGCAGCCTAAATGTGGCTTCCAGGACCTCTCTCCTATCCTTCCTATGTCACTGGTACCTACCTGTACCATGACCACCGGCTCCTCCCCAGCACTGCACATAAGTCTAGAGAGATCTGCAACCTTTGCACCTGGCAGGCAATTCACCATGTGGTTCTCCTGGTCATCACAAACCCAACTAGCTATATTTCTAATGATCAAATCCCCCATTACTGTTACCTGTCACTTCCTAATAACTGGGGCCCGGGAGGAGCACCACATCATCATCTGGAGGGAAGGTCCCAAATATGGGAATGTTTCCCTCTGGTCGAGCTTGATGTTCTTCTTCCCCGAGACTTTCCTCCTCCTCAGCAGCACAGAGGCAGTCAGACCGGGGGTGAGACCACTCTACTGTATCCCTGAAAGTGTCCTCTGGGTACCTCATTGTCCCCCTTAGCTCCTCCAGTTCAGCCACCCTGCTCTTAAGAGCCCGTACTTGGTCTCTGAGGGCCCTGAGTTGCTTGCACTCAGTGCACACACGCACACACCTGCCCGCAAGGCCAGTAAGCATACATGATGCAGTCAGTGCAATAAACTGGACAGCCCCCCACTCGACTGCTGGACTTTGCCTGCATTATTTTTACTCTTGCGGGGTTTTCGGTTTAGGAGTACTGTTAGGTATATCTGCCTCTCTAAACTCCCCTGTTCGCCAGCTCTTCTAGTCACTTTGGAGCTGGCTTTTAACTCCCTGTTCTCCCGAGTTAGCCCCTTCCCCTCATCAAGGGACCCTAAAGGGGTTAGCGATCACAGGACAGCAGAATAGAGCGTCATTAGGAAGCTCTCAGCCTCGCCTACCAGGAAACTTGTCTCAGCACATAGCTCCAAAACAGACCACACTATAACCTCAGCTACTGGCAAGGCTCTCAGTCTGTCACAAGAGCCATGCGAAGGAAACACAACTGAGTGCAGAGAGTCAGAGCGAGAGTGCAGGGCAGGAGATGTAAGAGGCAGCCAGCCTGCCTATCCCATCCCTGCCACTGGAGACCATGCCGGGACATACCTGAGGATGTTGATGCAGCCGTTGCCATTGGTGAGGAAGAACATGTTGTTATCATTGTTCCAGGAAATCTCATTCACCTCAAATTTAAACTGCTCCTCGGCTTTGGAGCGATGTGTTTTGGCATCAATGAAGGTGACCACATCATCCTTATTCCCCACCGCAATGGTCTGGCCATCAGGACTCCAGCAGATATTAATGTTCTCTCCTGGAAGGGAGGAGAAGGCATCACATCCTACCATCACTCAGCGCCATTAACAGGGGCAAGAGAATCACTCAGGTGCCACAGATGGACTTTTGTATTTTTAACCCAAGCCCCAGGTCTGCTCTGCTAACCCTCTGCCTTAAGTGGCGAAGGCCAATGACATGACCAAGTTTAAATTTTAACAGCCTAGCTTTGCTTGACCAGCTGTGCCACAACTATGCAAGTTTTAAGGGAAATTAACTCCAACAGAACTGTGGCCTCAAAACAGAGAATCACAATTACTCCTGTTGCATGCCTCTTCCCAGTCCAAATCTCTCTGCAAAGCCACTGCTCCATGCTACATAGGTCATTCAACAAATCTTTACATAGTACTGACACAGGGGTGCTGGAAAAGTGTGGGGGGGGTGCTGAGAGCCATTGAACCAAACTGTAACCTTGTATATGATAAAAAACATTTCAAGCCAGGAGGTGCTAGTGCACCCCTGGTTCCTGCACCTATGTACTGACAACTAAACCTGAGAAGAAAAGGTGCACCAAAAATAGAAATGAGTGATGGAGACTCAACTTCTCTCCCTAACCTGTATCCCTTCTCCCTACAGCCACGCATGCTAGTGAGAGTTTCTGACAGTGCCAGTGCTAACGTAGATGGGTTCAGGTGTTTAACACTGTTTCACCTAACACAGCTCAGAGCTTGGCTAATGCTAGGTACAGATACAAATTCTCACCGGAGGTAGTGTCATGTATGTTTACAATTGGCTAGCAAAAGCCAGAAAGATGCAATTGTCACAAAAACATCACGTAGAGGTCTCAGGGTTTCCTGAATTTGCTTCCAGTCCATGTTGGGAGCAGGATGCGTGTGCAAAGCGAGCACTGTTTATAGCTGTCCTGAGATACTCTGGTCCCTCTTATCGCCTCATGTTATCACCCACCTTTGGTGTTCACGGTAGCAATGCACTTAGTGGTGCGGACATCCCAGATACGGATGGTCTTGTCTCCAGATGCAGTAACGAAGAGGTCTGGGTTACTCGGGTGCCAGCACAGCTGATCCACGCTGTCCCCGTGGCCGCGGTAGTTGTTCTCCTTCACCTAGAGGGAGATGACCGCCCAAGCCATCAGACAACCAGGCCTGTAGGGTGCTGCCCCACTCACTCAGGAAACGAGCGTGTTAGAACTGCCCCCGTGAGCTAAACAAAGGCTACGGTCCCCATTTTACAGAGGGGGACCCGAGACCGACGGAGACTAAGCGACTTGCCCAAGATCGCACACAAGCCTACGGGGGATCAGGAAAGCCAACGCCCCCTGCCGCGCCCCAGACTAGCACTTGAACCCCGGGGCCTCTCTTTGAGGGGTGCTCGGCGGCTCGCAGACCTGTCCCAGCCGCAGCGAATGGATCCCCCCGCCCCCAGCGCCCGAGCCCCGGCCTGGGCTCGCCGGGCCGAGCGCGGGGGGCGGCTTCCCCTGGGCAGGGGACGGGGACCCCCCCGCGGCGCTGTGCCCAGCCCGACTGAACGCCCCGGCCCCGGCCGCGGCCCCGGCCCGCTCACCAGCCGGTCCTTCTCCAGCACGAAGACGCTCGCCGTCTTGTCGAAGGAGCCCGAGGCGAGCCGGCGGCCGCAGCAGCTCCAGGCCACCGAGTGCACCTTGGCCCCGTGCGCCGGGAACTCGCGGCTGCGCGTGTTGGCCCGGAACAGCTCCTGCATGGCCAGCACGTACGGGGAGAGCGCCATGGCAACCGGGCGCCCGGCAACCGCTTCCGGGGCAGCGGCCGCGGGGCCACGCCTTCCGCTTCCGGGGCGCCTCGGGCGCTGCGCGCGTCCGGGGCAGGGTCACGGGCCGGAAGGGACGGAGGCGGCGGCGCGCTCCCGGCGCGGGGGCGGGGCCGGCGGCTGACAGAGGTGCCCGCGGGCCCCGCCCGTCTCCGGCGCTAGGCCCCTCCCCCGTGCTGTGCTGGCGCCTGCGCCCCGGGGCGCGGGGGTCCCGGGGGCGGCCACAGCTCCGTACCAGGACCGACTCCGGCCTGTGGTTCGGGCTCCAGCGCCCGGCTCCGGGACCGGGACCGCCCGAAGCGCCGCACGCCATTCAGCCCCCTCTTCAAGCGCAGGGAGCGGCTGGTGCCTGCCCAGACCCGCGTAGGCAGCCCCTCGGAGGGGTGCAGGGCCCCACCCCGGTGTTTCTGCCACCAGCCTGCAGCCTCACGGTGCCCAGGGGCGTCTGGGGGACGGGGAAGAAACCGAGGAGTCACTGGACTCGCTGTTAATTGACTACACCTGAAAAGTAGCTACAGAAAAGGTCACACAGCTGCAGATACCAACAGCCCGGGTAGCCACAGGAGAGTCGGGATGGTGCCAGCACATGGTTTGGTGCCTGGCATGAGTCTGCAGGTCAGAAAGCTGGTTTGTTTTCACTAAGACTAGTTGCTCCTAACCAGAGGAGTAGTTCTTCTGCTCTAGTCTGCTCTGATTAGGCCTCAACTGGCGTATTGCGTCCAGATCTGGGCGCAATATTTCAGGAAGGATGTGGACAAATTGGAGAGCGAGTCCAGAGAAGAGCAATAAAAATGATGAAAGGTCTAGAAAACAGGACCTTCTGGGGGAAGATTAAAAAAATTGGGTTTCTTTAGTCTGGAAAAGAGAAGATGGAGAGGGGACATAACAGTTTTCAAGTATGTAAAAGGTTGTTACAAGGAGGAGGAAGAAAAATTGTTTTGCTTAAACTGTGAGGACAGGACAAGAAGCAATGGTACAACTGCAGCAAGGGAGGTTTAGGTTGGAGATTAGGAAAAATTTCCTAACTGTCAGGGTGGTTAAGCACTGTAATAAATTGCCTAGGGAGGTTGTGGAATCTCCATCCTTGGAGATTTTTAAGAGCAGGTTAGACAAATACCTGCTAGGGACGGTCTGGATAACCAGTCCTGCCAGGAGTGCAGGGGACTGGCCTAGAAGACCTCTTGAGGTCCCGTCCAGTCCCTGTGAGTCTCTATAGGATGATCAGCTGGAAGGAGGGGGCTGCTGGACTGCGGAGAGAGAGCAGGCTGAGCCCACGGGGACCGGGACAGTCCAGGCTTGAAGGCCCTAAGGCCGTCCTGTGTTAGGATCAGACACTCAGTAAACCCTTCTGTTTGACACTGGCTGAGAGTCAGTGCAGTCTGGAGATTGGGTTTGCATTGCTCCCTCTGGTTGTGGCGGTCCCGGGGGGCCAGGGAGTGCGTGGACTCCCTGAGGGGGCCCAGGGTGAAAGGCAGGCATGCAGAAGGCGCCCAGGTGCAATCCGAAGGGATGGGGGGACAAGAGTGCAACCTTCACGGAAGGCCGCGACGCTCAAGGGGATTGCGCCCAGGGGCTGTATGACAAGGGGACCCGGAGAAGCATTCGGCAGGCAGCCACCCAGGCCTCACTGGTGCGGGTCCCAGGGAGCGGGTTAGCATTGCTGGGCTGGTAGCGGGACCGAAACACGCATGCCCGGTCTGCCCCAGCCAGGGAGCCGGGGGGCTGCGGTGGTCAGCAGAGGAAAGGAGGCAAAGGCCCTGGCCGGGGTGTCCCAGCCCTGTCCCTACCCCCGCGCACACCCCTTCGGCCTGTGCACGCCCGGCGCCTGCAGGGCTGAAGCCCCAGGCGCGGGGTGTGTTTAGTGGGGGGGGACCCCAAAGTGCCCCACTGCAAACAGCCGAGCGTGGTGCCCCCCCGCCGTCCAGGAACCCCGGTGTCTCCCTCACACAGCCCTGGGCCGCGCGTCCGCGGCTCGCTGCCGGGGAGGCGCGCGCCCGAGGGGCCCCAGCCGCCGGGGGCGCGCGCGGAGGGAGGAGCGAGCGCGGGCCCCGCCCATCGGCCCGGCGGGGGCGGAGCCCGGGGAGCAGGCAATGGCCGAGGGCGTCATCCTCGTCAGCGACTCGGGCTCGGAGGGGGGCCGCTCCCCGCCCCGCCGGAAGAGGCGGCGGCGGCGGCGGCCCCAGCGCGGCCGGCCGGGACTCGCGGTGAGTCACCGCGGGCCCCGTTACCCGGCCGGGCGGGCGCGAAGATGGCGGCGCTTCCGGCCGCGGGCGGGCCAAGGGGATGGCGGCCGGGAGGGGTCAGCTCCGACCCCCCGCCTCGGGGGACCCCGCCGCCGTCCGAGCGCCCCGGCGGCGCAGTGCAGGCAGCGGCTGGCCGCGGGGATGCGCTCGGCGGGGTGCGCTGCGCATGCGCACAGGAACTGAGCATGCTCAGTAACATCTGGTGAAGCCACTGCCCTTCGCCCTGCCCTTCCCGGTGTCTGCCCCTTGAGGACAGCCCGGTCCCCCCCCCCGGGGGGCAGTCTCCTCCACTGCCCCCCCCGCTGGGGCCAGGTTCCCACGGGGAGCAGTCTCCTCCCCTCCCCCCGCTCCCACGGGGGGGCAGTCTCCCCCCCCCCGCCGGGGCCACGTTCCCACGGGGAGCAGTCTCCTCCCCCCCCCCCCGCCGGGGCCACGCTCCCACGGGGAGCAGTCTCCTCCCCCCCCCCCCCGCCGGGGCCACGTTCCCACGGGGAGCAGTCTCCTCCCCCCCCCCCCCCCGCCGGGGCCACGTTCCCACGGGGAGCAGTCTCCTCCCCCCCCCCCCCCCCCGCCGGGGCCACGTTCCCACGGGGAGCAGTCTCCTCCCCCCCCCCCCCCCCCCGCCGGGGCCACGTTCCCACGGGGTGCAGTCTCCTCCCCCCCCCCCCCCCCGCCGGGGCCACGTTCCCACGGGGAGCAGTCTCCTCCCCCCCCCCCCCCCCCCCCGCCGGGGCCACGTTCCCACGGGGAGCAGTCTCCTCCCCCCCCCCCCCCCCCGCCGGGGCCACGTTCCCACGGGGAGCAGTCTCCTCCCCCCCCCCCCCCCCCCCCCCCCGCCGGGGCCACGTTCCCACGGGGAGCAGTCTCCTCCCTTCCCCCCCCCCGCCGGGGCCACGCTCCCATGGGGAGCAGTCTCCTCCCCCCCCCCCCCCCCCCGCCGGGGCCACGTTCCTGTCCCTGCAGCCAGGCCCCAGGCCCAGCGGGCAGCCTGTGCGCATCTGACTCGAGTTGCTTCATGCTGCTAGAGGCCGGGCGGTGGGTTTGCAATCTGAGCAGGGGATGGGCATTGCTTGCCACTGGCATTCTGTGCGGCCATGAGGAAGTCCTGTGCGCATGCCTCTTGCGATCCCGTGGGGCTGATGGGCATGCCCCACCTCCCCAAGGCCCTGCACCCGGGGAACGGGGGAGCCCAGCCCATGAACTCCTTGTGCCCCCCTTTGCCGGCAGCACTAACCGCTGTCTGTCTGTCCCCAGGAGGTCATTGATCTGACCGGGGAGGACGAGTGTTCAGAAGCAGCAGTGCAGGATGACTTCACTGTGATTGACCTGTCCGAAGTGGAGGAGGAGCGTCCGGCCAACTTCCCCCTGGCTGGTGCTGGCACTGCTGCCGGCATGGCGTGCGCGTCGCCTCCCAGCCTCCCTGCCCTCATGGACATAAAGCGTGAAAGGAAAGAGGTGGCAGACCAAGGCCCTGGGGACCCGTGGGACAGAGCGCATGAAGAGACGAAAGGCACCCACTTGGAAGGCTGCGTCTCCCCCGTCTCCAGCTGCACGCGCTCCGTCTGCGGCCCTGAGCTCAGCAGCACCACCATTAACAGTGACCTGGGCTCCTTGGCCAGCCTCCCGCTGGACTCGGACGTGTTCTCCTTCTCTCCAGCCAGCAGCAGCAGCAGGAGGGCATCCTGGGACTGCTCCGCCGCAGAATCTCACAGTAGCAGCCAGCAAAAGGAAGACCCAGAACACCTACCCACTGCCCCTGCTCAGAGACAGTCCCCAGGCCTCTCCAGCTGCCCCCCAGCAAGCACCCCCAGGTCTCCAGAGCAGCCTTTGCTGGAGACAAGTAACCCAATGCTGACTGCCGTGAAGCAGGAGCCCCCCGAGCCAGCCAAACTGCGGCCTGTCAATAAGGCTTGGCTTCATAAGCTGCGGTACTTCAGGAGGACTCCAGTGCATCACCTCTTCCTCCAGGGAGTGGTGCAGGATGAGGAAAGCCGCCAGGTAACCTAGTGAGATCGCCCCGCCTCCGTGCCCAGGGCCAGTCTTGGGCTCAAGCACAGGGGTGCTGAGAAGGTGCCACTCCTTCTCAAAGCGGGGCCTCTATCCTACATGGAGGGTGATGCTCTGGGCGCGCCCTCGGCATTTCCCTTCAGCCAGGCATACTGGGGTTGAGGAACGCTGCTCAAACGTCCCATCCAGCGGCAAGGAGGAACCCAGGGGATTGCAAGCATTCTTGGGGGGCTACTAATGACTCGAGGGTTTGGGTCCCCTCGTCGGCAATTCAGCCTGGAGGGAGCTCTGCTCTGGTTCCTCTTCTGCCTTTCAGTTACCCCTTTGTTTTTCCCTGTCCATTCCTCTGGCTGCCTTCTTCCCTCTCTCTGGATTCCCCCACTTAGCTCTGCTCTATGCTCAGCTCTTGCTCTGGCTTTGTTCAGACAATGGTCTTCGTCCGGCGGGAGGGGCCAGCCTGCTCTCCTCTGCTCCCGTATGCGGACACAGGGACCTCTCAACAGAGTGGTCTGTGTGGTGAGAGAATGGGCCAGGGCAGCCGTAGCGAGCGCTAATCCCATTGCTGTAGCACTGCAAATAACTTACGGCACGCAGGCCGAGCAGACTGGCCCCCCTCAGCCCCTGCTGGGCCAGCCTGTGAAATCCGCCCTCCTAATTGGGTTTCGGCCCAGTTAGGGAAGTGCCTGGCTAGCCAGGAACCGAGCATCATGTTACCACAGGCCACCAAAGGCCCCTTGTGCCTGTGTGGCAGAGCAGCGCCACTCCTGCAGGCTTGGAGGGGAGGAGGCTCATGCAGGCCAAGCCATTCCATGGTCCTCGGGGCCTGGCAGACCCAGAGCCATGAGGCACTTGTGCTAACCAAGGGCCCTGGATGCATTTTTTTCAGCTCCTAGAGATGGTTGTTCAGCGTTTTCACTGCATGGAGACTGCGGGTTTGTGTGCTCGTAACCCTGGGGACAGCCCGGCCATGCACAACTGCCTTTGTGAGCTCCCCAAGGCCCACTGCAGGTGTGACATGCCTGCAGCTGCGCCATTCATTAGTCTTGATGCTGCTCCGACACACTGAACAGAGAGGGCACAACTACCCAGACCAAGCTAGCCCCACCTCGGTGACTGGCACGGCTGCTTGCTACGGATCCTTCGCTTTCTCGTGCAGCCGAGAGCCCTGGTTATGGCGATTTCCTGGATAAGAGACCCCTTTAACAGCAAAGGTTCTAGACCAGCCCCCCGAGTCCTAAATCAATTGTAACTTTAGGGTAAGGCTAAAACTGATTGAAGCCTAAGGCACGTTTTAGTGCTGGTAAACTCCACCACCACCAGCCCTGCTCATCAGCAGGGACAAAGCACAACAACCGTGCATCTGTTTGTAAATGTAAAGGCAATGCAAATTAGTCCCAGCCTTGACTCCTGGCAAGCAGTGTATGGGGCTCCTAGTTTCACAAATCGGCTCTCCAGCCGGGGCTTCTTTGTCCCTTCACATGCCTTGCAAACCCGGTTCTAATATCTTATCGTCTTGACAGAACGCACAACGGAAGGCGCAGCCCATCCCCAGCAGAAAATTGAGCATGGTGTCCACCACCATGGAGGAGAACTTCCCCAAGGGGACCCTGCAGTTCCTAACGGACTTCGTGTCCTGCCACCATTACCCTCCAAAGGAGATTGTGTCCCATGTGATCAGGAACATCCTGCTGAGCTCAGAGACTGGGGAGATGCTGAAGGATGCCTACATGCTGCTGATGAAAATTCAAATGTATGTGTTGCATTTGCCTGGGTACCACCTGCCCTGTGCTGCCTGGCTGGGGAGCATGCTTCCCCCTTATGGTGCTGGCCCACCTGGTCTCCATGGCAGGGAGAGGTCTCCTTTTCAGCACTGTGGATAAGATGTCCTGTTAGAGGCTAATGCCCCTCCACTGTGGCTGGTACACAGATAGCCCTGCTGTGCGTGCCCTTGGAGGATTGGAGGCTGCTGGCTGGTTCTACATGCTAAATAGCTAGAAATGCAGGTGGCGGGGGGGTGGGACAAAGCGTGACCAGCAGGACGTGCTGGGTAAAATGGGCTTTGGGAACGTGGTTCTAACTACTTTGGGTCTTAACTTTTTAAATCAGATGTGGCCCATTCTAACGCTGGCTTGTCTGACACAGAGGTGAGGGGGTTAAAACTCTTTGCTTCAAGGTGGAGAGGACCAGGCCATGCAAGTCAGTGCAGTGAGTCCGTATGGGAAGGTACCTTCCCTGAACTCCAAGCTAGTCCATTGTTCTGGACTGGACACTGCAGGTTCCTCTTTCTCCACGAGTTGAGAAGTCCTTAGAGGTCCTAAGCCTGTAGAATCTGTAGCCCAAGGGATGAGTAGTGTCCATGACCTCCAGAGCATGCAAGCTCCCTGGCCAGGCTGTTCTACACAGCCACAGGGGGCCACAGGGAGGAGGAGGAAGGAAATAAGGGAAATCAGAGCTGGAGGACACTGCAATACTAGGGTGACCAGCAGAGTGTAAAAACCTGGGGCAACAGGGTTACAGCAAGTGACCTGGCAGAAGTGACCTGTTCTGCTGAGTTCTTGGGGTCGCTTTGCCTTTTGCCCAGGCTCCAGTTGTCCCACTGAAGAGTCAAGCAATTCAGTAACCAACTGCAAATACCTGTGTCATTTCAGGCTTCATCCGGCTACCGCCACAATGGTGGGATGGGACTGGGAGCTGCTACGGTATGTCATGGAAGAACAGGTACAGTCACTGTGTCCCGTGTGGGCGTGTATGTGCGGGGAGGGCAGTGGCCATGTATTTTTCTTGTGCAGAAGGTGGGCTCACACTGAATTTCACAAGCCCTCGCAGTGCAGCAGGGGTACGTTGCTGGAGCACCCTGCCTCCTTGCTGCTGGCGTGGGCCATTTCAACCAGCAAAGAGCAGCCTTTGGCTCTCAGCATCTCCAGCAAGGCCCTGTCAGAGAGACCCCTGCCTCCTCCAGCACCTGTAGGCAATGAGCCCCAAGTAGGCTAGCCACACAAGCCCTACCAAGCACCACACTGGCAACTTGCCCAGAGCCTCAGGCTTCCCCTAATTTACATTAAAAATTCAGAGCGCAGCCATCCTTAATTCCTTCACTGAGACAAAGCCCATGGTGACTGTGGGTCCTGGCAACACTTTATCTTCCTCCCGCGTGCCTGCTAGCTCAGACGGCTGTGGAGCAATGCCAGATGGGACCGGGCACAGAATGCTGCAGCCCACACTTTGACGACCCATGGACAGGTGGGTTGAGCAGGGCCTGAGTCTAGTCTCCCCGCTTCTGGTCACAGCTCTGCCAGTGACTTGCAGAATGAGCTCAGGCAAGGCCCTGTACTCTCTGGGCCAGTTTCCCCATCTGGTGAAGAGGGTAATGGATCTACAGAGCTCCCAGGGGCTGTGTTTGGAGATCCTCAGCGAGGTGATGGAACCTTCTCTGCTCAACCACGTCGCCCTTGGGGTTGCCCCTTGGGCCAGCCAGGCAAGGCATGTCCTACTTGAGGAAAAACTACCTTAGCCTTCTTGCTTAAGCATATGTACTTGCCCCCATCCATCTCCCCCCTGGCCTCTGCACCCCTAACCTTTGAGGCACCTAGAGTTCCCCTCGCCCGCTGAGCCCATCATATTGGCAGCCCTGACACGCCCAGGCGCCAGCTCTGAATTGCTCTGGGCCCGCAGGAGGAGACGCTCCCCGGGCGCTTTCTGTTCCTGCAGTATGTGGTGCAGACCCTGGAGGACGACTTCCAGCTGAACCTGAAGCTGCGCTTCCTGCAAAAATCCATTGCCAAGGAGGTGCTTTCCTGTGACCGGTGCTTCAGCAACGTCACGTAAGGCGCGCCCCCCGCGGCCCAGCCACGTGCCACCCGCGGCCCAGCCACGCGCCCCCCGCGGCCCAGCCACATGCCTCGGCTGTAAGGCAGGGGCACTAAGAACCCTGATCTCCCAGGACTCAGTGCAGAGAGCTTGGGGGCCAGAGATCATGTACCTGGCCCATGGGGGAGGTTCGTATCAATAGCTGCTGGGAGGAGACTGGGGATGCCTTGCACTCAGGCCGGCCTGCTTTTTCCCAAGGACTGGGAAACAAACAGCCCTGAGAACAGGAGGAATTCGTGCTGCTCCACTGGTGGCCCAGGGTTTATAAATCATCATGTGGGTCCCACCCCTGGGAGCATCTCAAATGTGTCCTGCCCCATGTCCCACGCTCGGTCTGTCCTTCTGTTCCAAGTGGACCTCGGGGTCTGAACGGCAGATGGAAAGCCAGGCCCTCATCCTAACTAACATTCACGTTTCCATCCCAGGGAGGTGATTGAGTGGCTGGTTGCTGCGGTTACTGGACTTGGATTTTCCCAGCCCCGAAAGCAGCAGCAGAAAGCACCATGTCCCTCATCAGAAGCTGACGGTAGCATCTCCTCACGTGGGCCAGACTCCGCACAGAATGACAGTGAAACTGGGCAGGCAGAGGCTGTCCTACCAGCTTTCCTTTCCCAAAAGTAAGCCAAGGAGGCATTAACTCTGTCACTAAAGGCTACAGAGCTGGGCTCCTCTCAGACTAGGAGAGACACACAAGCTAGCAAGTATCTCTAGTCAAGAAAGAAAAGTGGTGCTTGCAACCTGGGTGCCCTGCTTGCCAGCAGCTTAGGTTCAACCTGACCATGTTTAGGCCCCACTGTAACTGATCCTACCACCTGACTGGAAGGGAGCAGCAGGGAGCCTGCCCTGCCTCAGAATGGCCCCAGGAGACCATCTGACAATCATACATTGGGGCAGGAAGCCCTTTGCTAGAGCAAACAGGCTGGCAGGAGCAGCAGCTATGCAGGCTTCACCTTGCTGCCCTGCCACTGTGCCTCCCGCCTGACCTTGAGGAACCTCAGCCCTTACCTCTGCTTCCAAGGATGCTAGGCAGAGCGGTGCTTTTGTGCAAGATAACCAGTGTCCCCTAGAAACTGGACTGAGCCCACCTACTCAGTCCCCATAGGCCACTGACAGTCCAGTGGTACCACGTTTACACTGTCTGCTGGGGGCACATTTGAAGCAGAGCTCAACTCTTGGTCCTCTGGATTCTCTGAACGGGGGAGGAGGCCTACGCTGTTATGCTTCAGACACAGGCAGACGTGTTGGGAAGAAGCCCCATCTGTTGCCTAACTCTTGTTCTCTGGCCTAGGGTGGTGCTGCTTCTCCAGAGGATGCTGTCCATAGCCGTAGAGGTGGACAGGTCTCCCAATTGTAGCACCAATAAGATTGCCAATGTGATATTTCTGTACTTGGTGAACATTCCTCTGAGGAGCCAAAGGTGAGAGAGACCGATCCATTGTTCCTTCTTGCTGGGGCTGGTTTGATTCCTGTGCTTACCCCCAAACCCATCTGCAGCTAACAGCTCAGCTAATTGGAACACACGTGGAGGGGCAGAATAGCCCCGAGCAAGTGAAGCAGTGGCCAGCATGGGGGAGTTAGAAAGACTGGGATGGTCAGAGCAGAGCTGATTTTGATAATCACATCAAGGATCTGAGACGGCCCTACTGTGATTGGCTCCACCTTCCCCGGTTCTGTTGCAGGGAGGGGATACCCACCCTGACTGCACCAAGAAGAGAGAGTACACTGGTGTTCAGACAATCAGGGTCATGTACTTGGGCAGGTGAGGCCTGCATAGTAGTGGCAACTGGGGACAGAGATCAATGCAGCACCTAAAGCTTTAGGGCAACCCATTTCAGTTTCCCTGTGTAAAAGAGCTGTAAAGCCTAGGCTCCAGGTCCTGTCTACCCGCTGGTTTCAGCCAGCCAATCAACTCTTACTTTCCTGACCCCCCCATGGACAGAGCTGGGTCCCGAGAACCAGGCTAGCAAGACTCAGTGTCTTCCACAGACTAGAGCCCAGGTGTGCTCCCAGTGAGAGTTAGAGGCAGCCCTGCTGAGGAACACTCTTGGTGCTACCCGGGGTCCCCATCTATTCTACACGTGAAAGCATGTTAGGGACTTGCTCAGAGCAGGGCTAAACCTCACTTCCATCATGCACGGAGAGGACTTAAGCACGTGTTAACACTGGACATCTGACCAACCCTCTCCCCCTTGTTCTCCTGGGACTTTAAAGGTGCTGCCCACCCCTCAGCAGCTCTTCCCCTCCTTTCAGTCATCCGTGCAGAGGCAGCCTCCAGCTGGCTTTCTTGGGGGAGGAGTGACTAGCCAGGAAAGCTATTGGCACTTCCCTCTCAACTTTGCTGCTCCAGCGCCACGTAGAGTAGCACAGGGGCCGAGCAGAATGCCCCATGCACTTAGTTCTGTCTAAAAGCCTCCCCTCTTCTGGTGCTAACCCCACATTAAAATAAATTTAAAAAACACTTGGTTGTGGCATAGACTGCAGTGAGAGCAACAGGCAGGGCAGCCCCTTCCTTGCTACAGCAGACCCAGCACGGTTCTGCAATCTTCCATCCTGCTTGGGGCGCCAGTGGTCCCAGCACGGGTCTGGTCGAGGTGAACGCAGTCCAGGGACAATGCTTACCGGCATTGCTGGGGGGCTCGTCCCCGCAGGACCTGCTGGCTGGTACGTCACCCAGTCTCGTGCCAGTCCGGGTGTGCTGCACTCAGCAAGGGCAGACTCTCCTGCCCAGCCTGCCTTCCTGGCTGAAGGGACTGTCCTGACCTGGAGGAAACACGGGCTGAGCCTAATGAAGTGAACAGCTGGGGCAGGCTGACGGGCTAACGAGCGTCTTGGTAACTGGGCTGGCCGCCGGGCTTGCACTCAGCCCTCCGGACGCCCTGAAAATGGAATTCCATTGCTGCACACTCCTTCCCTATCGTCACCATGCCGGTATCCCCTCAGCACGCCTGGCCATGGGCTGGGGCAGGTGCTGGTGGCTCACAGGCTGCCCTAGCCTGGGCTTCCCTCTCCATTCCCTTGTTACTCTCGCTCCTTTCTTCCAGGGAGGCCTTCTTAAACAGCATGGAGAGCCAGCTCCTGCGCTGCAAAGTGCTGGAGCTCCTGTTCCACCACAGCTGTGCCATACCAGCCTCCTTGCCCTTGTCTCTGAGCAAGATCCTGCATTTCCTGAGCTGCCATTCTCTGCTGCTGCAGTATCAGGTATCGCCCTCCTCCTCCTGCCCTGCCCTGGTCTTTCTTAGAGACCCCTCCTGGTAATCAAAGGTCTGCTCTTTGCACAGGACCATGAAGTAACATGGCAAAGATGGGATGAGATGCTTCAGGACTTGATTTTACTGTTGATAAGTTACCGCAACGTTGTGCTGGGTAAGCAGCCTCTGTTAACGGCCCAGCAGCCTGGCCCAGCCTTAGTGTGTATGCTCTGACCCAGAGGAGCCAGACCACCCACGGCCCCCTGCACACCAAAGCAGCTGCAACCTCACTTTTCAGTTCCAGAAAGCTGCAGCACCTCCTGCTGGGAGCGGTTTGGAGTACAGTACAGGAGAAACCATCCAGGCTCGTCTCCAAAGGAACAATTCTACCCCATGCCACCAAAGTCAAACTCCCAAGAATTAGCCTGTTCCCAAAGGGTTTGCAGCACAATGCATTCCTAGTTATTCTGTAAAGGGCTCAACCTGCAGTGCCCTCCCTGGGCAACCCTCTGGGTGGTGTGCAAGCCAGCCCTGCGGAAAGACAGGGCTGATAGGTGAAAGCCCAGGCTCAGGTGGGGAAGGGAAAGAAGGGGAGACACTGGGTTAATCTGGAAACAATAGAGGCTTAGGGTCTAAAATCTGATTTTTGGGACAGTTACAAAGGCCTCTTCCCTGCTAGGAAACTACTTTAATGTGCTTCCCCTCCACACTGGTGGGCTCTGCATTCACACCCCCATGTGCATTTAGTAACTATTAAACCTGACCCCACACACACACACCCCCCTCTCCTCCTCGGTCCTAGTCTCCCAGAGCAGAGACTTTTCCAGGCATGTTAGGCAGCTGGCAAGCAGGAGAGTCTTTTGACAGTGAAAGAGGGGTGTTGTAAATCTCTGTAGGTCTGGAACTCTCTCCTACTTTGCAGGATACGGGGCTGCTCGGAGTTGGGGGATGACACATTGCAACGGAAAGTCAGCTCCAAGCGTAACCCTGGGATGCATGCCACTTTTCCTACTGGTTCTGTGTGATCGCTCTTCACCATGGGGCATGCACTGACTTCAACTGGAGCGGGGTCAGACACTGCCCCATAGCCGCCTTGTACTAACAAGTTGACCTTACCAGCATTTCCTTTTGCAGGACACTTAAGAAGTTCACTCAGTGAGCGGATGGATTTAATCATTTCAAATGCCAAACCCCAGCTACAGGATAACGACAGCATCACCACAGTGGACATTGAGCTGCATGTCAAGGACTTCAGCAGCTGGCTGCTGCAGATCCTGGGGAAGCCCCTTCCCCCGCAGATCAAGGACAAGGTGTGCGTGCTTCAAGCACTGCTGCTCTCCGCTGCCGCCACCACCTGACAGGAAAAGGATGCTCCCGAGGGAGCTGTGGACCTGGCTTTCAGTGTCAGGCAGCAGCCTGGTCAAATATCAGTTGCCCACTATTCAGTTCTGTTCATACAGTTTGTGGACCTAGGAGTCTCCTACCCTCCTCTGAAATCTGCTTCTCCTTGTGCAATCTGTGTATAGATTTTTTTCAATTAAATTATTTTCCTGCTTGATGAGGTTCTTTCCTCAAGCTACCAGTAACAATCTAGCCCATGCTCAGCTTCTGAGCCCTGCAGCTGTATTCAAAAGCTGGCACCACCTCAGAAAGTGCTGGCTGTCCTACTCTGAATGGGGAAGTACTTGAAGCTTGCCTCGTTCGGTTTTAGCTGGCTACCCAAGTCAGGCAAGAGCTCAGCGTATGGAAGTAGCACAAGAATGGTAGATGCTGCAGCCCAAAAGTCTTTCACCAGCAGCTATATTTGGATTCCTGGGCTGCACTCTGCACCGCAGTATCTGACCACGGACGCTCTGACTGAACAAGCTGATTGCAAGAGTGACAGCACCTCCTCTGGTGGAGCCATTCCTTTAGCTGGCTACTGCTATCCAGCCGTGTCCTGGATCACTGTGTCCAGGATAGCTGCTTCACTCTATAGACCAAGGGTGGCCAAACTTACTGACCCTCAAAGTCACAGACTATAATCTTCAGACATTCGAGAGCCAGGTACACCTGCCAGGGCTCAGAGCTTCTCCCCGTGGCAGCGGGTGGGGTTAGGGGCTGAAGCCCCGAGCCCCCACAGGCACCTCCACCAGGGCGGTAACCCCTAGACCCACCCCCTCCCCACAGGGCAGAAGCCCCTAGCACCCCCCTAGTCTGATAGGTGGAGAATGTTAGTTAAGTAGCATCTCTCAGAGTGTTAGTTAAGTAGCATTTTCTGATTGGAAGCTTCTCCTATCAACCCTCTATCCCAACATAGTACAGCAGAGTTCTCAAAACAGGCCAGAGCAGTCTACATGTCCTGCCCACTAGAGGACTAAGCCACGCCTCCCTCACAGTCACCTCTGCTTCAGAGCATCTATTCCTCAAGGGAGCTAGTTCTGGGTTGCAGTATTCAAAGATAGCTAGCTGTCTTGTATCCACAAGTCCTGCCCTGCCAGTAATCCCTGAGCACAGGATGCAAGTTTGTATTAGGCAGATGGAATTTAGGATGAAAGCTGCAGGAAAGCAAATTGGTGACAAACTAGTTACAATATACTTCCTCTAGGGATGAGCTGACCTAGAAAGCAATGCTAAGACTGGAAAATTCTCTCTTCCTTCCCGCGTCCCCTTTCACAGTGTCTTTATTCCTTGCAGTCAAGGAGTCAGGAAGCACACCTTGCTCTGAAGTGGTTGAGGCAGACCCAGGAACTAGGAAGAGAGACTGGATAGTTTAGTGTTTCAGAACAATTTGCATGCCTCTCTCACACTTATATAGCACCACTATCCTATCTGAACACTGCCCCCTCTAAGGGATTTACTCTCATAAGTCCCCTGTGATGCAGTGTACAAAGCCCACACTGGGATAGAAGGGGTTAAAGGACTATACTGGGCCCAGCTAGCCCTGCCCCTCCAACCCTGCTGAGCATGCTCCAGCTGGAGACAGGATTGAAAAGGGGCCCAGCTCAGAGGGGGCAGGCTGGGGAGGAGTGCAAACCTACCATGCAGGCTCCTGCCAAAGGAGATGGGTTGTGTGTGGGGCTGACTGTTTGCGCTTCTGGTCCCAATGAGGAAAAAGGAAACTAGAGAGCAGTGCTGGGAAGTGACTCAGGAAGGGTAACACAGAAGGTCCACATTCCCCACCCCAGAGGTAAACACTGCTGACTCTCCTAGGGCCATGGGGCAAAGCCCAGTGGAGGGAGCAGGCCCATGCTCCCTTACCACTGCCCCAGCCCCTGGCTGAGTGGACACTAACCACTAAACCACCCAGCTCAGCAAGGACCCTACCACAAACCCTCTACAGCAGGTGACACTGGTGCCATTTGCTTTTTGTACTACAATCCTGGTCAACAATGCAGCTCTACCAGTCACATTTCACTTCCCATTTCATGCACACTACAAGGACAGCAAGCAGAAGCTGAGTTTTCCTACCTACTGTGCAGTGACTAGGTCTGTCGACACTGTCACTCTCGCCCCTCTGAAAGCCAGGGCACTTAGTTTAGTAACCTAACACGGGGTCTATGAGCCTGCCTTTTAGGGACCCAGCCTTGCCAGTTTTGAAGGGTAAGTTAAGGGCAGGAGTGGTACCTGAAGCCCTGTGATGCTCTTACAATAGAAATGTATGGTTTTTTACATTCGTCTGTGTTGAAAGATCTGCAGAAATAACCCCCTGCACCAGAGACAATGAATGTGTCAACAGTACTAGGAAATAAACATGGGGGAGAGGGGGTAGAGTGCTGCTCTTCCAGGAGAGTACACCAAAAGCATTTTCTAATGATGAGTACGTGGTTACTCGAGGTGGGAGGCACATTTGTTTAAGAGCAGCAGCAAGCACACGCATGCCCCTTCTCCAGAACTTGGAAGTTGGTCTTTCAGGTGACATTTCCCAGCTTTGGTCTCTGCCTAGAGGTGATGAGCTGGAAGAAGCTAGCACAAACGGCTCAACTATCTGAGTAGAAGAAAAGCGGTTTCTTTTTGCAATTCTTTCTTTGCTCCCTGCTCCCAGATTAAAAATACCTTGGGAATCCAACAGCCACAGCAGCAAAGCTATTGGGAGTAGAATTCACATCAACAGGGTGAAAGAGCTATAGCAAAGACCCTGCTGAAAACAGGGTTTGATTTCATCAAGTTCTAACTGTTCAATTACAATTATAAACTTCATTGTACCTCTTCAAAGTGTAATATTCAGTTCAAAGTGAATGCTACTCAAGGAATGTTGTCTATGCACACAGCTAACTGCATACTGAACAATGTACCCTGTTAGCTGTGGAGGGCAGGGTACTGCAGTGGCATCAAGCCACATGCTTCAGTGTTTCCTTTTTAAAAGAAAAAAAAAAAAAAACAGTCAAAGCTAGATGAGAGAGGCACGGTTACATGTGTACCGCACTGCTGCCACACAAACTGTTTTATAGCCTTAGATAACCATCTAGCATATTTCCCAGGAGGTTGGCTACACTTACTGAAATTGTGAGGGCCACATTATTCCCCAGGCATGCGGAAAATGACCATTTACCTGCCTGGGAGCTGCACATCATCCAAATACAGCTTAAGAACGTGAGGAAATCCCCCACCAATGACTTTCCATTGGCTCTGGTTTCATGAGCACTTCTATTCAGTAAGTTCTGAAATAGCAGCACCCCCTCCCTTCGGGCCCAGACTACGCACCACTATCTTCCTTCCAAGAAAGGATAGTACACAGCAATGGACTCTGCAATGCGAAAAAAGAAAAAAAGAAAAATGATGCTACTGTGACCGAACTTGTGCCTACATGTCACAGATCAGACACAGACGAGTTAATGAGTTACTCAGCAAGGAGCGGAGCGCCCGGTTGGGGTTCAGGTGTGTTCCTATTTCCTTTCGGCACTTTACCTGCTGTGCTGCTGCAAGACCCACCACAGGTCTCCATTCACAAGGGCTTTTATTCTCTTGTAACAGGTAGGCACATTTAAAAGAAAAAAGAAAAAAAAAAAAAGGACATGAGCACAAACAGCACAAATAAATTAATGGAAGCCAAAGAAGTCCGATTACCACTGATCACACACACTTCCAATCCATAATGACAACTGATTACAAGGGAAGGAGTCCTTGGTGCTATCAATGCAACACATGTGACAGGTGTTGCCATTAGTGAGGAAGTCTAAAATGAAGCTGTGCTACAAACCACGTTCTTCAAAGAGGGGGACACGAGCTAACCACTGCAGTGTGGTCAGGACATAGCCTCTCCGTGGAGCTCCAAGGAAAGACATTTCACTATAAGAGGCTTTTAACACTGGCTGCAACAAGATTGGGCCTTACATGCCATCTGACTGCTACGGTGACCACTACGGAAAGGACAGTCCAGGCCAGTACCTGTCAAAGAATCTAAAGACTCTGGAGTGACCAGTTTGCCGCAGGGCAAGTATGGAGATTTCACACTAAGCCTCCTTCCATTGCTTGGTGAATTAGAGGCTGCTTAGAAGTTTCTTCCCCACTTCTGTGGAGGAAGAGACATGAAGGTGCGTGTTGACTGTCCCCCAGGAATGTGTATAAATCTAGGCTAAGAAAAATATTAAGTCTTACCAGAGCACAGGAGGAATGTTTAAGATTAAATTCTCCCTCAGTCCCCCTCAATGCCTGCAAGCATGAATCTGATGTTGAGAAATAAAGATCCTACATAAGAGGGACTGTCCACGTCCCTTTCTCTAACTGCTACATCCCTTCCACACATACCTCTTACAAGATACAACTAGAACTCCAAAACAAAGCCCTAGAGAAAGTGCCACATCAACTGGAGTTCCATTTGTGCTCCCCACTGAAAGCAGCAGAATGGTGTCACCATGCAAAGATCTGAGAAGAAAATGAAGGGTTTCGTTCAAGCCACACTAGCTCTGGTCATTTCCTTCTCTGGGCCCACTGGAAAATGAAGCCCTTTGACAGCAGAAGTCAAGGTTTCCCCCCTGCCACCAAGCACCAGTACAGAACTGCACAACAGAATTTAACACTAAGGGCCGATCTTTAGAATGGTCACTGTTCATGGCTCAATTACCCTTTAAACAAAGAAACCCAAAAAGAAACAAACACTAGATGTGGAACTACTATAAGCAGACATTGCAGAGCAGGGGAGCTAGATGGTTATGTAAGGGAATCTTGATAGAGAACCTCAGTGAATGCTCCAGTTCTTGACAGGCTTGGCTGGAGGTGTTTGGTCTCTAGCACAAGGCCACCGGCTGTTGGTGTTGTCTAGATCCTAGAGAGAAGCATGTTGTCCTTCTGGCGACTTGACCAGGGCACTGAGCAGAGGAGAAGTAGAAGCCTAGAACATAACTGGGCAGGACAGCCCTCAGCACAGCATGATGCTCAGGAAGAGGCCTCCCAAGAAGGTGATGATTTTCAGGTTCTAGAGCAGTGCACATCTCCCAGTGGAATCTTGCTGTACAGATAAATAGGACTGCAACTGATACAGGACGGTTTATATGGACTTGGTGCTATTACAGAAACTTTCTAAAAAAACCAGGAGATTCAGGCTGCACTACAGAAGCAGTGACAGTTGTTTTCCAGATCTTGTTTCTGTCTCGTTGGTGCTCTGACGTGGAAGAAAGATGGACTTTCGAAGGTAACTGTGCAGGAGAGTGGGATGGGGAAGCATACCCAAAAACCACCCTTTAATCCATTATGAGGACACCAAGAACATCCTTCCTTGGAGGCAACAATATTCCTAGAATCCCGTGGGAGTGAGCACATTCATATCCCGGGGTTTGAGGTTATGGGACCGTGCCGACTGTTTCTTTCCCTCCATAACAGGAATGTCCATCTTGGGTGGTTTGAAGGTAGCTGGGTCCTCTGCCATCCTGGTGGCCTGGGCACGGATCAGCTCCATTGGGGATGGCTTCTGGGCACCCTTATAGGACTGGATGGTAAAGGCCGCTGAGGGAAGAAGTTGTTACAGCAGATAAGCAACAGGAAAGAGTCAAATATTGAACAGTTCACTCAGGTTTTACAGAACATTCACATATCAAGGTCTGCAACATAAGGAAGCTGCTTTTAAAACTGAACGTTAAGGTCTTGCCTTGATGTATGTAAGGCGCACACAGAAGAATCATTTCACTTTGTTCTCCCTCCCAGCTCCCCTGGAGTGTAGCTAGTGCCCTACAGTGCATGTTCCTCACAGATCCATGCAGAAGTGTACCAAACCTCTGGGAGGGCAGCACAGACAGTCACACCTATAGATAGCTTCTTCTTGGTATGTAAGAAGCAGAGATGACAATTTCAAAACTAGCTGCTGACAGGTGTGGTCCCATATATTTGACAGGCTACCTTCCACACAGATCTTAAGCACAACCCCTGCCATCAAGGAGAGGCTGCAGAAGTGTCAATACTGTTACTAAAGAGAACAGTGGCCACCTGCCATTTGTCTGTTTCCATTGGCACATCCACAAGATGCTCTAGTTTTAGACACTGAGAAAAGACTTGGGCAACACAAGGTGCAGTTACAAATAAAGGCTGTGAGGCCGTTACATAACACAGCCGAGTTTGTATGAAAAATCTATTTATGGCCACTTTGTGCTAGTTTTCACTGAATAGTTAGAGTTAGGGGTAGTAACGGCAACACTGGTGCACAGTTACAAGTCATCCATGTGAACCACTCTCTGAATTAAGTGTTTGCACTGTCATCTCCCGCTACCTCTGGCAGCTTTTGAGAAGGGTTCTCCTCCTAGAGGGCACATACCTGGGTCATTAGTGGATTTCTGGACAGCTCTGGGTCCAAAAAGGCTCCATTTTTCAGAGGATATTCTGTCTCTGTCCCCACCATCGGAATCCATGGGGACCAAGTCCGAGCCAGTGATAGAACTGGAGGATCCCTGACTAAACCAACCCCTGGAGGAAAAGAATAATTTTGGAGTATGTAACAACTGGAAGGAGAAACATGAGTTTAGTCTTTCTCACCATGGGACCACCAGAAGCATCCATTCCCAAAGCAAGCATGAATAGGCCTTTTGCTTGAAAGCCATTTCCCTATATCCATGGATATGTACATGTCTGCCCACCCCCAGTAGAAAGAATTTGCACCCACAAGGAGTTCTAGAAGCTCTCATACTAATCTAGTCAGTCTGAACATTCAGAACTGAATATTCCTACAGAGAATCCAGGGGAAGCTCTGAACTCCACCCCTTCAATAAGATATTTGAGTTCTCCAGTGCTGGCCAGGAAAGTTATCTGTTGCAACTCTGATTTTAAGTGGCCTGAAGGAAACCAACTCCTCCTGGGAGGCAAGGGACTGCCCTATGTGGGAGTGTACCTGTGTTTCTGTTTGGGAGAAGAGTGGGGGGTGCTGCTTGGAGTGGATTGAGTGGAAGATGTCTGTTTGTCGTCTTTGGCCATCTCTCCACTTTGCATCTTTAACTTCTGTTAGAAAGGGCAAGAGGAAAACAAAATCAATATAAACCTTTCAACAAGAAGGTTAGGAGTAAAGAATAGCCGGTTTCAGCATGAGCATGCCACTTCCCCTTTAATTGATGGAATAGTATAACAGGAGTTATAGCTTAGTGTGTTACAAGGTCTGCACGCAAGAGTGCCTGTTAAAGTGTATTCAACAGAGTAAGAGCTCCCCATTTCAGACTGTCATAGTTTTGCTACCAGAGCATTTCTGGAATAAGGTCTTGATTTATCTACTCCAGCCTAAAGGCAGCCAATGGTAACAGTTCGAAGTTATACACTCTTTAGATTCATACTGTCCTCTGTTAGTGCATTGTTAGGATCTTGATTGGCATTTACAAGGAAGAGGTAGTCTGAATCTGCAGTGAAGCTAGTTCATCCAGAGAACTATTAACATCTGTATCCTAATAGCACTGTCATGGCTAGGTGCCACAAGACCCAGGTGGCCTCACGCATTTAACTCATCTAGTTACTACCTCTAAATGGGTTATCATGGTTTAATATTTGTAAGCCATGTCAGCATTAGGATTCAAAATGCTTTCCTGCCTATGCAAACAAGAGACATGTCAGTGACCCTGTGCACACCAACCAGATTATTTCAAGTCCTTCCAGACAGCACAAAGTGATCTTTGAGGGCAGTCATGGTTTGAAGAGGGACTCAGGAATTTTCCCCTCATCTGATTCTATGACAGCTTGGATACCACAGGGAGACAGACTGCTACTGCTTTACTTTTATGAGCACCGTAGAGTCAATACATCTAAGAGTTACCTGTGTTCTATTCTGGCATGTATAAAACAGACAATTCTACAGCTGGAATACACCACAATATTAATGGTGACTGACAGTTTGATTGGATTTCCCAGGTTGTTTAATTGCCGTGGCAGCAAACATATCTTTATTTGTAAGCTGAGCAGGCTTCATATGGAAGTGGAAAATGAGATCAGAGTGGTTTGTTTTTGAAGAGTCACTTCTCAGAGAAAAGCTGCACTCACATCTATTGCATTCTTGACTTTTGGTGTAATGAAGTTTGATAGTTCAGTCTAACAGTCAAACACACTGAAGCCAAGACTACAGGAGAGGAGTAAATTCAGTGCTTTGTAAGAGAAGCAGAAATGCATTCAGCCCAGAATGACTACACAGTTACGTAAGTTTTATCTGCCAGCCTCTGCATCCCTGAGGCAGAGTGTGACATTCCACGTTAGTAACTGTGAAGGAGAACTATCAGACACTACAGACATCTCTAATCCTATATTGGGGAGGGGAGTATTTTCTACTCTATTTGCCCATGATATCTGAAGAAAAATATTACAGGAGAAGTTCAAGATTACTAAAGTGAACTGTTGCAGGAAGGAGTTCTGCAAATCATGCACTTCAGCTGATGAAACTGCTCACCTTTTACACATTTCAACATTAACAAGCATCTCAGTAATGTAATAAACCAATGATCTGTTCCCTTACAAAGTAGAGACTGCCTAGGGGAATGGAGCCTGCTGGCTTCTTTTCTGGAGGGGACAGGGAAGCAAGCAACAAAGTAGTTAGAGCAGCTAAAACTCATGTTTTCAGAAGGAGAGAGGCAGGTAGTGGAGCAGCCCTGAGTTACTGCTGGAAGACAGCTTGTCTCTTACATGCCCAGGAGAGCAACAGAAATGGAGGTAGCTGAGGAGTCTGCACAAAGACAGGAAGCAGAACTGAGTTATCTGGGAAAGCCAGAATTGGTGATAGTTGTATTCCCACCCTGAAGCTTTATTCATGTATTTTAAGAAGTATTAACATCCCTTTGAACACATGCAGTGCCATGGCAGGATGGCATGTCCAGCCTCAGACAGGTCCACAGAAATTTACAATTTTAAAGGGTAATTTATATTCAGGGTGGATCGCTGCACTGAAAAGAAGGATTCACAATTGATTGTGATTTGAGTGATACTGAAACAGACAGTTACATCTATTTACATACTAAAGACTAACCTACTAGAATCTGAGAGTTAAATTTTGGGGACGCCACAGACTGTCCCTAGTCATTGCAACGCTAGTGAAATGCACGACTTACGAAACAAAGCCAAGACAGGCTATTTAAATAGAAAAATCCGGCCATTGTTACCAATACAGAGTTCTACAGACAGCTACAAACAGCGAGAGTGAGCCCCAACACAGTTCCATGAACCCTTCCCGAATTCTAGGGGCCATTTGAGTCCCGCAGAGGTAAAGCGGCACACAAACTACAAGAAAGCCAAAGCAGAGGACGAGACAAATGTCTTACATGGAGTGCCTCAGCCACACGGTGGTACTTTGTCTCCTCAGCCGTGAGGCCCTTGTGGGGAGTGTATCCAGCATCTCTTAGCCCTGCCTGCTGTTCAAAGCGCTGAATGCTCTCCTGAGTCTGCTCTAGAATGAACGAGATGAGACATTCACACAAACCAGTGGAAAACACGGATGCCTGTATGCAGTTCTGGGAAACACAGAGGCAGCACGAGAAACTGGGTTTCCATGATCCAGAATTTAGCATTGTGATGAGTCAGCACAGAGATCGAATGTGACAAACACGTTAGAGGGATACAATTTCTAATTCAACAGATCAGAAAGACATGTTAGTCATTAGGGTTCTAAGTAAACAGAACAACAACTCGGAACTCTGCAATAAGACTGCTCCCAAATCACAGGGCTTGTCACAAGCACATCTCAGCCAGAAGGGTGAAAGCTAGCGTTGCTCCTGAATTAGAATATTTCTAAAACCCCAGGCAGTTAAGATAACCACTTAGAATAATCCCAATGCATCCAAACTCCATATACACAAGTATTGCTGCCAGTTCTTTACTTCAGACTCAGGTGTTCTGAACGGCTACTGTAGCAGTCTTTCAGAAAAGTTTGTCAAAAATGTTAGTGGTTTTTGAAGGTTTTAATTCTTATTTATAACTACTGGTAAAGTCTTAAGTGATGGAAAGAACTGTTTGAGAACTTGATAGTTTCCTGCAGAATGCCAGTCCATCACTAAAGCAGTACAGAAGCTACACTTCAGCTAGAACTAGGTTCCTCACTGCTGACGTTTTTGTAAGACTTGCTTTTAGCAAGATGCTCAGGTCTGCCAGCTTTCTATAAAAGAGCTTCAAAGACAACTGCAACGTGCTCTTTGTGAGCTTCCAGAACGCTGTGCTAAGACAAACCCAACAGGGCTGGAAGTACTGCTTGAATATTAACGTTTGAGCTTTAGCTAGCCAGGCAGCAATAAAGTAAGATCCAGTGACAGTTACACCCTTGTGGTTAGCATCTACTCATAAGGATGGAACAGATCTTACTGCACTACAGACCCAGTCTCATTCTAAAGCCTCATTGTTAAAAGCACAAAGTTCTCTTCATGTTCAAGACAGCCACACTGCTGCCCATGAATGCATGAAGCCAGTGAGTTATACTTAAGTACTTATTAGTTTGAGGGGTCAATCCTCCCTTTCGCTCTGGTACAATTTAAGATCACTTACTGGTTAAACAGAATGAGCTAATAAGCAAACAAGTGACAGCTGGCAGCACCTGCTCCCATGATCCTTGTAACAAAAATAAGACTATAAAACACTGCAGCAGACATTAATTGTAAAAAAACAATTTCTCCACACCTCCATCACCAACCCAGTTCCAACATTAGAAAGAAAGTTTACAGAGTTTCAGATTTATTCATCCAGCACTTGATTTAGGGCAGAGTTTCCTGCATTTTTCCATTAGTGCACCTACAAAGCTTGTGAGGCCCCCTCAAGTGCACAAAAATTGTTTTAGCCTACACAAATTAGGTCTATATGGTTTTGAGGCTGGCTGAAGAATTAGGCCATGAAATCTGGTCAAATGGACCATAGACTTGCATGTGATCTCAGCACATACCCCACTCCCATATCTATTAAGTAGCCTACTACAAATACATCAGAGTTCTTACTTGTAATGAGAGAATTCATGATGATATGAGTGGCCTTGGCCTTCACCACTGGGACCTTGTTCACACTTTCAGTGGAAGATGAGGGGGTTATGACAGGTGGATACATGCTAGTCTCCCCTTCCTCAACCTGTGCAGAGGAAGTGGGGTACAGTTTAAGACAAAGGGAAAGTTACCTCTTGAGCATTACACACCTTCCCTGAATTCTCATCACAACAGGGCTTTAACCAACACATAACCAGTTAAGCAAAAAAGTCAACTTGCATTGCTTAAGAGTTAAGACTAATCATAATTGGCACTTCAATGTTCTTAAGGAAATGGACATTTTAGTGTCCTTCATGATTAGGACATTCCTGTTATCTACTGACAACAGGCACTCATTCTTACATGGATTTGGAAGGCACTGGGCTCACAGCCAGCAGGTTGTTAGTCAGAATGGTAAAGGTCACTGGGGAGGAAACTAGAACCAACCACTTCTCTTTCCACTCAGGGCCCAATCTGACCAAAACATGTGGCAGGTCTTTCTCCATGAAAGGAGATTCTTTGATAGATGGCACTAAAGTTGCTAGCCAACATCCTAGTTAGAGAGATCAGACCCACATATAAGTCATGGAGCTCAAACTTTAATGTTATTACTCTAGGCCCTACTCCAATACTTTATACTGGTTTTAAGACATTCTAAACTTAGTCAGGTAGCTTATACCCAAAGTTTTGCCACTCTTAACTAGACTCTGGGGACTGTGTCTGCTGGATTCTAATTCATTACTTTATAAAATGAAAGCACCTTTTGAAGTGACAAACAATTCTTGCAGCTTGAACAGAGGGGAATAGTCTTCAGTGCTGGGCACTGATTTTTTTACACCAATGTCCAACCTAAGACAACTTCACAAGGAAGTTCCACTGGCAGAATAAAAACCAGTTTAAGCAGATACAGTTAAGCCAGTTCAAATGACTGCATGGACACGAATTTCAGCATAAGTGTGACTTGCTTCAGTTTAATTAAACCTGATCCTAATAGAGCTAGTTAACCAAATAAGCTGCTCTTACACGCAAAGAGCAGACACACGCCTTTTGCACTGATTTAACTGTATCAGTTTAAATTTACATCTTAACACCCACACAAGTTTCTCATTTAGACAAGTTCTTGGAGCATATTCATTCTATGGTCACCAGACACTATGCATTTGCTTAAGTGGACAGAATCACAGAGGACATACTCATACTCTTCAGAGTTTGCAGGATGCCTTTAAAAAATGTAAGCAATTGGAGTTATGCCTTTGTTTCTTTCTGATGAAAGAAAGCCTGAAAAGTTATTTCCCTACCAGCACCCAAAGAAAAGGAGAGGTGGGGGGCGGGGGGGAGGCAGGAATGTCAGCTCTGGCTTTGCTGGAGGTTTCAGAAGATATGTATTGAGTTTAAGGGGTAGGCTTGTTGAAGTTGACATTTTAGAGAAAGGAGGTCTGTGTTAGTCCTGAGTGTTTAGTCAGAGTGCTACGATGAATCTTGGCCAACGCTGACTTAAGGTCCCTCCTTCTCAGTTGGAGAGCTTTCGCTCTTGTGATATTTAACCACTCCTCCAGTCAGACTCACAAGCGGCACAAGAACTACATTTCTAATGTCAAAGTATCAGGAAGTTGTCCTTGATCAAAACACTCCCAGTTTTGATCCACCTCTGCAGGTCACCTTAAAGTAGTAGTCATTTGCTTAATCCAGAAGAGTTCCTGGTTTTCATCCAATTAGAATCCAGCAGACACCTCCCTGCCTTCTCCTCACCCATTCTAGAGTGCATACCTTTGAAAGCTCCTGGTACTTGCGCTCTGGGATGACTGGCTGTTTCCACAGGACATTGGAGCACATATCTGAAGGGGGAGGAGTCATCGGTGCTGTATCCTCCAGGGCATCATCATAACTGAATGCCCGACGATGCATTCCAATAGGCAAAGACATCTTTCCTAGAAGCCCTCCAGAGCCATGCTCAATAGCTAAGAACAAAGATGGCAGCTTTCACAGTGGGATGCATCTTGGACATATCAAACGGGATTATCTCTGTACTGGTTAAAAACACTGAGTCTTTAAGAATCTATTAACTTTTCAGAGACATGGTACAGCTCACAACAGTAAAACCCACACCCAAAATGAGATTGGTGCTGGAAGCACCTGTTATGGAGTTTGTCTTAAGCAGCTACCCAAACGACCAGTAAAGTCTGTGGTCTAAGAAGGGACTTTTAATGGGCAGTTACCTTGGGGATATTTTTATGTGGTTGCTAAAGAAGTTCATCCTTAGTACAAGTTTCACTATTTTGGAAGAACAGGTTTCTACGTGGGAAAAAAACAACCCTATTTTTAGAACTTGCTGGAGGAGTGCCTGTGCTTGCAAGACTGAGGAGACATAAGCTGCAATACTCCTCTATAAGACACTTGTGACAAAGCGGGACTGTTCTTAATGTTTCCTCTGAATAGTGTGGGGGTGCCTCAGTTTCCCCTAAGCAGTTCTTAAGTCTCTAGGGGGTGGGATAAGGGTGTATGATCGTTGCAGAGCCCTAGGGGGCAGGTGTGGGCAGGGGTCTGGACACAGAGAATGGCCGACACCCTGTTTCCTGGCAACTGATGGTCTGGCCCTTCCCCCCTGCAAGGTGAGAGCTAAAGGGTTGGAGAACAAAGGAATCCAGTGATCTCCTGGCCCACAAAGCCCAGAGGAGGCGGGGCTGGAGAGACTTTCAGTTTGGGGCTGGCTGAGGACATGGAGTGAAGTGCAGATGGGGTTGTCTGGCTCACTGCCCCCCAAAATGGACCCAGCTGAGGGGTCCTGTTCTCTGCACCTACAAGCTCTGTGTTAGACCAGGTTCCTGTCGTCTAATAAACCTTCTGTTTTACCGGCTGGCTGAGAGTCACGTCTGACTGCGGCGTTGGGGGGCAGGACCCTCTGGCTTCCCCAGGAGACCTGCCTGGGCGGACTCGCTGTGGGAAGCACAGGGAGGGGCACAGGATGCTGAATGCTCCAAGGTCAGACCCAGGAAGGTGGAAGTTGTGTGAGCTGTGTGTCCTGCAGACAATCTGCTCCCAGAAAGGAGACTTCCTCAGAGTCCTGACTGGCTTTGTAGGGAGCAGTTCCAGAACGTTGCCCGGGGACTCCGTGACAACACTCTAGTCAGAATTATACAGCCTCTGCAAAATTCTAGGAGCTGTTTTTGTTTTACTAGCCTCACTCCAAACTATCAGATTAGATATGACACTTTAATCACAAAGTAAGTTATCCATAACTACTGCTTCACATCTGTCAGTCACAGTTAACAGCAGTACTTCAAGCTACATCACCCTACATAGCAATCTGTTAAGCAGTTACATATATCGTGGGCTAAAACGCAAAGTTCATCAATGACTAGAGAAAATCTATGTGGTAAGACTGCCATTGAACAGGAGCACGAAGTCTGATTTGGGTAAAAAAGCAGCTCAATTTTCTAAACAATCCAGGAGTTGAGAGATTAAGACTGACAACTTTGTCTGTGGCTAAACCAATAATAGTTCTAAAGTGACAGGCCTCCGAGTGGTAGCCGTGTTAGTCTGTATCAGCAAAAACAATGAGGAGTCCTTGTGGCACCTTATAGACTAAAATTTATTTGGGCATAAGCTTTTGTGGGCTAAAACCCACTTCATCAGATGCATACAGTTAGGAGTTTATTTGTGCAATCCAACAGCACTGTTGAAATTCAGGATCTGATTTTATTTACATATTTTGGAAGGCTGTTCTACCAAAAAAGAGTTTGCAAGTAGCATGCATTCTTACAAGATCTATTTATGTGATCAGGTATTCCCATAAATTAGTGCCAAACAATCAAGCTGCTATTTTCAGACCCTCAGGTGAAGCGAAAACATGCAACACTTTGTCAGGTCTCCACAAATCTACTCACAAATCTTCCCTGATTAAACAATGGTGGGGTGGGGAAGGAACATTAACATCAGTCTCTGGATGGCTTTAAGTGATAGGGCCCCTAGCAGGGTCTATGGAAAGCACTGAATATAAGTTCCAGCAGCTGTGGGGTGAGAAGGAGGCTGCACCAGAGCTAGATATCCCAGCTTGGAGAGCACAAAAGGCACATACTAGGGAGGACATCACTCCTAACACCTCCCCACTGCATCTTTCACACCTTCTTCTGCATAGCAGGAGTATGACAAATTCTCTAGACTTCGCTAATGAATTGTCCTGTCACATTAACAGCAACCAACTCTGACAAAAGCAGTCATGTGACTATCAGTAGTGTCATGACTGAGGCAATCACTAACTAGAATAGTTTAAACCAGTGGTTCTCAACCCACAGCTGCGGCCCAAGTCATCCTCAGGGCCATACTGGTAGCATACATATTGTGTGGATTTGGCCCACATAACACAAAGAGCTGCATATGCAGCCCACAATGGTAAATAGGGTCTAAACCAGTGGTTTTCAGCCTAAGGTCTTCAGGATACAGTCTTTCAGATGTATTTGTACAGCACCTGGCACCGTGAGGCCCTGACACAATATAAATAATTCACTGGGAGGAGCACTGATACAGTGGCACTATTTAAAAGCTGACACACTAGCCTCAACTGGACACCAAATACCCTAACCAGGCTATACACCTGATCCAGACTAGAGAGCCTACATAAAAACATGTCTTCTCACAATTAACAATCACGTAGGTGACTAGACTAAAATTTACCGGAAAGAATTAGTTTTACCAGGAATATCTGGTTGTCTTGAAGCCATGATGTAATCCAGATGTTCCTCTATATGGAAATCCAGAGCCGATTCCCGTTACCTGATAAATCCAGAGAATGTTTTTATCTGCAAAAGGCACCAAGGCTACAGTAAATATGAGCCGAGACCATCTTATGAAACACGAACTCGAAGTGCCCACGGGAAGGCTGGGCTGGGGGGCTGCAGGATGACAACGGGTCTGGCCTAGAGTATTCCAGCCAGGCCGCAACCCCCCCGGGGGAGGCGTGTGACCCGCCCTGCGCCCACGGCCACCCGCCTGCCCGGAAAGCCGAGAGGCCGCGCGCGCCAGCAGCGCCACCGCCCCCAGCTCCCGCCGGGCAACTCAGCCGCGGCCCCCGCTCCCGCCCCCGTCGGGCAACTCAGCCGCGGCCCCCGGGGAGCAGGGCGCGGAGCAGAGGGGCCCGCCCGCGGCCCACGCGTGACAGGCTGGGGCCCAGAGACCCCGGGTCTGCGCGGCCGGGCCCGCCCGCGGCCCCCCCTCCCGCCGGCCCCCCGGCAACCCCTCCCGCCCCACAGCCCCCGGGCTCCCTCCCGGCCCCCCAAACCCCCCCGGCCGCCCCTCCCCCCTCCCGCTCCACAGCCCCCCTCCCGGGCCCGCCCGCCCGCTCCCGCCCCACAGCCCCCGGGCCCCCTCCCCGACCCGCGGCCCCCCCGTCCGGCCCCCCCGCCCCCGGTACCTGGGCTCCCCGCCCGCCGCTAACAGGCCCGCCGGGGCCGCGGCCCGCCCAGCAGCCGGAGGAGGCGGAGGCCGCCCGCGGCGGGGCGCGGGGCAGGGCGGCTCGCAGGCTCCATGGCGCGGGCCCGACCGAGCCTCCCCCTCCGCCCCAGCGCAGCAACGACGGCGACGGGGAGAGGGGGCGGAGCATATAGAGGGCTACAGTCCCGCGATACTTCGGTGACGCCGGTTGCAAGATGGAGGCCGCGGGCCGCCGTGAGGCACGCTGGGAATCGTAGTTCTCCGCCCTGTGGCCAAAGGGCTCGCGCTGCGTGGCCCACGCACGTGGCTTGAGGGCTCCGCAGGAGCAGACTCCGCTCGCCCCGGGCCGCCTGGGCCCGCCCCTCGCTCTAATGCCCTGCAGTGCCCGGGCTAAGGGCCGACCGCCCGTGCGTGGTCCCACGCGCGATGGACGGGGGCCTAGCACACCCTTCCGCTCCGGGCAGCCCTGGGGGTCTGCAGACGGTGGCGCCGCTTTCCAAGGGCTTCCGCGCCCCCCCGTGAATGTGTTTCGCGGGCTGCCGCTGCCAAAAGGCTGAGAACCGCGGAGCGAGGGGAAGGAAGAGCTCTGGGGTCTTTCCTAAGGCCGCGCCGTTGGGGAACGTGGGAGCGGCCCACGCGTGACCCAGCACTTGTCAGACCCGGGCTCCGTCTCCTCCCGCATCCGGGCTCCGCCCGGGGCCAGCAAACGCTGCGCAGAAGCGGCCACAACGCGCGCAGGAAGCAGCGAGGCTCGGGCCCCGCGTAAGGGCGGATCCTGCCCAGCCGGTCCGCTCGTGGCTGGCTCGCCGGCGGCGCTGGGAGCAGAGCAAACGCGGCTGTCCGGGCGGCTGGGACTCCCGCTGTTTAACCGAGGGCCTGGGCCTGGCTCCACTTGCCGCCCGCCCCCGGCGGTACTGGAGCGGGTGCTCCACGGTGCGGCAGCAGCGGCCACGGGCCTCTCCGCCCCGGAGACCGGTCACCGCGGTGGGCCCCGGCGTGGCACGAGCAGGACAAAGTGCAGCGCCGGGGGGAGCTGAGAAGCACGACCCGAGGAGCAGCGCCCCGCAACAGCCGCCAGCACGCGTGGGGGGGGAGCCCCCGCTGAGGGCCAGAGCTCGTCTGAGTGTGGCCGCGACTAGCCCGCGCGGGCAGCCCAAGGCTCCTGGCGGCGCTGACCCGCCCCTGGCAGCCGCGGCGCCTCCAGGCACAGCGAGCCCCTCCCGCGTGGGCGAGCCCCACTCGCGGCCGGCGGCCCTGCCCACGGCAGCCGCGGTATCGCAGCCGGCCCGCCTGGCCTCCGAACAGGAAGAGGAACCACCTCGCCCGCCGCCTCCCCGCCCACGCGCGACGGGGGCAGAGCGGCGCGGCCCCTTTGAGAGCCCGGCTGGCGGCCCAGCCGCGCGCAGCGGGGAGCCGGGCGCCCCGGGCCGGCGGGGGCTCTCGCCCTGCGGGCGGCCGGGGCTCGCCAGCCCCGCCCGGGCCCCCATGGCTCCTCCCGGCGCCTTCGGACACCTGAGCCTGGCGCTGGGCGCCGCCGTGGCCGCCCTGGGCTCGCTGCTCTTCATCGCCTGGAGAACGTACTTCCCCGGCGGCGGCCGCTGGGGGGCGCGCTGGGGGCCGCCGCCGGCCGCGGGGCAGGTAAAGCCGGGGGCGCTCCGCGGCCGGACCCCGGCGGGGCGGGGGCGGGCTCTGGGACCCGGGCCGCGCACGTGGCTGGAGACCCCCGCCCCATTCCCTGCCAGAAGCACCGGCAGGTCTCTCCCCCCCCCCCCCGTTTCCTCCCCGGGGGGCAGGGGCGGCGCTGGGCTCCCTGGCAGCGGGGTGCCAAGCCCTGCGCCTTGCTGCCAGGGCTGGGGGCACCTCCCTTCTCCCCCAGGAGCCAGCAGCTCTGGCTGGGCCTGGTCAGGGACTGCGCTCCCCAGGGCTGGGTGAGGCCTTACTAGCCACGCGGTGGGAGCCCAAGGGGGCCCTGCCCTCCACACGGAGTTCTCCATGTAGCCCCCCCCGCCCGGCCCTGCACCCAGCCCTATCTGCAGCCAACAGAGTCCCCCCCGGCATTTTAGCTCTGGGGCAAGCAAGCATATGTGTGCCCCCTTCCAGTTGTTTCTGTCATTTTTCCGTCCAGAGATGATGCGGGCGGGGGGGTCATGTGCCCCCCAATTTTTTGTATTGTACCCCCCCAACTCAGACAAGCTGGGTGGCCAGCTAAGGTGAGTCAGGGAGTGGATGTGGTGTCCCCTCTTCGAGCTCCACCATGCAGGGCTTTACACGGCACCTGTTTCCACCCGGGTTTCCCGCCCCCTGGGTGCCTGCCCTGCTCCCCACACGCTGGCATTTTGGTCCTGGCATTCAAAAGGTGAACTACAGAGCAGCCTGGGATACCTCCTCCCCTGGAGAGTTGGGCTGCTTCCTGGATGTGGCAGCCGGATGTTGCTATAGGCTGGCATCAGCCCCCCTCTGCCTGCCCCACTGCAGCAACTCCCCTCCTCCCAGTCCCCGCCCCTCCAGTTATGGAAATGGCTTAGAGCCCCCAGGTTGTGCCAGGTCAGGGCAAGCCCACAAGGCACATACTGGGGCAGGGAGAGGAAGGCACTTCACCTGGAGACTGCAATTTGAAGTTGTGGGTATACCCCCTTGCTCTCCACCTCTTCAGTGAGGGACCTGTGTCAGGAAGTCCTTTGCTAGACCCCAGGCATAAAGCTGGTTGTCCTCCCCTGCCATAACCTGTGGCCCCCAGGGGTTACACCTGCAGGGCTCCAAGCTGCCAGTGGGCAGCACTGGGCCCTGCGCAGGGAGATGCGGGCAGGGGGTGGGCTGACGTGGAATTGTGGTTCTTGCAGGGGACATGGGGCACCATGTGGCCACTTGCTTTGCTTGTGCTTGGCCCAGGCAGCACCTCCTTCAGTACCTGAGAGAACGCCCTTCCCTTTCCAGGGTCCCTGCATCAGCCACTCCACTGCTCTAATTCCAGTCCCTTGCTCTCCTGGCAGCTGGATTTCTCCATGCGGCAGGTCCTGGTGCTGGGCCTGGAGGGAGCTGGGAAGAGCAGCGTTCTCCACTACATCTCCAGTGAGGCAGCCAAGGACCGCACAGCACCCACCCAGGGCTTCAACTCAGTCCAAGTGTACGCAGAAGGCTTCCAGATCGACCTGCTGGAGCGTAAGTCTGGCCCTGGCCTCCCTTGGTAGGGCCAGGGCCGACCTCTTGCCACAGAGCGGGGAGCTTTTAAACTAGTCCGCAGGGCTGGCCCACCTGGAGAATCCATGCTCCGAGCTAGCCTGCCCAGGAATTACCTTCGACTCCATGCATGTCTGGTCACCAGCTGCTAGAGCACTTGTGTAAGTAAGTGCCTCTCAGTTTGGTTAGAGGTGCCTAGGCCCCTCTGCACTGCTTCTCCCCCACTGCAGGAGGGAGTTTTGTCTCCTTCCTGATGCCCCCAGGAAACACATTTAACAAATCTTCACACGCACACACCCCCGTTTCCCATGTCTTCTTCCCAGTTTAAGCCTGGGGTGCAGGGCTTCGGAAATGCACCCCTGACGCCCCCACCCCCCATTCCTGGGCTGGCTGCATAGATGATTTCTGGCTCTTTATATCTCAGTCGGTGGCAGCCAGAACTTGCGATTTTACTGGAACCACTACCTGAGTCAGGCCCACGTGCTGGTGTTCGTAGTGGACTCTTCAGACGGGCCACGCCTCCCTACAGCTCGACAGGAGCTGCATTGGCTGCTGGCTGAGGATCCTCGGTTGCCCTTGGTCGTCCTGGCCAACAAACAGGTCAGAATCTCAGCATCTCGTCCCTCTGGGCACTTGTAAGGCTCTGGCTGGCCAGGGACAAGGCAGTTGTAGCAAAGGATTTTCAGACCCCTAAGGCAGGGCTGCTTGGGCCCAAAAGGGGACACATGAAGAACCCTCACAAACCTCCTCCTCTCTGCTCAGACAGCGCTCCAGTACTGCAGCGATGAGGGGGTATAAAAACCCAACGTAGAATAGAAAGTGAAGGGCACCTTTCGTTGGCCTCGTCTTTGCTAACGCACGTGTGTGTGTGCGCGGGCACGCACTGCATATAGAAAATCCTCAACAACCCCTTCTCCTGCACACACTCTGCCCCTTGGGCGAGGATGAGACACGCCCAGGACAGAGGAAATCCCGGTGCTCAGCGTCATATAAGAACACGTATAGAACAGAATTTAGTTCAAGCATATAACTCAGATCTCCGGCGTTCTAGCTGGCACCACGGTTAAATTGTGGTTTCCAGGGGAAGAATAACAATGTAAATGACCTCAATTCCAAAAGGGGGGCTGAGGCTCACCTAATCTGCAGCCCTCTGAGCATCACAGTCCGGCTCCCCCTACGCTGCAGGGATCCCTTCCAGTTCTTGGGCTCTGAAGCTATGCCCAAGTGCAGACTCATCACTTTCTGGGGCCACCTTTCCCACAATGAATGGGCATGAGCCCTGGCAGCTCCATCCATGCAGGGCCCTGCCCCGCCCTGCCCTGCCCTGCCCCACCCTGCCCTGGCTGAGCCCTGTTGGAAGGGGAGCTGCATGGGTTAAGGCAGATGGTGGCTTTGCAGGTTGGTTAAGGAGCTGAGTGACACCATTCAAACCCAGCTGCTCCTGGTTTCTCCTAGGACAAGGGTGATGCCCTGAGCATAGCTGAGCTGCACCAGGAGCTGGCCCTGCACACGCTGAATGGACAGAGGGAATTCTTCCTGCTGCCCACGAGCGCCACTCACGCTGCGCTGGCCACTGCCACCAGCATCCGGCGTGTGAAGAGTCTACTGGTGGAACTGCTCTCCCAGCTCTGAAGTGTTCTTCACGCTCTAGAGACGGGCAGGTTGGACTGACCCTGCTGCTGCTGGTCTTTGCCTGGAACTGAGGTGCTGGACTGGAGACTGCTGGCTCTGCACTGTCAGGGGCCAGAGCCGCTCTACTGCCATGCTGCTATCCCCCATCGGGTTCTCTATGCTCCCCTGGGGAGATGCTGTGCAGTTACACCCCCTTGGGATCTATGCACGCTGCCCTCAGGACGCAGCGGCCCAGCCCAGTCATGGATCTCTGGTGAGATGGGAGAACAGCCTTTGTCCCCATGCAGCTCACGGACGGAGTCTCCCATCTCTAGCTGGGGCACAGTGATGTTTACACACAATATCCTCAAGCCCCCCAGTGACACTTAAATTGACAAATCTAAATGAAGGATACGTAGGCAGGCCCCCTGGGTGCTTCCTGGCACAGGGAGGGCAGGAGATGGGGCAGAGGAGGGGCCATAGGAGCTCCTGCAATGAGGCTCTTCTCTGGCAGGCAGCAATTGTCTTTCCATGGTGCGAAGGGAGCAGAATCCCTCATGGGGCCAGGGCTCCTGCAGTGGGGTTAATGGGGCTGCTGGTACCATGCTGTCCCGTGGCCAGTTACTGCCCTCTGCTAGGGAGGAGTCTCCCCGGGCCCCACTCCTGTCTGCTCGCAGTTGCAAAGAGACAGCGGCTCTTTACATGTACTGCTGCTGGGAATGGGCCAGTCTGGCCATGCAGGGGAGCCCACGTTCTCGGGGTGAGACTGGCCCCTCTGCTGGCAACGGGAGGAGGTGGCATTTTTGTCTTGCTCTGCTCATTGGAGCTGGCTAGCCAGGGTAGCTTCTGCCCATGGAGGGACAGTTGCGGGCGGAGGCTGGGGAGAGTCCAGTTGGGGCAGCTTTTCTCCCCTGCCTCACAGGGACTCTTCCCTTCCCTTTAAAAAGCTTTGCAGGCAGGTGTCTCCCATGGCTGTGAGCCACGACAGGTACCGGAGCCACAGTGAGGGGACACCTGTGCTGCTAACCCCCAGGAAAGGGGGAAGCTCCTGGAGTCAGTTGCTGCCCAAGCCGTCCGGCCTGCAGGGACAGATGGGGTAGGTGCCTAATAGACAGAGGTGCTGGTGCCAGTCCAGCCTCCAAGCAAAAGTCTGCAGTTGGTACAGGTACATCCCTGCACTCACACCCACCCACGGTGAGGAAAGGCAGTTGAGGCTCCTACAGGCCTGTACTGGGTCCATATGCTGTGTCTGGAGCAAAGCTCCACTGGGAGAGTAAATCACCCCCAGCAGCCGTGGCTGAAGCATTCCTGAGCAGCCCCAGAAGTGGGGCAGAGAGCCCTGCCAGAGCATGGGCTCGGAGTCCTTGAGAAGCAAGTGGGAGTGAGAGGTGCCTTGCTGGGAGACAAAGGAGGGGCAGGTGCCTGCTGTTACACAGGAAGGGTGCACCTGCCCATTCCTGTCTCCAGCTGCCTAAGGGCCAGGTGCTTCCCTGGCTTGTAATCACAGCCTGGGTGTGGAAGAGGCCAAGGGTAGGTTGGTCTGCCTGCCCCATGCTCAGCAGGAGATGGGTGTAGAAGGGGAGAGGGGTGTTTTCTAGAGCTCTTTAGGTGCTCCTTGGGGAGCAACTCTTCCCCAAGCCAAGTAGTTGCTCTGCTTCCTGCTACCCCCATTCCTTCCCCTCTCCTTGTGTTAGGAGACGAGGCAGGGTGCGGGCAGAGGAGCTACAGGGCCCCCCAGCACTGGTGCAGCGCTACTTTAATGCATTCAGGCCATTTGCTGCTGCCAACCCCAGGGCTGGAATTGCAGAAGGACACAGGCAGGGGGATCTTGTGCAGGCTGAGTGAGCAGAGCCTTCAGGGTCAGTAGCACTCAGGGCTGGCAGCTGCTCTGTTACCAAGGGGATAAGCCTGAGCCTTGTGCAGTAAGTCCCTCCGTGCAGTACCACGGAAAAGCCCCTGGGAGGGGCAGGCATTCTCTAGGGCCAGTGACATTCAGCCTGAGGCAGGGGAACAACAAGTGGCTCTTTGCTGCTCCTGCTATGAAAACACTGATTTCATTAACCAGTCAGGCTGCTTTTACTGTATTAACCAATTGTGGTTGATAAAAATACTTGGTCAGCCATTTTGCTGTGAGAATAATCTATACAAACTAAATATTTCCCCGTCACACTGTTTAAATATGACTAGTACAATAGTAAATGGAACGATGAATTCACACGACTGTGGCTCTTTTGGGTACCCCACTCACTAATCTGGCTCCTCACCCACTGAGGCCTGGGTAGCACTCTGGTAGAGATAAGGGCAAGCGTGAGTCCCTGCCGGTGAACGTGTAGCGCTGGGGAAAGGCAGTACCCTGCCAGCCTCTCCTCCCAGTCCCAGGGCTGCTGTTCTGAAGCAGCCAGCAGCAAAACCCTGTGGACTTTTTGTGGGGACTGAACAATCCAGCCCCATGGCTGCATTGGGCAGGGGGCCACAGCACCTCCCAGCCAGGTGACTTGCACCACCCGTGAAGAGCCAGAGCAGTTCCCAGAATGAAGACTTCCTTGGGTCGGTGCCGGGGCCACCCCAGCTCTGCACAGTGCAGGGAGGAGCTGAAGCCCTTGAGCGAGCTGCACTCGGGCGTATTCATGCTGGTTTGGAAGAGTCTGATTTATTGTAACTAAGAGCTGCAGGACACAAGAGATGGTCTCTTCCCTTCGCCCCCACTATGGTGAGGCAGTGGCCATCTCCCCAGTGGCCTTAGGGCCTGCAGAGCTACACGGAGGAGCCCGTTCTCGCGCATGCTCAGTCCCACCATCTCCCCATGGAGGGCGGATCCTTCCTGGCCCACCAGAACCTACATCTAGTTCAGTGGGCCCCAGCCTGCACATGGTGAAAGGGCACCAGCAGGCAGAGTCAATCTTCCCTTGTTTGCCTGGAGTGGCGGCACAAGACCTGCCGTTGCAGGTGAGTCCAACAGGGCAGGGTGGGGGCAGTTACTGTTGGTCCATCTTGACCTGCTGCAGGGATGCAGTGAAAGCCTGGAACTCCTCAGGGTAGAAGCGCTTATACACACCGATCTTCCTCTTGATCTGCTTGGGCGTGTCCTGGTAGTAGTTCTTCTCGTCACGAGCCATGTCCTGGGGGTGGGGAGAGGGGACGGAGTCAGGGAAGCTGCCTCGCTGGGGGCTGGATGGAGCAGTTATCCAGGAGACCCCCACAGCCCAAGAACAAGCACCTCTGCGGCTGGCTGCACGCAGCACAGGGTTGGCACCTTGAGCCGCCCACTCAACTCCACTCACAGGCAGGTGTGGTTAGAGGCTGGGTGAGGTTTCATGCACCCTAAAGGTGACTCAGATGCAAACCAGGAAATTCAAAGAGCCACTTCCCTGACAGAGCAGCCAGACAGGAGGAGGCAGGCTCCAGGCACGGAACATCTCTGGCTGCTTCTTGGTGCCCCCCCAATGGCTAAGAAGATGCTGTGACAGGATTGCGCTGTCTCTCTCCCAGTGGCCACAAGCACTGAGGCAGAAGCTCCCAGACATGTCCTCCGACCCTCACCTGGCAAAGGCAGGGACCACCCACCTTGTAGTTCTCGCCATGGTTCCGTATCATGTACTGCACATAGTCGATAAGGTCTCTGGAGAGTGTCTCCGACTTCTTCTCCGGGAGGCTGGCCTCATACTCCAGCTCTAGGCATCGCAAGACAAAGAGATAGAAACACTGCATGGTTCTAAGGAGCCCTGATGCTTCCAGAGATTGAACCTGGTATCTGTGGAAACGAGACTGAGCCATGCATCACTGGCAATGGCTGGTCCCTCTCAGGGACACGTCCAGCATTAATGACCACTCCCCATTCGTGGGGGTAGACACACCAACACCTAGTAACCTGTGGCACTGCAGCTCAGTGGGTTAGAGCAGAGAACACACATTGGAAGTTCCCAGACTCAAGGCCTTCTACCACATGTGACATGTGTGTCTCATCAGCGCAATGGCCAGCTCCAGAGCTCAGATATGAGAGCAGGCGGGAGTGGGGTTGTCATGAAGAGACAACATTCAAGATATGCCCTGGCGGGGGGATCAGATGGAGCAATTAAATCCCAAGCCCGGGACAGAAGCTGGCAGTGCAAATTAAGGGCCTTTGACACTTTCGCCAGACCAGACACTTCGAGGGCTTAAGATGGTGACGTTCAGGGGCTAATGAATCCTGAAACCCAGCAGGGCCAATGTTCAGCTCACACATCAGTATGGGACAGAGTCTCCTTAACAGTCTGCATTACACTAGGCGCAACTGTTACCTCCCAACTCACAGCCACACGCTACTAAGTCTCCTGCTCGGAGGGGAGGGGCTGCTGCTGCAGGCAGCTTTCCAGGATGCTCCTGTGGGCTTGTAGTCCTGCGACAGAAACCAGCTTTCACCCACCCCCTTTTTGATATGACAAGAAGCCAACGGGCTTTGCCTCTTAGTTTCCTAGTTGCAAAAAGCACCAGAGATCAGTGGATCTCTATAAACAATCAGAGGAGCAGAGCTCTCTCTGGTGGGAAGGAACCAAGCCAGGGCACAGAGGAGTGGGGAGAGGAAGTGGAATCCATCAGACAGATCCTCACCTAGGGCACAAAGCAGAGAACATGAACCAGTGGTAGCTCAGCTCTAGGACAGGGGTTATTGGCTACATGAGCTCCCTCTGCTGGCTGCCCCCACAAGAAGAGAGTTCTAAAGCCATTCCCGACATCTGTGGCAAAGCAGCAGCACCATAAGAATAAATACCAGAATCATGGCATAGTAGGGATCCGTAATCCTTGGCTGAAGGGTGCATACTGCAACAGCAAATACCCAAGTTACCAACCCACCCAGGAGCCTAAGAGCTGCACCTCGTTCGCATGAAATGAGCACAGTGGGAACTGCAGTGCCCAGAAGCCGCAGTGGCCAGCAAAGCAAGCACTCTTAGAACCAGAGGAGGGTGGTACCAACCGTCCAGGACGTAAGGCTTCCGCACAACTCTCTTCCCTTTGTCTTGGCCATCAACCTCCATTTCCATCACCTGCATTGAATGGGAGATGAGACCGCTCAAGAAAACTCCATTCACCTGGGGCTCATGCATTCACACATGGCTTTGGAGGCTGTTCCTTCCCCATCCAGCCCTTGCACCACTGACTGGCTTAAACAGATTTCTTAGTCATGTAACTACAACCACCTCGGAGTTCAAAAAGCCTCATTTACCATTCACTTCTTATGCTGGCTGGCCGGCCTAGAGTCACTGTCCATGTTGAGAGAAATGCCTTGTGAACATGGTTGCTTTCAGGTTCTTGATCACAAGCCCACTGTGACAATATTTGCTAAGGCCAAGTTTGGCCTGACAGCATGTGTTTTAACAAAGAGGGGGACTGGTCACTGCTTTCTGTCCCTCTGATCCAAGTGAAGTGTCTCCAGGCTAACCCCACTGCCCCTGGCTAATGAATCCCCAAGTAAAAGACTCAACAACTCCTTGCACATGCGCGTAAATGCTCCCTGCATTGCCACTTCTGGCCCTTCACACACACACACACACACACACACACACACACTCTCGAGAAAGAATCAAGATGGCAGACCACACTGGGTCCACACCCCAAAGACCAAGGCAGGACACGTTTTCACGTTGTCCAGTCTAGTTAGGGGTCTCCTATTGCGACTGGGCATCCATCAGTGCCCTTGGAGAATTGTCACCCATCCAGGTTGGGGAGTGTTGCCAGATAACCCAGCTGATTTTTCCCTTATGTTCATTTCCACGCTTTGGGCCCCCTCTTGGTCCCTGGGGTTTAGCCTCTTGGGAGAAATGTGTTGCTCTTATGCTGTACTTACCGGTAGCTGCTTTTTCCGGATGGGAATCGCCTTGTTGGGGTCTGCAGCCAGCCCCATTTCAGCCAGGTTCCGAGACACGGATTTGGTTCTGTCCCACGCATGTCTGATGTGGGAGCTGGCCAGAGACAAAAGAGGGAGGAAAGTGGCCATTTCACACCCAACACCACACCAGCTGATGGCCCATCCCTGCCGCAAGAGCCCTGTTCCCACCACCTGTGTCTGGCCTCAGGAACCCCCCCCACTTCCACCCCCCGCAGCAGCCAGGGCAGACCCCCCGGCGCAGGGTCTTTAATACTCCTGCAGTAGCTGTAACCCCTTTATGGGGTGGCTCGCACCCTAGTAGGGGGGCTGTCCTGAGGGGCCCAGCGTCCCCGCGACCCACTGCACGGCCTAACCAGTGATGGAGCCCAGGATACTGCCCACTCTGCCCCCCTGCATGGGCCCACCCCCTCCCCCCGGTCCAGATCCCCCCGGTCCAGATCCCCCCGCTCCCCCCCCCGCCCAGCCCGCTCCCTCCTCCTCCCCTCGGCCCGGCCCGCTCCCCCTTCCCCGGCCCAGCCCGGCCCGCTCCAGCCCAGCCCGGCCCGCTCCCCCCTCCCCGGCCCCCCCGCCCAGCTCCCCCCTCCCCGGCCCCCCCGCCCAGCCCGGCCCGCTCCCCCCTCCCCGGCCCCCCCGCCCAGCCCGGCCCGCTCCCCTCCGGCCCCCCCGCCCGGCCCGCTCCCCTCTCCCCGGCCCCCCCGCCCGGCCCGCTCCCCCCCCCTCCAGCCCCCCCCGCCCGGCCCGGCCCGCTCCGCTCCGCTCCGCTCCCCTCCAGCCCCCCCCCGCCCGGCCCGCTCACCATTCGATACGCGGCGCCGCCCGCTTGCGGCTCTGCCGGTTCAGCCGCTTGCGGTTGACGCTGTAGCCGAACTTTTGGCGCCGGTTTTTCCCTTTGGCTTTCGGCATCGCGGCGGCTGCGAGCTCACGCGGCTGCAGTCAGAGACCCCAGGGCCGCCGGGGCGGGCCGGGCGCTGGGCGCGATGGGAAATGTAGTTCTACTGTCAGGGCTTCCCTAGGACCTTCCCTAGGGCCCGGTCCGCTGTGGACTATATATCCCAGCAGGCCTTGCGCTAACACGAACGGCTGGAGCCGCAAGGCCTGCTGGGATGTGTAGTCCTACGGCAGCCATTGACTTCCGTTCTAAGTACGGTGGCTGAGGAGGGTCCGGGGCAGTCACCTTCCTGTGCTGCTCGCGGGAGTGGTGACCATGGCTCAGAGCTCCCCGCCGCCCTTTGACCCCAGCAGCCCCCCCCTTATCGAGGGCTTCCTCCCCACCCCCCTGCATCGGGAGGGGTTCCGGGAGAAGTTCCTGCGCAAGACTCGCGAGAACCCGCTGGTGCCTATCGGTGAGTGGGGGCCCGGGGGACGGGGAGTTGGGGGTCTGGGGAGCGAGGGGCCTGGGGAACGAGGGGGTGGGTCTGGGGGGAGTGGGGAGCGAGGAGTCTGTGGGGATGGGGGAGTTAGGGGTGGGCCTGGGGGATTTGGGAGCTAGGGGTCTGGGGAGCGGGGGGGTGGGCCTGGGGGATTTGGGAGCTAGAGGCCTGGGGGGGAGCTAGGGGCCTGGGGAGCGACGGGGTGGGTCTGGGGGGAGTGGGGAGCTAGGGCCTTGGGGGGGTCTGGGGGGCACAGTGGGAGTTAGTGGTCGGGGGGAGGGTGTGATATGGGGGGAGCTAGGGGTCTGGGGAGCGAGGGGGTGGGCCTGGGGGATTTGGGAGCTAGAGGCCTGGGGGGGAGCTAGGGGCCTGGGGAGCGACGGGGTGGGTCTGGGGGGAGTGGGGAGCTAGGGCCTTGGGGGGGGGTCTGGGGGGCACATTGGGAGTTAATGGCCGGGGGGAGGGTGTGACATGGGGGGAGCGAGGGGGTGGGTCTGGGGGGAGCGGGGAGCTACGAGTCTGTGGGGATGGGGGAGTGAGGGGCCAGGGGGAGTGGGGGGGTGGGCCTGGGGGATTTGGGAGCTAGGGGTCTGGGGGGGAGCTCGGGGTCTGGGGAGCGAGGGGGTGGGCCTGGGGGATTTGGGAGCTAGGGGGGTGGGTCTGGAGGGAGTGGGGAGCTGGGGCTTTGGGGGGAGGTCTGGGGGGCACAGTGGGAGTTAGTGGTCGGGGGGAGGGTGTGGCATGGGGGGAGCTAGGGGCCTGGGTGCCTGTTGGAGTGTGGGGGCATATCTGAGGGGAGTGGGGAGCTAGGAGTCTGTGGGGATGGGGGAGTTAGGGGCCTGGGGGGGCAGGGATGATGTGAGAAGCAACTGGGACAAGTAGGAGGAACTGGAAGGGTTTGGGGATGCTCAGGAAATGGGACATAACCCAGGGAGAGCCCTTGGGGTGTCCCCCTCCTGCCTACTAACCACGCGGGCAGGGAGAGGGAGGTGAAGCAGGAGAAATGGGGTGGGGAGGGAGGAGACATTGAGGTTTGGGGAAAGGGGTGGAGAGAGTTAGGGGTGACCCACAGGGGGGGCCCTGAACCCTGCCCCTCAGATCTCAGCCACCACCCCCCACTAACCTCCCAGTATTGTCCCTCTCTGCAGGCTGCCTCTCCACTGCAGGGGCTCTGACCTATGGACTCATTTGCTTCCAGAAAGGCAATACCCGCCAGTCCCAGCTGATGATGCGGGCCCGTATCCTGGCTCAGGGCTTCACCATTGCTGCCATCATGGTGGGGGTGGTGGCCACAGCAATGAAAGCTCAGAAGTAAGGTCAGGCTGGCGATGAGCTGCAGCCTCCAGGAGTGAACAAGCAACCTGTGCTTCGTGTTGTAGAAATGGACCCTTTGGCCCTGGAGAGAGTGAGTGCAGCTCTCATCTTGCTGGGGGACCAGCTCAATGGTGGTGGTGGAGCAATTATTAAAGATCCTACGGGGTTCTAGAGTTCTGGAAATGCAGCTAATACACCTGAGTGATTCAACCTAAAACCTGACCTGCGAGATTTCTTGACTTCATGGGCACTCATCCTTTCCTGGGGGACCCACTGGCAGCATCAGTCTCTAGCACCCAGCATTATTAATGGCCGCTGGATCCATTGCCTTGGTGACCCCCCTGGGGAACGGGCTGTGCTGACCCTTAGGCACGATCAAGTGATGAATCTTTCCGGGCAGGGAGTGGGACCAAAATACTGTGGATGGGAGAGAACAGTCCCCCTCTCTGGGGCTAGATCCTGTCTAGAGAGATCACATCCCATGACCAGGGCTTGTCTGGAAAGAATGTGAGATCTATTAGGTTACCAACCATAAGCCAACTGCACCCATGCTTTGTAAAGAGAGAATTGCAGTGAGATTCTGATCAGGACATTGAATTCCAAAGCAGAGGGAAATTGTGAAGGGTCCTTATGTACAATGGGGAAAAAACCAGGTAGAGAACTGCTGCTGTAGTGATGGAGATTAGGACACAGGAAATGCAGCTCCCTGTTGGAATGTGTGAAACTGGAGAGTTTCAAAGGTGGGGTCACATCAGGTCTGTGGGTTTTTTAATATTAATGGTTGGAGTTTAACTGCTGTGAAACTAATCAACCTTTGTCAAGAACTAGAAGTTCCTGCATTCTGAGTCTCCGATGCCCAAGGGGAGCAGTATTTTCTCCTGTCTTAAACTTCCCAGCAGGAAGCTCTGTCTAAAAGCTCTCCATGCATTAACTGGAATGTGTTTAGTATTAACATTGAAAGATGGGAAAAAATCTCAATGAATAAGGATCCTCCTTTAGCAGGCACTTTTGGAGCTACATCAATATTATAAAGAATCTTTCCTCTTCCTAGGTCAGACATGCAGAGCTGGGGTGGGAGGATTTAATGAGAGGGAGGGAAATGGTCTGTTGAATCTAATCATATCTGCAGGGTGTAGTTCTCCTGTCCTTCCTTTTGGCAGCTGCATAGTGCAGGACTCTGAAGGAGAAAGGCAGAAAGCAGATGGTATTGACAGCACCAGACTGGTGGCTGGGGTCCTGCATTGAGCGGCTGACAAAAGGAAGAACATAAGGAGCTACACACAACAGACATGATGATCTATGCAGAAGATTTGTGCCATGAGGGGGTCTCCATGCCATATTGTGTCCAGGGAATCTTTGTGACTGGGGAGGGTCCCAGCTTGCCTCTCAGATCCCAGGAGGTTTGCTGCCCTGTACTTGTAAACAGAGCCAAATGGCCTCGAGTCTTTGAGACAGTGAATGTGGAAGCCTGTAAGCGCAGCGTCTCTGAGCAGAGTAAAGCTACTTGGAAGCAAGGCTGGACAGGATGAAGTCAGAGAACAAAGACTTAGTAACATACCTCTTGCTGCCTCCCACCACCCTTCCCCGGCCAGACCCCAGTGACTTGCATTGGCCATTTGGATGGACAGGGTATCTTGTTTCAGCCAAGGGTGCTGTGGCTTTGAATCTTGGCACAGGAGGAAGGGATTGCAGGGTTAGTCTGGCAAGCACCTTGTTCATTTGCAATCTGGCAGGGCTCAGAGTGGTGGGGTTGGCTCATCTCACCCAGCCAGGATCTGCTTCACAAGGGGCAGTTTGGATTTAAGGTAAGGGGACAGTTTCATGATAGCTGACACCCCAGTGTCAGGCATGCTGAGGTTCTTGTCTCTGCTGGGAATAAATACAGCCAGGTCCTGTGAACCTCCGCTTTGGAAGTAGCATGTTCCGCCCTGGTCCTGGGAGGTGGCCTGCAGGAGGCCGGTGCATTGTATCTGATCGTGTTGACAGGTGAAACTGTTTATCTTCAGTTGGGTGGAGGCTGCTGCTTAATAAACCTTCCTTTGGGTGAACCTTCCTTTCCATGTCTTGGCTCCATCACTGAGGCTACCTCCAAAGAGGATTCTGCATTGGACAACTGGAGTTGACTTGTTTCAGGCCAGGGGGTAGCTGCTTCTACCATCTAATCCAGCAAGGCTCAGAGTACCCCTCCCCTGGAGCCTGAGGGTCTGCACAATGAAAGCTACCCCAGAGGCTGAAGTCTGAATGGAGAGAGACTGGCAGTGTCTGCTCAGGAGAAACCCCAGCTGTGTGAGGGAAGCCCAACTCCAAACAAGATCATGATTAGCTCTCTGCTTCCTCGAGGCTCAGAATTCAACAACCCTGACCTGCCAGCCCTGAGCTGAGCCCACAGCAACTGCTGGTAGTAAAGCTGCAGAGCCAACTCAGCGTTCCTGCCCTGACCAGGTCACTCCTGCTTTTCTTTAGGGTGGCTCCACCCTAAGGTCTCCTTTTAGCCCTACCCCAGTCTGCAGTGCCCAGTTTGTGGGCTCAGCACAGCAGCTGCGGTGGATTCCCCCATGCCCGCTCAGAGAAGCATCAGCCTAGAAAGAAAGCAAGCGAGAAACTGCTCCTTGGGCTGGGGTGGAGTCATGTCAGTTTATTTGTACAAGGTCACATATACCAAAGCAGGGGGGATATACAACAGGCATAGTGCTCCCCAGAGCTGTCACCGGGCAGGAGGAGGAACAGGATCCGGGCCCTTGTCTGTAAAGCAGCAGTACCAGCGATCACCCCGGGGTCCTGCTCCCCACTGGGAATGAGGGGGGGATGCCCAAGCCATGCTTCCTGCCCCCTATTCATGCAGGAGCTAGGCCCAGTTCCAAGCTGCTGCTCTGCCACGATCAGGGTCCTGGAGCAGGAAATCCCAGCCTGGCATCTCGGAGCACCTGTCAAGAGCTGCAGCCCTAAACCTGGCCTAACCCACCTGAGCAGCAGGGCTAACGCCCAGCAGAACTAAGCTGGAGCAGAGGCAGGCGGGGCCCTATGACAGCCATGTCCAATTAGCTCATGGGCAGGGCTGGGTCTGCAGGGGAGAGAGGTTCCCCTGTGCCTCACCCCATTGGCTGGAGGGGGCTCCTGGCTTTATGGACTTTGCCCTGAGCTCCCTGCCAGTGTCTCCTCCCAGCCTGCTCTCCCCACCCAGCACCAGGCAGCATGCCCTGTGTGAGGTCCCTGTAAGCCATGCTGCATTACACCTGACCCAGTCCCTGCCCAAGGCGCATGCGGCCAGGACAGAGAGCGCAAGAACATGGCAGGAGACAGAGCCCAAGGGCGAAGAGGGTCCAGCGTGCCTGTCTGCTCCTGAGTGCAGAGATGGTTTCTAGCCTCCAGGCTCCCTGTGCTGGGAGCTAGATGGGGCTGCCCTGGCCCCACCAAGACCCTATTGACAGATAAGGTGCTTGGGGAGGAAGCTGAGCCCCCTCCTCAAAGGGCATCGCTCAGGGGAGGACAGTGGAGTCCCTTTAGCTGGCAGGCCAGGGGTGGGACAGAAGAAACAGCAGCGAGAGAACGTGAAGCCACTAGGCCAGGCTGCCTCAGCCGGTACCTGTCCCCACCCCAGGCACTCCCCTTATTTTTTGAGGGCTCATCGGTTGCTCAGAGGCAGGGCAGAGTCCAAACACCAGAGCTAGAGTTTTTCCTCTGGAATATCAAGTCCACGCGCGGGCCGGTGGGCGTTTTCTCTCCCTGGCCAAGCGCAAACAGGGATCTCAGCCCGTGTCCCCTGCAGCAGAGCAGGGGCAGCTCTGCTTGAGCTCAGCACTCCCCTCCCAGCCACCTTCACTTAGGAGCAGAGGAAGTGCCGGAGCAGCTCAGCCCAGGGGCTCATCGAGCCTGGTATCCTGTCTCCATGAGAGGTGTTCCAGAGGGAGGAACAAGAAGTTCCCTAATGAGCAGTGGTGGAATAAGTTCCCCTAGGGGAGGTTTCTTCTGAGCCCCGAACTTGACTTATCAAACCCATTGATGTGTCCTTAGCCAGCCACATGCCCAATCCTGGGAGCTCAGCCTCAGCACTATCCTGTGGCAGAGAGTTCCCCAGGGCAGGGTTAGCCACTGCCATTGCCTCTCCAGTACTGCAATGCCAGAGACTCACACTAACACTGGAGGAGGAGCTGGGGGTTGCTACCTCCCAGACCCAGACGCTCCTGCATGCTCTCAGCTCTGCCCCGCCTGGAGCGCCCATGACTGGGATTCTCCTTTTTCCCTGGCAGCTTGTGTGCACCTAGCCGCTGCCTCTGGCTGATGTCACACCTGTGCAGCCAGGAACCAGCCCTGCCCCTCCCAGTGTCACAGCCATCCCCTGTTACAGGCGGACACAGGAGGGCCAGGGTCCCACGGGGAGCTGGGAGTAGAACCCAGGCGTCCTGGCTCCCAGCCCCATGCTAGGATACTAGACAATGTTGCCTCTCATCCCGCTGTCACCCAGTGCTGTGGCCCAGCATCTCAGGCAGAAGGCGGCAGGGTTTGCTCCCACCGAACTGGCTCAGCTCTCCGCCCCGGGGGAAGAAGCTGGATGGGTTTGAGGCAGAGAAGGGAGAGTCGGTGTGAGGGACAGCAAGGAGACCCCGGGATCTCTCACAGTGTCAGAGGCCTGTGCCTGGCCTGCCGGCGTCGAGCTCCTCTCCCCAGAAGCAGCGGGGGAGGGAGCCCAGCCCTGCTGCCCAGGGAACCACCATGGTAATAAATAAGTGTAAAAAGAGACCAATGCACCCTTTAAGCAAAGGAAAATCAGGGGGACAGTTACAACCAGCGACCCAACCAAATCAGCCACGTGCACCGGGGAGCAAAGGGGGCGGGGGAGCGGGGGCGGGGGCAGCAGCGCCCCTTGCTGGCGTCCAACTGAACCTGATGTGCTGGTCCAGGCGAGCCCGCTGGCGGAGGAGTGGCCCATGTCCGCCCCTGCCCCCCGACTCTTTGGTCGTGCTGGGCGGGCGGCTAGCGGGACAGGGGTGTCTGTTTGAGGGAGATGAGCACCGAGCGCATCCTCGACACGTCCTTCCATTGCTTGCTGCTCTTGGGGTTGAAGTCACACAGCTGGGCCACCTTCTCCCACTCTGTGCCGGGGTTTTCTTCCTTGGACTCCTTCAGGAAGGCTTCCTCCGAGGCCCTGGGGGAGACAGGTGGGAGAGATGCGGGGGTCAGTCTCTGAAGGAGAGGGGGCTGCTGGATCTCCCCTCCTGAGACCAGGGAGGTTCCTGTTTCCCAGTGGGTAGGACCCAGGGGCTGCTAGGCACCACACCTGCACTCCCACCTGGTTCACCCCCATCTCCTCTCCCACGATCAGGCAACACCCCCTCCTTCTGGGACACAGAGTCCTGGCTGGGCCATTCCAGAGCAAGCGCTTGGGGATGCAGAACTAGGAGAGACAGAGAACAGGAGATCCGGGGGCCCCAGCCAGCTGCTCCCAAGAGAAACTAGCCACCTGCCCCTTTGCTTTGGGGATATGGGGGATGTTGGGAGCCCAGTGTCACAAACAACAGCATCAGGAATGGCCTGGCCATTGCTATCCTACTGTCCTAGAGCCGCTGGGCTCAGCACAGCCAGCCTGTCTGCCCGAGCCTGAGGCCAGCCCAGCCCCGGTAAGAGGGAACGTCTGCTCTCTGGGCTGGGGAAACACCCCCCCACCCTGCAAACTATCCTCCCGCTCCAGCTGCTGGGCTCATGCTCCCAGATCTCCAGGCCTGAGACAGCTGGTTCCTGTGCCCCTGGGCCCTGGCTCCCAGCAGTGAGCGAGGCTCTTACACATCCAGACAGAGCCGTCTGCCTCGCGTGAAGGGTGCCCCAGGTGCTGACCCTCGCTGCGCTCAGACTCCTTGGGCCCTGCGCTCACCTGGGACGTTGCCCAGCCAGCCCTGGGGAGGCAGGTGCAGCAATCTCCTCCCAGGGGCGTGAGCCTGGGGGGCAGATTCTTGATGGGGCATCTCCCCGCTTTCTATCTGCCTTAACAGGCATGACCCAGAGCCCCACTCACCTCTTGTGAATCTGCCGGTAGGACGTGCTCAGCTGGGTGCCGCCACCCTTGAGGCCAAGGGCCCCTGGGAACCCCTATTTGGGCAGCGAGTGTCTCTGGGGTTTGAAATCCCCAGGCCCGCCTGGCTCCCCCAGGACCCTCTAGGGAAAGGACACAGAGACAGCAAGAGGCACATACACATAGCCGATCACGTCGGCGTCCGGCTGCTGGTAAAATGCTTTGTCAGCAATCCTAGCGCGTGAGCAGGAGACAGAGCAGCCAGGCAGGCAAAGGGTTAGAGAGAGAGAGAGAGAGAGACGGGGTTAGTGTCCTTCCCCAGCGCGACGGGCAGGGAACCTGTTCCGATTCACTAGTGACCCCGGAGCTGAGCAGACACCCGGCAGCAGGGCAGGTACACAGAAACCCCTCGGCGCGAGGCAGGCAGGCAGGAAATCGGACTGACTCAGTGCTCAGATGCCACAGCATCAGCACCACGGAAACCAGCAGCATCTGGACAGGATGAGACCTTCTGGAGCGAGGCAGACAGAACACCTCTCAGAGGAGTAGGGGTCTGACCCTATTTCCTGACAAAGATCCCCACCACCCCTCTGCTGAGCTCCAGGCCACGGTGGCTGCATTTCACGGCACCAGGAGACTGTGAGCTATTACTGACAGTGACTGTTGCTGGCATGGGGCACTGTGGATCTGGCTTTAGGGGGACTCTGGGTGGACCAACCCCCAGCACCTCCTCTGGCTGCACACAGCTCAGCTGAGCGACAGGCTCCCTGCATCACCGGCCGGCCCCGCCACGCCATCCCCCGCAATACCTGTTGTTAACTCGGTTCTTCTCCATCTGCTCGTTCTGACGCACGTTCCACTCCTCCAGGTCCTTCTTGGCCTTTTCGCGCCATTCCTGCTCCGTCACCTTCGAAGCAGCATCTAGAGCACAGCAGGACAGACGGTCAGCAGCCAGCCAGACACACAGCAGGCTCTGCTGCAGGGGGTGCCCCACCCAGTCTGGGTCAGCTCACTCCCTTGGTAGGAGAACAGAGGCAGACAGGGCTGTATAGGCAGCAGGGTCCTGTCAGAGACTCTGTCCTGAGGGAATCCCCACATCCCAACGGGGCAGATGCTCTTGTCACAAGACCACCCTGCTGCTCCAGCACAAGGTGGCAGGAGCTTCCCATCCTCCCAGCTAAATCGCATGCCCGAGGGGCTCTGCAGCCCCAAAGAACTAGGGCCCTTCCAGCCATGGCCACTGACCTGGCTTTCAGCGCCTGCGTGTGGCCCGCTCTCTCCATGCCCTCCCGCTGCAGAAGCCGAGTGGAGCGCGCAAGAGGAGGCTTCAGTGAGAGAGGCGTGCAGGCAGCGTAGGAGCTGCGGCACCTACCCACACTTCCTGCTGGGGAAGCCTGAGCCTGCAGGGAGCCTGGCCTTTGGGTCGGCGCCCCAGCCAGGGTCAGGGAACATGAGCCAGGGGCATTTGCTGGCAGGGAGGGGTAGACTGTCTCCCGGGATGCTTGGGAGCGTGGCAGTGGGTGTATGATCAATGCAGCAGGTAGACAAGGGCTGAAAGTGCCAGGAGCCCAGGCTCTCCACAGCTGCTAGGGACAGAGGCAGGCAGGGTCTCTGTGCTGTGTGGAGGAGCCACCCGCCCTGCCCACCCCACTCACCCAGCTCCTGCAACCGTTTCTTTTGCTCCTCCCGCCATTTGCGGATGCTCTCGGGCTCCTGGGTCAGCCTGTCAGCCCGGGCGATGGCTGCGTAGCCGTCCGTGGGGCCGTTGGATTCCTGCGGGACACAAGCACTCCCCCATGAAAAGCAGCCCTCTCCAGCACTCCCTGCCTGCCCTCAGCCCCTCTGCAAGCAGGGCGCAGCAAGGGCATGTGGTGGGGAGGAACCTCAGCCACTGAGGCCAGACACCCTCCTCTCCAAGAAGCCAGCTTGCCTGCACTAAGCTAGGCACCTAGCTGCCAGCCTGGCACCTTCTAACAGCATCAAACCTGTCCCACTGCCCAGCTCCTCAGGGCCCAGCATCTCCCACTCGCCTCCTGCCAAGTAGCCACTCACCGGCGCAACCCGATAGAACTTGCCATTCGCTGCCAACACGACTTTCATGTCTGTCCCCGTCACGCCCCCATCAGCTGCTGCTGCTCTGGGGAGGGGCTACGGGCTGCACCTTTGTGACATCATCCTAACAACTGACATCACGGGGCAGACGCAGCCACCTGGCTCATGCGCCTGTGATGTCAGTGTCATTCTGATAGGGCACCGTCCTGCTACTGATCCCTCCACCCGATCCCTCCACTGCTTGGAGCCGGACGCCTCCCTATTTCTGGGTCCTAGTGTCATATTGCTGGCTTCACCCCTGGTGTCCCGCCCTCACCGCCGAGTCCCCGGAGGGAGGGGCTGGGCACAGTCACCGATAACGAGGGGCGTTATAGCTCTGACCAGGGGAGTTGGGAAGAGCTGGTGCCGAAGGCTCAGTCCCACAGGGCCCGCAAGGTGGTGCTGTTCTGCCTCTAGATAGCATCAACCCCACCTTCCCCTCTCAGCGACTGCACAGAGATCAGGGGCAGATCCCTCTGCCAGCCCCACACACCTGCAGGGCCCAGCGAGGGCCGATCCCCATCGCTGCTGGGTCAAAAGGGCTACACTTGGAAGGCAGCTACAGCTGGAGGGGAGGCTACAGCTCCCTGTCCTGGAGCAGAGATGATTCTTTGGGCCCTGGAGTCTGCAGCTCATCCTTGAGCCCATCCTGCGTGTGAGGAGGGGCCACTTGGACATCTGAGCAGAGCTCCGATTCAAAGCTCTCCCCTGCGAGGACCAAGCACCGAAATCACTGGGCGATGCAGGTACTTAGCCCTGCTCAGGACCAGGCCATGACATAGCATAGCCGGTGGAAGGTGCTCTCTGCCCAAACCCCTCCACGCCCCCAGCCCCTCCTTCCACTGAGCAGGGCTATTAGGGTGCAGCTCTCCTCTGAGATGCCCTGATCTAATTAAGTCTCTCCCTGTCTGATGGGATCATCCTCCCATGAAGCAAGCCCAGCCAACCCACCCACCCCACTGACTAGCTACGTGGAGGGGTGAAATATTCTTCCCTGCCAGGAGCCACTACTCTCCCTCCACCCCACACAGCCGGGTCTGGGGAGGGGGCTGAGCACTCTGCCCGTGCAGACAGTGACTGAGACCTGGAGAGGGGGTCCTGGGAGGCATGTCCCTAGCAGATGCAAAGGGAAGTGCTGCGCATGCCCATGCCCCTGGGTGGGGATTGGCATTGTGACCGGAGGCCCCATGAGTCCAACACCAGTGGAACGTACTGTAGCGACAGGACCCCAGAGAGAGGCTGGGGCCCCTAAATCTCTGCGTCCGGGTCTCCTCTCGCTGGGATCTGTGGGGCTTGCCCTGACTTGTGCCAGCTGAAGTACGAGGAAAACCAGGCTGATAAACCAGCTGGGCTGCTCCAACTTGGAAAGGAGGTGTCACACGTCCCTCCCAGGTGCCATCATTTTCTACGAGCAGGAGCAAGAGGCTGGACCCCACTGCTGTCCCACTACCCTCCTCATCGCCTCTCGGCTCCAGCCTCTGCCGAGAGAGGCCATCCAGCTGCCCCGGGACAGCCGCAGCCCATTTAACGAAGAGACTGGGTGGGCTGGAGAAATACAAGGCCTTTGGGGAGGTTCTCTCTGGGTTTTCTGTCTCCCAATTCAGCTCCAACAGGCTGCCCCCAGCTCTAGACCCTTTGGTTGCTGCAGCTCCCCAGCTGGGGGACATCCCTCACTTGAGCACAGATCCAACAGGGGGAATAGGTGGGACTTTAATCCAGCCAGAATGGTCAGGAACCCACAGGACCCTGCTGCTCAGTCCAGTTCCGTCACCTCTAATGCCCTGGCACAGGCAGACGGGCTGGCATGTCAAGGAAACAGGGCAGGGATGGAGCACCGGGCTCCCCCTTGCTCACATACGGATGTGGGATGTTTCCATGAGCAGCAGAGCAGCACCCGGGTGCAGAGGCAGGATGCCAGGGTCCAAGCAAACCCACTGGCTGACCGTCCCTAAGTGCAGGGCAGGGCAAAGGGTCTGGCTCTCACCTGAAAGACATCTCCATTCACAGTGGCCCCCACGTCCTCAAAGTCAGCTGCATGGGAGACAGGAGAGAAACATGTTACCCGGCTGTTAGCAGCACACGAGGGACCCACGATTGCTGCTTTCAGCTTGGCGCACAGAGCTGTGTGTGTTGGGGTGAGAGGGGAGTGAAGAGCTCATGGCTGAAAGAGCAGGGGGTCATGACTGAATGGCACTGGGAGAGCTATGGGGGGGAGCCCAGGGCCAGGATAGAAGGGGGGCTGTGGGTCGGAAGTGAAGGGCATTGGCAGAACTGTGTGGGTGGAGCACACAGGGCTAGGACAGCGGGGGGCTGTGGGTCAGAGCTGTGCAAAGGGAAGCTTGTGCAGCACCATCTCCCTGGCTCTAGTCCATGTTGGGGTCCCTCACTTTGCTGACAGTAATTCCCCTGGCTTCACTTCAGCTCATGCAAAAGGCAGCAGCCCCCTGCTCCCAGCACTGTGATCACATAATGCCCACCCGCCCTGCATCCTCCGGGCTGCCTAGGGAAAGGTGGCAAGATTTTAAGCTGCCACGTTGGGATTTAAAGCCCTTGTAGCTGAGGGACCCGGCTCCAGCAGAGACATCCCTGAACCTCCTGCTGGTGGGAATCTGGAATCTCCAACCTCCTCGTCTGGGGGGCTCAGTGCTAGCCCCAGGGTGTGAGACTCCCCCTCTGTGGAGCATCCCCCTCCACCTCTCCCCCCAGACACGTGTTCGAGGGGGTTTGGCTCAGGTCCTTAGGACACTTTTCCTGGTGCTTTATCTTATCCAGTGATCAGAGCAATTGCAGGGCTCTGCTCCCAAGCCGGGAGGCTGGCCAGGTTGAAGTGCACTGATTGTTATTAAGACTATTATTAGTAACAACAAATATGCCCCCATCTTTCAAACATTCCAACCAAAGGCAAGGCCCCTCAGCTGCGAGGTCACACATGGGCACACGTGATTGGTCATTCAGAGGGGCAATCAGCTGAATCCCTCCAACCAGCTGCTGGGAATCCCAAACAGAGGCTGGACCATTTTGACTCCACTTTGTGGGTGCCGTGCCATCCCCAGGCAGGCAGGACAGAGCTTCCAAGAGAGGGGTCCCGGAGCCTTTGGCGGGGCCACCAGGGAGTCAGCTGCTGAGGCTCCCAATGCCACATCTGGGGAAATGCTCCAACAGGGCGGAGCTGGGAGGAGCTCAGTTGGACCCCCATGTCCTGGATTCACACGGCCAATGCAGTCAGGCAAGGACCAGACCAGCCTTGGAGCTCACAGCTTCAGAGCTGGGAGGAGGGACATTGCTTACGGGCTGGGAACTGGAAGTTCTGGGTTCTACTCGCAGCACAAGCATTGACGCCCTGTGACTGGGCAGGTCCCCTCCCTCTGTGGCTCAGTCTCTCCCTCTATAAAATGGGCAGAATTATCCACCCCCGCCCTCGCCCCTTCAGAGATCGGTTCCTGAGATGAGCGTGTTGGGCATGTTGGCCAGGCTCCCGGCTGTTAGGTTGTGGAATAAATATTACAGTAAAGAACTAAAGTTAGCTTTGGTTAAGAAAACATACACATTGTGAAGCAAGGCCCTGACTAGTTAGTAGAAAGAAGGCCTTGAAAATCACGAGTTATGAGGCCAGAAGGAATGGAGGAGGAAGGATGTCTGGTTCAAAAAGTAATTAATGAGATAAGGGACAGTTTCTACAAAGAAGGCCTCTGATCGGTAGGGGTGACTGCAGATGGTTTCAAATAAGACAACAAGAATCTGTCTTAAAAGGAGCCAACATGGACCTGCTCACCCCACATACCCGTGCTATCTTAAAAATAAAGGCTAGGTGAGTCCAGGTGGCATGCAAAAGCTGTTGTACAGCAGGTCGGAGGGGACGAGAGGAGGAGGAAAGACCCGGGGAGAAAGGAGGTTGTACATCCCATCTGGATTCAGTTTGAAAATGAGGGTGAAGTGTGAAGTATTTGTTGGCTCAAGTGGCAATGGCAGCACTGGTATAAAAAGAGTGATGAGTTTGAGGGTTCTTTGTCAGACCTCACTCATTACGCTGGAGCACACCAGGATGAGGCTGCTTTCCCGAGGTCTGGCCCATCCATAAGTACACTGATGACGTGCTTCTGATCACATTGTGCTGTCTCAGCTACAATGGCTGCTTATTTTTAGGCAGTCAGGCATGTTCTGAGCAATTGTCAAAAGTATCATAATAAAGGAATGTACAGTTAAACTTGTGTCTGGTAGTCTCCCATATTAATATTAATTATTTCTAATATTACTGATAATTCCAACAGAGGTGAAGGCTATTTGGGGCACAGGGGAGCCAGACTCCAGCCACTTTGAAGGCCTTGGAGGGGTAGTGGAGCACCGAGAAGAGGCCCCTGCCTCCACCTAGAGTGAGCTCTGGGTTCTCCCCAATGACATGAAGGCAGGCAGGGGCCTGCAGCTCAGTTGGACCCCCATGTCCTGGATTCACACAGCCAATGCAGTCAGGCAAGGACCAGACCAGCCTTGGAGCTCACAGCTTCAGCCCAGCTGAGCTAATGGCCTTAGGGGAGGCTACCCCAGGGAGAGACACCATGACACAGGGGCCTGCAGAAGCAGACTTCAACCTTCCACCCTGCCAGCTGCTCCAGCCCCAGCAGGGCCTTAGATCCCTCTCTGATGCTGTTTCCCACCCCTGCAGAGCCGCACCCTCCCTTCTCCTCCACCCCCTCACACTCTTGCACGCACACACACTAAGTAGGTGGCTACACCCAATCCCGTGGCTGGCTGGATCTTGTCTGGCAGCATTTCCAGCTGCTACTCCCAATGCCTCCCTGGGCCCAGAGTCTGGCTCTGCTGTGAACTCCACCAACCTGTCCCTACGCTGGGCTAGAGGAGAGCCAGGCCTGCGGCCTTCCAAGCCCTGATGTGCTCATGTCGCATGTGACAAGCCGACCGCCCCCTTCACAAGCCCACCCCGCAGCCAGCATGAGGGGCCCCTTATTGCCTGAATGAGCCACAGAGACTTAGCCTCCTCTCCTTTGTAGAGGGGTCATGGCAGGGCAGAGCTGGGGCAGCTCGCCTTTGCCCTGCTGCTGCCTGACATCAGCCCAGCCCTATGGGGCAGGAGTTCCCGGGGCACGTCACGCTGAGAAGTGGCCGCTGTGTCCTGATCTTTAGTAAGCAGCACTGGGAGAGCAAAGCCCAAAGCGAGCAGCACCAGCCCTTCCCAGGGATCCCTGAGCCGCGGCAGCCACTCCAGGGTAACAACATCTGTGCTCAGCCCCTGCCAGACGTATAGAAGGGACCTGGGAACCCTACTCCTCGGGCAGGCGGTGAGCCCATTCCACCCACTGCAGAGTGGGGAACGGAACCACTGGGGCCACACGCCGTGCCCAGCCCCCCCGGGGGGGGCATTCCCCACCCCCACTGGGGTCACACGCCGTGCCCAGCCCCATGGGGGGGAGCATTCCCCACCCTCACTGGAGTCACACGCCGTGCCCAGCCCCATGGGGGGAGGGAGCATTCCCCACCCCCATTGGGGTTACATGCTGTGCCCAGCCCCACGAGGGGGGAGCATTCCCCACCCCCACTGGGGCCACACGCCGTGCCCAGCCCCACGAGGGGGGAGCATTCCCCACCCCCACTGGGGCCACACGCCGTGCCCAGCCCCACGAGGGGGGAGCATTCCCCACCCCCACTGGGGCCACACGCCGTGCCCAGCCCCACGAGGAGGGAGCATTCCCCACCCCCACTGGGGCCACACGCCGTGCCCAGCCCCACGAGGGGGAAGCATTCCCCACCCCCACTGGGGTCACACGCCGTGCCCAGCCCCATGGGGGGGAGCATTCCCCACCCTCACTGGAGTCACACGCCGTGCCCAGCCCCATGGGGGGAGGGAGCATTCCCCACCCCCATTGGGGTTACATGCTGTGCCCAGCCCCATGAGGGGCATTCTCCACCCCCACTGGGGCCACACGCCGTGCCCAGCCCCACGAGGGGGGAGCATTCCCCACCCCCACTGGGGCCACACGCCGTGCCCAGCCCCACGAGGGGGGAGCATTCCCCACCCCCACTGGGGCCACACGCCGTGCCCAGCCCCACGAGGGGGGAGCATTCCCCACCCCCACTGGGGCCACACGCCGTGCCCAGCCCCCGGGGGGGAGCATTCTCCACCCCCACTGGGGTCACACGCCGTGCCCAGCCCCATGGGGGGCATTCTCCACCCCCACTGGGGCCACACGCCGTGCCCAGCCCCCGGGGGGGAGCATTCCCCACCCCCATTGGGGTCACACGCCGTGCCCAGCCCCATGGGGGGCATTCTCCACCCCCACTGGGGTCACACGCCGTGCCCAGCCCCCAGGGGGGAGCATTCCCCACCCCCACTGGGGTCACACGCCGTGCCCAGCCCCATGGGGGGCATTCTCCACCCCCACTGGGGTCACACGCCGTGCCCAGCCCCCGGGGGGGAGCATTCTCCACCCCCACTGGGGTCACACGCCGTGCCCAGCCCCCGGGGGGGAGCATTCCCCACCCCCACTGGGGTCACACGCCGTGCCCAGCCCCATGGGGGGCATTCTCCACCCCCACTGGGGTCACACGCCCTGCCCAGCCCCCGGGGGGGGATTCCCCACCCCCAGCGGGGGCCCCAGGCCGGACCCAGCCCGCCCCCTCCCCGCACTCACCCCCCATGTCCGGGGCCTGCCCCGGGCCCCCGTCGGCCGCCCCGAAGCCCTCGTCGTTCTCGATGCCGGCGATCTCGCTCTCCTGCTGGGCCAGGAAGGCGGCGGCGGGGTCCTCCTCCGGGGCGCCGCTCTCCGACGACGAGAAGAAGCCGAAGTCGTCGGCCATGGTGGCCCCGCCGCGCAGCGCACGGAGCCGGGGACGGACGGGGCGGCGCGGGCCCGGGCGCGGCGGTCACTGCGGGCGGGCGGGCGGAGCCTGGCGGCGGGCGGGGCGCCCGGGGGGGCGCGGGGCGCGGGCGGCTCCGGGGCGGAGCAGAGGGGAGCGGGGGGCCGGGCTCGCCCCCCTAAGGCGGGACCCTTCGCGGCGCGGGGCCGCGGCGAGCCCAGGCGGCCGCTGCAGGCGGGCCCGAGGGGGGTGCCGCCGGGCTCCGAGCCCGGGGGTCCCCGGCTACCTGCCGCTGCCCCCCGCGGGTGCCCCAGCTCCCCAGGGCGAGCAGCCTCGCGCACCCCTGCCTGCCCCCCGGCGGAGCGGGGCGGGGCGCTGCTCCCTGAACCCGCACCCGGGGCGGAGGGGGAAGGAAGAGGCACCCATCCAGCGGTGGCACTTAGCAGCCCCCCGCCAAGCGCCCCCAGGCCCTGGGCTTGTCCCCGTGTAAGCTCCTTGGGGCAGGGCCCTTATCTGCAAAGCCCTGGACACAGCCGGGGCGCGGTACACATGATGAACAAGCCGGTATTCCTGCAGGGAGCCTCCGTGGCTGGGCACATTTGGAAACAGAATAAGGGGCCCAGCAGAGCGTGTGCAGCAAGAAACAGACCTGAGTTTACCTGCTCAGACCCGCACAGGGGTCAGTTTGTTCCCTTATTCTAAATTTGGCCCAGCACCTTTTAAATGTCTTGGGACAGTATTGACCCATCTCAGGATTTCTGTGGGAAGTGGTCTCCTTCAGCCACAGCTGGTCAGTGCAGAGACCAGCGGGCACCATGAGGCATTATAGTTACCAGACATGGAAACCCCGCCCTTCTCCCCCTGTGGGTACCCAGAAAGCGTGTGTGTGTGTGTGACACCCCCGTCCACATCAGCCCTGCCAGTCCAGAATGGCTCCGGGATGTTTCTGGAGTCTGCAGCCAGGGTTGTTCCTGGGAGTCTGCCCATAATCTCAGTTTCTCCCAAGCCCCCTGCTTTGAAAATTCCTCACATTTGCTAACCCTGAGGCTGCAAAGAATCCAGCCGAGGACACCAGTTTGCAGAGCTGTAAGGGAGTGTAGTGGAGGGGGACAATCGCCCACCATCTGGTGCCTTTTGTCACTGGTGTGAAGGGGGGGTGATATGTGTATGTACAGGGTGGTGGATGGGGGGGGTCTGTGCCATTAGGGGTGGCGGGAGATGGTGTGGGGACGTGAATTCAGCAGAGGGCAAGAACGAAGTTCACTCCAGTGGCCAGAAGTGTAGAAATAAGACTATCGCTGGTGACAAGGGACTGCCCCAGCACACGTGGGGGGCAGGAAGGTTAAACCTCCTGTTTCAGGATTAAACCAGCCACTATTTGAAACCAGGAGGAGACCTGGGCGGGGGGCGGCGGGGACAGCTTATCCCCACTTGGCCCCTGCAGGCTTCTGACATCTCCCTCTGCAGCCCCTGGTGCTGAGCACAGTCAGGCCTGGGGCCTGACCTATGTCTCAGGAGGTGGGAGGAGGGCTGCCCAGGCCTAGGAGAATGCAGCCCAGGGTGCAGAGGGCTGGCCCATCCGTGGCCCGTGCAGCCCAGCAGCCCAGCCCGTTGTGCCCGCATGGGGCTGAGGCTGAAGGCCCGGGGCCAGGCTGTGGCCGGAGGTCAGATTCGAACCCGGCGATCCCCCCCGCGACCACGGCCTTCGGGCATCTCCGGACAGCTTCGTTCCAAGTTCGGGAATCGCCGCTGGTTGGTCACGTGGCACCTGTGCCAGGGTTCGGGTATTTCCGGACAATCCCGAGTGAGGTTCGGGCATCTCCGGATGGCGCTCGGCCCTTTCCGGCTGGGCCAGGGAAGCGGCCGTTGGCAATGGGTCCGGCTCACCCCGGAGCAGCTGCCCGCCGCGCCAGGGCGGAAGTGCGGCGGCGTGGTACGTCAGTTCCGGAGAGTGACGGAGCGGCGGGTCAGAGGCGGCGGCAAAATGGCGGCGCCTGAGGAGCGGGAGCTGACGGCGGAGCAGACCGAGCGGCTGCTGCAGTTCCAGGTGCCGGCCAGGGGGGAGCTGGGCCCGGGGCCCCGCAGCGGCCCGACGGGGGAGCGGGGTGAGGGGGCCGGGCCAAGCCGGCCTCGACTTCCCCGGCGGGGCCTCGGGGGCCGCCGAGCCCTGTCCCGCCGGGCACCCGGGCGCTCGCGGAGCCGGGCCCCGCCCCAGGGAGCCCGCGCGCGGCCGGGAGCTCCGCCTGCGCCGGCCGCGGGGCTGGGCAGGGCCCGGGGCGGGGACCGTACGGGCACGAGGCCCCTGCCGCTGTGCGGCCCTCGGGACGGGGCCAGCGGCTGCGCCCACGCCGAGCCCCGCAGCGAGCAGGTGCATTGCTCGCCCCGTCCCCCCCCCCCGGCGCTCTGGCCGGTTCGCCACGCGGCGAGCAGCGTGTCCTGCAGGGCGCCCTGGACCCTCCCGGTGGCTTGCAGGCGCTGGGGGCTCTGATTAGCTTTCCTGCACGCGGGACGTGAGCTGGGAATGAGTCAGTGCACCTGCCCGCAGGGCAATCTTCACAGACTGCCCCAGCCTCTTTAATTACGCGCCCTGGGAAATTCCTTGCGTGCTTGCCAGTGCTGAGTGGGAAGCTTTCCGTGGGGGGGGACGAAGCAGGCAGTTTCTCATTCTCTTTGTCAGATAAGTTTCCAACCTCCTAGTTTTGAAGGTCCGTAGATGTTTAAGGCTAGAAGGGATCCCTGTGATAATTTTCAGAGTAGCAGCCGTGTTAGTCTGTATTCGCAAAAAGAACAGGAGGACTTGTGGCATCTTAAAGACTAACCAGTTTATTTGAGCATAAGCTTTCGTGAGCTACAGCTCACTTCATCGGATGCATCCATGATACATTCATGCATCTGATGAAGTGGGCTGTAGCTCATGAAAGCTTATGCTTCAGATAGATTGGTTAGTCTCTAAGGTGCCACTAATACTCCTTTTCTCCTTGTGATAATGTCATCTGACCTGGATAACATAGGCCATAGAACTTCAGCCAGTAATCAGCCACAAATTTTGTTTGTGGATGTTGAGTACAATTATTTAGATGTTAGCTGTGGTTTTTCCACATACATCATAACATTTGCGTGGCTAAAAAGCACATATTGGAGATGTGACCCCATGAGTGCTTTGCAAAGCAAGCATGGCCCCAATGTAGGTGAACGTGATGGGGGAAGTGGTGGTCAGGAAACCACGTTGGCAAACATGCATCCGATGAAATGAGCGGTAGCTCACGAAAGCTTATGCTCAAATAAATTAGTTAGTCTCTAAGGTGCCACAAGTCCTCCTTTTCTTTTTGAGGAAAGAGACAGTCACACAGGAGAGGCAGGAGACTATCTTGGAAAGAATTGAGCCCATCCCTGTGTGGCTTGCAAGGTCCACATGGACTCTTGTCATTGATCAGTTCTTAAATGTTTATAAAAACCTAAGGAAGTTCTTAATTAAAAAAAAATTAACCTGAAGTTAAGGTTAAAAGAATCTATTATACATGGATTGTTTGTTACTTTAAATAAGACTGCGGTCTGCATAACAGCTGTATAATTTAAAAAGGTAATTAAAGTCTTTAAGGTCAGTGATGAAATGAAACCAGGTGATGGAGGGATAATGTTTTTCAAATTTTGGTTGTTTTCATGATTCCCTTATGAAAGGAGGGCAGAGTTAAGGTGGTTTGAGTTAACTCTGCATTTGTGTACTTACAAGTATCTTGGATTTTTTTTTTTAAAGGGGGAACTTTAACTTGGAATTTCCAGGCTCATTAACGTGTTTAAGAAAATTCGTAGTTCTTTTCAAGGGTTTGTTTTTTCAAGAAGTGATTCTTTCAACTTTAATTTCAGTTTGTTATGGAAAAATAGCTTCTATTTTAAGTCAAACATAAATATTAAGTCCTTTTGTATCCTTGAATTGTCCTGTCCAATACTGTGCGAGCAAACAAAAGGTTCTTAATTTGGTTTTGGTCAAGGGCTGTCTTTAGGGACATCTGTAGAGAGAAGCTGGATGTGAGTAGGTTTGGGAAATCCAGACAGAGATGCAGTTCTGTTTGTTAGGAGCCAGAACAAAGTGAGGCTGCTTTTGTAGGATTTCATTATTGATCCATGTTCATTATGGCATTTCTGGCCTGATTCTCAAGGTTCTGACTGTGTTCTAATGTAGTGATGGCTGAGCGTTGGCTTTCCTCTGCAGACACAGAATGGGATAGTGTCTGTTGTGATGAGAAGAAATTTGCTTTCAAAACTGTAGTGTCATTCAAAAAAAGGCAATGAACTTACCTCTCATCTAAATTCGTTAACAAAAGTAAAATAGTGGCATGCGGCTGAAAGGAGCCAAACATCTCTTTAGTTTGAGGAGTGGGGAGATAGGAAACTTGTTAGCAAAATGCCTCTGATACTTTGGGCATCACAATACATATCAAAACCCTTGATAAACACACTTGCAAAGAAATTCTCTTCTAAAAAAGATTTGGGAAAGGCTTTTGTGTTGCTAGACGTCAGATGCTCTTCGCCCTTGGAAACATAATTCTCTGGAATTTGGCAGTGGGTTGGGAATTAACAGTAGTGCCAGTCATGAGGGTGTGAGGACTTGCATCTTTTATGTGATGTTTCAACATATGAGTCTTCCAGAGAAAGAGAAACTTCCTAAAAGTCTAATATACAAACCCCCACAATCTTATGTTTGCTAGTACTGACCTCTTGAGCAAATATGCTACTAAAACATTGAATTCCACTTCTCACTGCTTTGATCTGAGAAGCTTTCAGGGATTTTAATCTGCATCTCAAAACTGTAGGGAATGGACTGCCTCACAAAGCAGCTTCAACCTTTTTTCTTAGGGTTCTGTATCTTATATGAGAAGTTGAAGTGGTATATGGGAGACAAATGTTGAACTTTCTAGATGCTTGTTTTTAATGGGGCTTTTGTGGTTCTTGATATTGTAGTTTTTGAAAGTTCCTGTTATGTAATGCATTCAGCATTCATGCATTCTGAGCCCCCGTGTTAGGTTGCATTGTTCTGCTTGAGAGCCTGTTTGTGACTGCTGGTTTGCTGGGATTAGCTTTTTTGTTATCTCTTTATATTTGTCTAAAGGTATAGTAAGAAGTAAAGTGAATTGAGTAAAAGGACAAGGCCTGTGAATTCAGAGAGAGATACAGTATGTAGATACTCTGGTGGTGGAAGGCTTCTGACACTCGGGGCGCCAGGGGTCTCTGGGCTTCTGCCCCACAGGAGCACCGGGGCTCAAGGCTTTAGACCTGGGGGAGCACTGGGACTCAGGGCTTTAGCTACAGGGGGAGTGCTGGGGCTGAAACAGGCACTCCCCTTATAGCTAAAGCCTCAGCACCCCATGAGTAGCTGAAGCTGGGAGCGGAGCTGCAGGGCTGAAGCCCTGCGCCCCAGCACCCCACATGAGGCTGAAACTGGGAGTGGAGCCACAGGGCTGAAGCCCTGAGCCCCCACCTGGAGCCCTGACCACCCCTCCACCCTGCGGCTGCAGTTCCAACCCCTGTGGCTCAAGCCCTGAGCCCCAGGGCTAGAGCCCCAAAGTAGTGCAGTATTTGCTTTTTGTTTGGGTTTTTTTTTTTGTCTGCGCTGCTGCCTGATTGATTGACTTCCAGTTCCACAGGTTGTCCAGTTGACCAGCAAGTCCATAACTCTGATGCTCATACCTTTGAGGGTCTACTGGATAGCAGTAAAGAGGAAAATTATGGTTAAGTGAAATTGTTTGAAAATGTCATTTAGGCATTTGAAACTAAAGACTAATAAAATGTGCTACTTTTTCTGGTGGGAAAACCTTTACATGATTATCTGACAAATTCACATAAGATACTGGAAATTAAAGCTGACTGCAATTGAAGTGTGGTATTTACTCAGATTTCTAACATGGTCTTGCTGGCTAGTGTATTAAAAAAAAGGGGAGGGGGTTTGCTGTTAATACAAAGGTCCCTACAAGCTATAGGGAAACTGCATTAATATTTTGCCAGCAAGAATGGTCTAAATATGGTTCTTGACTGACAGTTTGAACTGTAGTCATACCAGGCATTAACATTCAGTGGAAAACTATTTTCAGCGTCAGTGAGATGATTTATAAACATCTCTGAACTATGCTGCCTCTACACTGGAACATGGTGGCAAAAGTGCTGTTTAACAAGCTGATGCTGGTCCTGAGGTTGCATCTACACAGGCAGTTTTGGGGGAAACCTCCTATCACCAGTACATCTCCATTGGTTGTAACAGTGGTGGGAGTACTAATGCAAATTGTGGTAAAACTGTTGTAGGCTGATCTACATTAATGCTCCCAGTCGTGGGAGGTTTCATGAAAATTGCCATTGTGGATAAGGCCTGGAATGTTACCAAGAACACAACTGCAATATTACAGTGATGGTCAGTGAACAGTGTTGTGAATTAGTACTCATCAAAACATACACCTAGCTAACCAGCTCTGTAAGCCCTCCTGCAAATATTGTAAAGATCAACACTCTTTAAAACTAATGGAACTTAGGTAACTTACGTAAATTAAGTTGTCATGGGATAAGAGGGAAGATCCTTTCATGGATTGAGAACTGGTTAAAAGACTGGGAACAAAGGGTAGGAATAAATGGTAAATTTTCAGAATGGAGGAGAGGGGTAACTAGTGGTGTTCCCCAAGGGTCAGTCCTAGGACTAATCCTATTCAGCTTATTCATAAATGATCTGGAGAAAAAGGGGTAAACAGTGAGGTGGCAAAGTTTGTAGATGATACTAAACTGCTCAAGATAAGACCAAAGCAGACTGAGAAGAACTTCAAAAAGATCTCACAAAACTAAGTGATTGGGCAACAAAATGGCAAATGAAATTTAATGTGGATAAATGTAAAGTAATACACATTAGAAAAAATAACCCCAACTATACATACAATATGATGGGGGCTAATTTAGCTACAACCAATCAGGAGAAAGATCTTGGAGTCATTGTTGATAGTTCTCTGAAGACGTCCACGCAGTCTGCAGCGGCAGTCAAAAAGCAAATGGGATGTTAGGACTCATTAAAAAAGGGATAGAGAATAAGATGGAGAATATCTTATTGCCCTTATATAAATCCATGGTACGCCTTTATATAAATCCATGGTACGCCCATATCTTGAATACTGCATACAGATGTGGTCCCCTCATCCCAAAAAAGATATACTGGCATTAGAAAAGGTTCAGAAAAGGGAACTAAAATGATTAGGGGTTTGGAACAGGTCCCATATGAGGAGAGATTAAAGAGGCTAGGACTTTTCAGCTTGGAAGAGAGAAGACTAAGGGGTAATATGATAGAGATCTATAAAATCATGAGCGGTGTGGAGAAAGTGAATAAGGAAAAGTTATTTACTTGTTCCCATAATATAAGGACTAGGGGCCACCAAATGAAATTAATGGGTAGCAGGCTTAAAACAAATAAAAAGAAGTTCTTCACTCAGCGCACAGTCAACCTGTGGAACTCCTTGCCTGAGGAGGTTGTGAAGGCTAGGACTATAACAGGGTTTAAAAGAGTACTGGATAAATTTATGGAGGCTATGTCCATTAATGGCTATTAGCCAGGATGGGGAAGGAATGGTGTCCCTAGCCTCTGTTTGTCAGAGGGTGGAGATGGATGGCAGGAGAGAGATCACTAGATCATTACCTGTTAGGTTCACTCCCTCTGGGGCACTTGGCATTGGCCACTGTCAGCAGACAGGTTACTGGGCTGGATGGACCTTTGGCCTGACCCAGTATTGCCGTTCTTATGTAACAAACTGTGATGTATATTTGCTTTTCATCCAAAAACTGCTACTGTATTTTGCGTAACTTAAAAAGGAGAGAATGTTCTGTCAGGGCAGGCAGTCCTGTTAACGGTGCCCAGCCGTAATCCTGATCTGTAAAAACAAAGGTGTGAACAAGTTTCTGAATCTTGTAAATATGCAATCGCTAGCGGCATTTCAGGGTTATTAAAAGAGATGGTGATGAGGAGCTTTACAACACATGCTATTCAAAGGCTTAGATGCTCCATTGTAAAAACTCAAATGCCTGAACAAATAGCAGGCAGCGGGATAAAGTATGTGCTTGTGTCCACTCAGGTCCAGTGCTTTGAAAAGGCACCCAGAATGTACATTCATTCATGTCTAGGCTACGCTACAAAGTTAGGTCAACGTAAGCCACCTTGTGACAACCTAGTTGTGCGTGTGTCTACACTTAAATTTGTCTCCTACCTGAGTAAGCATGCTGTTACCGTAATGCAGTAACACCATCTCCCCGAGTGGCACTGGGCCGTGGTCAATATACTGAGGCCGACACAGTACAAGTGTAGATACTGCATTTCCTATGTTAACCTTAACAGACTTCCTGCAGCTGTCTCCCAATGCGCGAAACCAACCACTCTGGTCAAAATTGTGAATTTCACTGTCCAGGGGTCACAGAGACCAGATGCCTCCCCCCCACACCAACCTGTTAAAGCACTGCAGATTGTTGAAATGATTGTCCAGTTTGGCGAGCACACCTAGCAGCTCTCCATTGTTGTGTGCAACTGCCCAGCTGACCATGCGAGCTACACGCTCCAGGTCCATTCTGGCTTGGAATGGACAGAAGGTATTGGATTTCCTGGGCCTGTGGGGAAAAGAGGACCTCTACGAGCAGATTGCATGGGGCGTGCAGGAGAAGGGATATATGAGAGCAGCGGCAATGCTACCTGAAAGCAAAGGAACTGCAGCAGGCACATCAGAAGGCCAGGGAGGCCAACAGTCGATCCAGTCTGAGCTGCGGACTTGCTGCTTTTACAAAGCGCTGCATGCCTACTTCGCAGAGACCCCGCCACCACCCTGCATACCATCCTGGATATCTCCGAGAAGCCCAAGTCACAGGCCCCTAGTTTGAACAGTGAGGAAGAGGAGGAGGATGGGGGACAAGTGACTGATGGGTTTGGCTGCACTGCAAGCCAGGACCTGTTTGAGACTCCACTGCGATCCAGTCAGTCCTGGCAGTAGATCATGGACAAGCCCAGTGCAGGGGAAGGAACCTCAGGTAAGTGTGTAAATATATTTCCTGTTGGTGATTAGTGATGTACTGATGGCATCCCCAGCTTCACAGGACGCAGCTATCGACTTTTCATTCACTCACTAATACTAGAAGTGGTAGCAGTACAACAAAGAGAGGCAGAGGCGTTGTTTGCTTTTCGTTCCCCTGTACAGTTAGGCAAGGGGGCGTGCAGAGCAGTTGGATGTCACTTGAATCTTCCTGAGAGATCTCGATGAAACTTTCGTGGAGGTACTCTGCAATCCTCACCCAAAGGGTTCTGAGGGTGGCAGCCTTATTTCTTCCTTTCCCATGCCAGCTGTCAATAACTTCAGCAGGCACCACTGCAGTAAACAGGCTGGCAGCAGATGGGCCCAGGTGCTTTTGGGACCAGCAGCAGCTGTGCTCTCTGTGCCTGTCAGGAGTGAGATCTGCTAAAATCACTACCGCATGGGGAAAATGGTTGCAATATTCAGTTTCCTTGATCTATACTGATAGTTTAATATCGGAGGGGTAGCTGTGTTAGTCTGTATCCACAAAAACAACAAGGAGTCCAGTGGCACCTTCAAGATTAACCGATTTATTTGGGCATAAGCTTTCATGGGTAAAAAACCCACTTCAGATTCATGGATCAATAAATCTATTAGTCTCTAAGGTGCCACCCAACTCCTCATTGTTTTTGTGATAGTTTAATGTAACTGAGCCATTCCCCCCTCATTTTGTGCACCATGGCTAGTTCTGTGAGTGTTGCCATGCACAAGCGCTCCGAAGCAGAAGTGTCAATAAGCATGTCTTGTTTAAAACTTGGAGGGGAGCAAGGGAAGGGAGTTCTGAATGTTAACTTTTGCTTTCCGTTGTGACCATACTGACAATGGTATGTTTGTGTGTTTTATCTGTAGCTGCTGCTGTGGTGGCCATGAGAGATTCCTCTTCCACACCTGCCAAATGCTGAGCCAGACAAAGAGGAGAAAGAAGAGAACTCAGGATGACATGTTCAGCGTGATCATGTAAGAAGCCAGTGCTGCATCAGACTGGGAGCAGAGGGCCTGGAGGGTGAATACTGCAGACTGTATGGAGAAGGACAGAGCAGACAGAAGAAAGGTGCAGAAAAAGGAGAGGGAGATGCACCAGGACACAATGGAGCATCTCCAGCAGCGCACACAGATGTTGCAGACTCTTGTGGACCTACAGGTTCAACAGTCACGGGCTCGCTTCCCTTTGCAGTCCATGGAGAACTCATTACAGCACTTCCCTATGTCCCTCTCAACATTCCATGTGGCATCAGGGGCCCACATCCCTACTCTGACCACTCCATGCCAGGGGACGTTAAAAACAGCTACACCTTCACATGCACTGACCTGTGAAAGCCATGGTTGCTGTATGTGTAGCTAAAATGGACATGAATGTTCCTTTCCCTTGTAAAGCTCTATTCCATAAATTTATTCAGTTTTTAATGTTTTTGCTTTTAAATTGCAGTTTTCTTTGCACTGGTTTTGTTACTCAGTTTTCTGTTGGGAAAATTAATTAACATATGCTGCAGAGTGGCTAGTGGTACTGAAAGTACCTGCTTGCTTGCTTGCTTGTTCAGTGTGACACAACTCAGGATCAGTGACAAACACAGTGTAATAATCATAAATGCACAGCAAGCACCACAAAATTAATAGTTACTTTGACAGTGTTATATTCCTAGATGTACGCTAAGCACCACAGAATTCCTAAGAGGCCTCAAAACAGCAGGTCCAGGTATAGCCCAGTACACCACAGTGCGTTACTGTGATTCGCTGTTCAATTGCTCTTCCAAAGCTTCACTAAGCTGTAGAGTTCCTTGTTGAGCTCATCTGGTAGCCCTTGTGTCTCACTGTTCCAAGTCAGCAGACAGCCACTCTACCTCCACCCCAGTGGCAACTTTCCCCCTTCCCTTCACAGATATTATGCAGGACAAGCAGGCAGCTGTAATGGCTGGGATATTTTTTTCACTGAGATTCAATCTTGTGGCCAAACAGGATCAGCATCCCTTCAATCTACCAAAAGTGCATTCAACTGTCATTCTGCACCTGCTGAGCTGATAGCTGTTGAGGTGGCTGGTGTTTGACTTCATGAGCTGGAGGCTGGAGCCCCCAGGATCACTAGTGTAATTTCAACATTGCAAATGGTAATCAGCTGGTTGGGAAAGAGAGCACCTGCTTGTAGCTTTCTACAAAACTGCCTTCTTAAAGATGCAAGCATCATGCACCTTCCCTGACCAGCCAGCGCTGATGTGGATGACTCATCCCCGGTGATCCAGCAAGGCTTGCATAACCATAGAAAAGTAGCCCTTTCTGCTGACATGCTTGGTGGCAAGGTGATCTGGTGCCAAAATAGGGATATGCGTGCTGTCTCTTACTCCATTGCCGTTTGAGAACCTCATTGCTGTAGATCCACTCACCGGGTCCTGCATGTTGCTGAGAGTCAGTCCTGCATAGCTGGAGACAGTTCATGGCCTGCACACTTGTAGGACAATGGCTCCCACCCTGGATTTTCCAGCTCTAAAATGACTTCCCACTGACTGGTAGCAATCCAGCATTGCAAATTACCACAAGGCGATTGCTACTCACTTCTCTGCTGTCAATGCAGCTTTCACTCTGGTGTCCCTATGCTGGAGGCCTGGGGCAAGCTCGGCACATGGATCTGGGAATGCGACCTTGTGCATCCAAAAGTTTTGCAGTCACTGTTCATCATCCTAAGCCTGCATTAGGATGCAATCTCACCAGTCAGTGCTCGTTTCTCAGGCCCAGAAGCGGCACTCCACCATTTGCAGCTGCTTCGTGAATGCCACCAACGATCTTGAATTGGTTCTCGCTTGTCTCTCAGCAATCTGCCCTCCTGCAAATCATCATGTTCCCCATGGCTCTTCTTGCAGCTATGCCAATACTGAAGGATTGTGTGTCTTGTGCTTGCAACACTTATGGCAGTGGTTAAGAGCTGTTCAGGCTCCATGATTATGTCATGGAAGGTGGACAGCGAGGAGGGCTGCATGGGATTTTTAAACAGGTGAAAATTGCAGGCTATAGATGACATGGAATGGAAACAGTTGTAATCTGGTAAATTGACCTCTTGCACCCAGTCACCCTTGCATGACTAGTTTCTGCCTCATCATGAAGTGCCAAAACTTACTAAAAGACAGTGTGCTGGATGGTGGCGGGTTGCGTACTGGAATACCTACCCATGGTGCACTGTGCTGTGCATCAACACAGCCACTCCTGGTGAGTACGCACAGCACAGATGCAAGGAGCCAAATAGGAAGATACACAAGCAATATACTAACTGCAGTGGCTTAATGCCAACATAACTTGTGGAGGCAAAAGTTCGTATTGTAGACATGCCCTTAGGAATGTAGTTTGTTATCCAAGTCCTTGTTTCAGAAAGATACTTCATAATAGCAGACAGTGAAGTGTGGCTGGAGTTAAAAGCATGGAATTTAGTTGAATGACAGCAAATTTTGTAAAAGATCCTTAAAGCTGAGACTTAATGGCCATGAAACTCACTGATAAGTAAGGATAAGACTGTCACGGAAGTCAGATTCCGTGACTTTCAGAAACCTCCATAACACTTTCCCTTCAGCCCTGGGGCAGCGGGGCTGGAGCTGTCAGCCAGTGAGGGAGCCCCAGATCTCCCAGATGCCGTGGGTGGCAGGAGGGGGCCTCAAAGTTCCCAGTCACACACAGGTCATGGCTTCTGTGACTTTTTGTTTGTTTCCCACAACCTGTCTGTGACTTTCAATAAAAATAACCATAACAAAATTGTAACTTTACTGATATTTCAGCAACAAAAGCAGGTGTCATTGAATTGGAGATCTCAGATGAACAAGGCTAGAAACACCTGATTTAAGTGACTGAGGGCTTGTCTACACTTGAAATCATACTGCAGCTGCTGCAGCTGTGCCATTGTAACACTTCAGTGTAGACGCTACCTATGTTGACGGGAGGGCCTCTCCTGTCAGCGTAGTTAATTCATCTCCCCAAAAGGCAGTAACTAGGTCAATGGAATAATTCTTCCGTCCTGGCACAGTCTATGTCGGGGGTTATATTGGCTTAACTGTGTCACTCAGGTGTGTGACTTAGCTGGGTCGACATAACTTTTTAGTACAGACCAGGCCTGACTTAAATGCTACAATTGGAGGCCTGTGAATATATTTTTGTATGTACGCTGTCACTGAGTGGTGTCAGGCTAACGAGGAAAGCTGATCATTCTAATGACTGTGAAGTCTGTTAGGGGAAAGAGAAGCTGAACTGCTGTACTCTTCTAACTCTAGAAAAGGTCCAGTCTTGTAGCTGTGGCAAAGAGTAGATCAGCATAGTCAGAGTGCTCAGGAGCAACAGAATCCTGATTTAGTCCAAGTGCTAAATCTCAAGCACTGCTCTTGTTTACAAGGTGAATTAATAGTTGAGGGAGAATCCAAAATGTTTGTGTGTGGGGAGAAAAATCTCAGATTCCTAAAACAGATGAGCCATCCATCTTCAGTATGGCAACTGAAGTCCCTTGATCCTCAAAACATTCTCACCTGGACAGCCAAAGGTTTTCAAGAAGACCTGGATATCTGTTCTAAAAGAGCCAAGTAACTTGCGGAGGTAGCAAGCAAAATTTAACAGGAATAGCAAAAATGGACAGGAGTGAAAGGTGCACAGATTTAGAAAATGGATGGGTATAATTGGAGACTGCCCGAAGGAATTTATATCAGATTATCACTCCACCTTCACAGCCAGAGCATGCTGTCTCTTGCAGTAAAGCAAACCTGTCTTGTGGCAGGTTGGATTTTGCCAAGTTTCTGTAAGGCTCAAAATTAAAATAGGAAACCGAACTTAGCCCAAAATATTCTCAAGTATTGAATGAGAACTGACTTAGTGAGAGCTTGTCTCACTATTTTACAGAATTGGGAGTCCAAGTGGTAGACATGATACTTGTTGCATTTTGCTAAGGAACAGATCCTCTGTACCTCAGAATGCTTCATCTGTGATGAGTAATGTGCAGTTTAGGCATTAGGAGCTATAGCACCAATCAGCCATATCCTCTATGCTATAGGGCACCTTCAAATTTCAGACACCTGACAGCTCCTTATTAGATATCCCAGCACCCCCAATACCTCTACATCTTTGGGTAGAAATGAGGAGCCTGGGCTTTTCACCAGGTTATTTTCCCTGGACCTCAGACAGTGTAGGCCTACCCTATTAATATATTTTGCTTTCGACAACCAACTCTCTGTACAACTTTTCCATGAGTGATGTACCCGAGTATTCGGATTCTAATATCTAAACTGTATTGTTAAATTTATTCACCTAAATTTGGGTTATTGCTGATTATGCACTATATGTATCTTATGACTTTTCAAACTTTTTATTTGTGAATAATCTAAGAACTATACCCAGATCATAGAATATCACGGTTGGAAGGGACCTAAGGAGGTCATCTAGTCCAACCCCTTGCTCAAAGCAGGACCAATCCCCAACTAAATCATCCCAGCCAGGGCTTTGTCAAGCCTGACCTTAAAAACCTCAAAAGGAAGGAGATTCCACCACCTCCCTAGGTAACGCATTCCAGTGCTTCACCACCCTCCTAGTGAAAGTTTTTCCTAATATCCAGCCTAAACCTCCCTCACTGCAACTTGAGACCATTACTCCTTGTTCTTTCATCTGCTACCACTGAGAACAGTATAGAGCCATCCTCTTTGGAACCCCCTTTCAGGTAGTTGAAAGCAGCTATCAAATCCCCCCTCATTCTTCTCTTCTGCAGACTAAACAATCCCAGTTCCCTCAGCCTCTCCTCATAAGTCATGTGTTCCAGTCCACTCTCACAGATCTTGGGAGACAGGCCAGTCCTTGCTTACAGACAGCCCCCCCTACTCACCAGCAACCACACACCACACAAGAGAACCACTAACCCAGGAACCTATCCTTGCAACAAAGCCCGTTGCCAACTGTGTCCACATATCTATTCAGGGGACACCATCATAGGGCCTAATCACATCAGCCACACTATCAGAGGCTCGTTCACCTGCGCATCTACCAATGTGATATATGCCATCATGTGCCAGCAATGCCCCTCTGCCATGTACATTGGTCAGACTGGACAGTCTCTATGTAAAAGAATAAATGGACACAAATCAGATGTCAAGAATTATAACATTTAAAAACCAGTTGGAGAACACTTCAATCTCTTTGGTCACTCGATTACAGACCTAAAAGTTGCAGTTCTTCAACAAGAAAACTTCAAAAACAGACTCCAACGAGAGACTGCTGAATTGGAATTAATTTGCAAACTGGATACAATTAACTTAGGCTTGAATAAAGACTGGGAGTGGATGGGTCATTACACAAAGTACAACTATTTCCCCATGTTTATCCCCCCTCCCCCCACCGACTGTTCCTCAGATGTTCTTGTCAACTGCTGGTAATAGCTCACCTTACCTGATCACTCTCTTTACAGTGTGTATGGTAACACCCATTGTTTCATGTTCTCTATGTATATAAATCTCCCCACTGTATTTTCCACTGAACGCATCCGATGAAGTGAGCTGTAGCTCACGAAAGCTTATGCTCAAATAAATTTGTTAGTCTCTAAGGTGCCACAAGTACTCCTTTTCTTTTTGCTAATCATTTTTGTTGCCCTCCGCGGGACGCTTTCCAGTTTTTCCACATCCTTCTTGTCGTGTGGAGCCCAAAACTGAACACAGTACTCCAGATGAGGCCTCACCAATGTTGAATAGAGGGGAACGATCACGTCCCTCGATCTGCTGGCAATGCCCCTACTTATATAGCCCAAAATGCCATTACCCTTCTCGGCAATAAGGGCACACTGTTGACTCATATCCAGCTTCTCGTCCACTGTAACCCCTAGTTCCTTTTCTGCAGAACTGCTGCCTAGCCATTCGGTCCCTAGTCTGTAGCGGTGCATGGGATTCTTCCATCCTAAGTGCAGGACTCTGTGCTTGTCCTTGTTGCACCTCATCAGATTTCTTTTGGCCCAATCCTCTAATTTGTCTTGGTCCCTCTGTAGCCTATCCCTACCCTCCAGCGTATCTACCACTCCTCCCAGTTTAGTGTCATCTGCAGACTTGCTGAGGGTGCAGTCCACGCCATTCTCCAGATCATTAATGAAGATATTGAACAAAACCGGCCCCAGGACCGACCCTTGGGGCACTCCACTTGATACCGGCTGCCAACTAGACATGGAGCCATTGATCGCTACCAGTTGAGCCCGACAATCTAGCCAGCTTTCTATCCACCTTATAGTCCATTCATCCAGCCCATGCTTCTTTAACTTGCTGGCAAGAATACTGTGGGAGACAGTGTCAAAAGCTTTCCTAAAGTCAAGGAACAACACATCCACTGCTTTCCCCTTATCCACAGAGCCAGTTATCTCATCATAGAAGGCAATTAGATTAGTCAGGCATGACTTGCCCTTGGTGAATCCATGCTGGCTGTTCCTGATCACTTTCCTCTTCTCTAAGTGCTTCAGAATTGATTTCTTGAGGACCTGCTCCATGATTTTTCCAGGGACTGAGGTGAGGCTGACTGGCCTGTAGTTCCCCGGATCCTCCTCCTTCTCTTTTTTAAAGATGGGCAGTACATTAGCCTTTTTCCAGTCGTTCGGGACCTCCCTCGATCGCCATGAGTTTTCAAAGATAATGGCCAATGGCTCTGCAATCACATCCGCCAGCTCCGTTAGCACTCTCGGATGCAGCGCATCCGGCCCCATGGATTTGTGCTCGTCCAGCTTTTCTAAATAGCCTGAACCACTTCTTTCTCCATAGAGGGCTGGTCACCTCCTCCCCATGCTCTGCTGCCCAGTGCAGCAGTCTGGGAGCTGACCTTGGTCGTGAAGACAGAGGCAAAAAAAGCATTGAGTACATTAGCTTTTTCCACATCCTCTTGTCACTAGGTTGCCTCCCTCATTCAGTAAGGGGCCCACACTTTCCTTGACTTTCTTCTTGTTGCTAACATACCTGAAGAAACCCTTCTTGTTACTCTTAACATCTCTTGCGAGCTGCAACTCCAAGTGTGATTTGGCCTTCCTGTAACCTCAATAAGGATTCTTTAAAATACACCCAGCTCTCTTGGACTCCTTTCCCCCTCATGTTGTTCTCCCAGGGGATCTTGCCCATCAGTTCCCTGAGGGAGTCAGAGTCTGCTTTTCTGAAGTCCAGGGTCCATATTCTGTGGCTCTCCTTTCTTCCTTGTGTCAGGATCCTGAACTCGACCAGCTCGTGGTCACTGCCTTCCAGGTTCCCATCCACTTTTGTTTCCCCTACAAATTCTTCCCGGTTTGTGAGCAGCAGGTCAAGAAGAGCTCTGCCCCTAGTTGGTTCCTCCAGCACTTGCACCAGGAAATTGTCCTCTGTGCTTTCCAAAAACTTCCTGAATTGTCTGTGCACCGCTCTCCCAGCAGATATCAGGGTGATTGAAGTCTCCCATGAGAACCAGGGCCTGTGATCTAGTCACTTCCGTGAGTTGCCAGAAGAAAGTCTCATCCACTTCATTCCCCTGGTCCGGTGGTCTGTAGCAGAGTCCCACCACGACATCACCCTTGTTGCTCACACTTCTAAACTTAATCCAGAGACTCTCAGGTTTTGCTGCAGTTTCATACTTGAGCTCTGAGCAGTCGTACTGCTCTCTTACATACAGTGCAATTCCCCCACCTTTTCTGCCCTGCCTGTCCTTCCTGAACAGTTTATATTCATCCATGACAGTACTCCAGTCATGTGAGTTATCCCACCAAGTCTCTGTTATTCCAATCGCATCATAATTCCTTGACTGTGCCAGGACTTCCAGTTCTCCCTGCTTGTTTCCCAGGCTTCTTGCCTTTGTGTATAGGCACTTAAGATAACTCGCTGATCATTAGGCTTTCTCAGTGTGAGGCAGGAGCCCTCTCTTGTGATCTCTTGCTCGTACTTCCTCCCAGTATCCCACTTCCCCACTTACCTCGGGGCTTTGGTCTCCTTCCCTGGGTGAACCTAGTTTAAAGCCCTCCTCACTAGGTTAGCCAGCCTGCTTGCGAAGATGCTCTTCCCTCTCTTTGTTAGATGTACAGACACTCTTTTCTTAACTTGTGTACTATATAATTTTTTAACATTAGCGTTGTTAAAAAATTTTAAATCTCTCTCTGGCGCCATCAGGTTTAATCCCAAAGCTAGATGTTCACTAAATTTTTCAAGCCACTAATAGGAAAGAAAGTGAAACAGTCTATGCAAACAGTGAGTCAGTCCAGAACATGAGCTACTTAATCTTAATCAATAAAGCTTGGCCTTACAAGAGATCTTGCTGAGGGGGTTGATACAAGAAATGAGGCAGAATGGGAAACAGTGGACTCTGGCTTAAAAGGGTCAATGCGCATTGGAAGGTGCAACAACTAAAATGAATCGTGTCTTCCCTTGCCACTCACTTCCCTGTAAAATAATTACTACTACAAATATAAGCTCTCCCAGGGGTTTCCAGTTTACCAAATGGAACAGGATTTCCGTACTGGTTTGTTTTTTAATGGAGCGGAAGCCAATGTAGCTTTCTTTTATTTGCTTTTAGGTTTGTGCACCAACATCACTTAATGATATCTCCCATAATATGCCTAACTTTCACTGACTGCTTCAAGCAGTTGCTTCTACAGGGCTAACAGCAGAATGGTTTTCCATAAATATATATATGTGCTCAGATACCATGGTGATGGGCGCAGTATAAAATAAAACCCTATTATGTATTTTAGAGGATGTTTTTAGTGGATGGTGTGGGGAGAGATTTATTTCTCCAGTATGGTGACAGGAATGTTAACTTTTGCATGAGGACAAAAATCTTTGATTAAAGTGATGTTAGCTTGCTATCTTATCATGTCAGATGCCCATGTCCATGGGCAACTTGTGCAGAAGTTTTGATTAGCAAGGACTTGAATTGTGCTTACCTGCTGTTGAATGAGTACCGAGAGCCCCGGTGGCTGTGAGGTCTGTAGGTGGTGGTTTGGTATTTTTTGCACAATCGCTGAGTTTCAGATCACATTGTAATGTGTTCAGAGTGCTGTATCTGTGTAAACTGGATGACGTACACTACAGCATAGAGTGTAAAGCTGAACAATGCTACATCTTCAATAATGTCACTCATTTCACCTGAATCGCTTTACAGTTGCAATGAATTGTGCCTGAAGTGACGGGCTGGAAGGCTTGCCAATGGCTTCCCTCACTCCCTGCTAGGCAGGAGCTTGGGGGGTGGAGGGTGACCTTTATGTGTACTGATTTTTAGGAGTAGCGTCCCATTCCATCTGGAGTGTAGGGGAAGACTCCCAGGCAGTAAGGCTGATTGGATTTCTCAGTCTGGCTAGAAGCCGGTAATGGGTAAGATACTTACCTACCTTGCAGAAGTGCTGGGGATTACTTAGTATTGGGAGAATGTAAAGTCCTGTCTGAGAGCACACCGTTTCACAGAAGAAATAAGAATACCTACAGAAGTTGCATGATTTTCATGAGCAATGGCCAGAAGCAATCAGTGCTGAATTGGGAGGGGAAGCTTTTTAAACCAAAGGGTCTGGTTATTAATTTTGTATTATGGTAACACTCCTCTGTTCAAATACAGCAGTGAACTGTAGAAATATTTCACTTCCTTAGCATTCATCCTTTGGTTTTTTTCCTTCCTTCACCAGGACTTGACTGGCATAGAGTCTATGGACCAGTGTCGTCATACCCTGGAGCAACACAACTGGAACATAGAGGTACCAGTTAGAATTATAGTTGGGACACTTTTCTTTCCAGCAACTTAGATTAATAGTCTGAATGACTGTGGGTCTCTCAAAGCAAAATTCTCTTTCTTAAGGGATCCTTGTAGTGGCCTGAGTAATTATAATCAAGGTCATATTATAAAATCATCGTGCTTACACTTCAAAAGTAATCTGCCAAGCTCCCAATCAGCCTCCCCCCAGCAAGCTTTATTCCTTTGCTTATTGTTAAGAATCTTAGGTAGTCTCATTTAATTGTTTGTTCACAATTTCCATTCATATTGAGTTGCTCATTGAACTGAGATTGTACCTTCCACTCTCTAAACTGCAGTTCTTTATCTCATATTCCTTTTCTCTTGGTTTCCAAGTGTAAATCGGAAAACACGTACCTAGTGGATGTACTCAGACCTTGCTAATGTTGAGAAACATGATGGAAGCTGTCACCGACCCCAGGGTCTGGTCTATGCCCCAGCCTGTACCCAGTCCCTTGGAAGTGACCACTTTAGTGTGCCAGCCCCCAAGAACCCGCATGGTTCCACGGGGACAAGCTCACGGACTCCAAAACTTGACCTTCAGGCATCAGCAATCCCTGTCTGTCTTCATGGCTCCCTGCAGCGAATCCAGCCCAGCCAGACTCCTATGGGAGGCTTGTACTGTATCCCCTCAGGGTGCAATACTCTCAGTGAGTGTTTGCAACTACCCAGGTAACCTTTTCCACACAATCATGTGGTGTACAGAATCTGAAAGTCCTTAAGCTAGCAAAGAGAGGCAAAGGTTAAGAGAGAGTTCAACCTGGCCAATGCCAGGCCAGGGAGCCCTTCAGCAATGCCGCTATCAAAGCCATTTTGGCTCTCTTCCTGTCTCTGTCCCTTTGTCCTTCCTCCTAGCCAGGTGAGTGTCACTCCAAAGGCCAGCTCTTAACCCAGCCACATGACAGCTTTCCCCTGTGTTCTCCACCGGGGCCTTTGCTCTGCTCTCCTGCAGAGGGGTTGAGGAAAGTCTCTTTCCTCTTGGCTGCTGGTTGCTAGGAGTGAACATGCTGGTGATTGAGGGTTTCCATTGTCTTTCCACATACTCTATTGCTATGGTTGGTTTCAGCCAGTCCTTTAACAACCAGACCCGTATGTGAGGAACTCACCTCATGTCCACTACTCTCCCCCAAGAGCTTTTTAACCCTTCACACACAGCACAGAGGGACACCGAGGCCCACAGTGGAATCAAAAAAAATATTACCAAAATTCCCACTTCACAACAGCTATGAACTGAATTCAGCCCAATCACACTTGCTGTAAAGCTGCTTGTTATTGTTACCACTTCAATCCATTTAGAATGAAGCTGCCAAAATTGTTGTTCTGCCATATCGAATCTCTGTACTGGCCTCTTCTGTGGCTAGGCTCCCATTTACCTCTACTCCTCTTGCACACTTTACAAGCACCCCTCTAAACCACTCTGAGTCTTAGCGTCTTCAACCCTGCAGTCCCCTACACCTCTACAAGCCTTCCAGCCAACATGCATGCAGTTCTGTCACGCCTTTTAAAACATTCTTAACACCTGCTTAGATCATGACCCACAAGAATGGCCACACTGGGTCAGACCAATGGTCCATCTAGCCCAGTATCCTGTCTCTGACAATGGCTGTTGCCAAATGCTTCAGAAGGGATGAACAGAACAGGGCAATTATCGTGTGATTCACCCCTGTCAACTAGTCCCAGCTCCTGACAGTCAGAGGTTTAGGGATTCCCAGAGCATGGGGGTGCATCCCTGACCATCTTGGCTAATAGCCATTGATGGACCTGTCCTCCAGGAACTTATCTAGTTCTTTTAGAAACCCAGTTATCCTTCTGGCCTTCACAACATCCTCTGAAAATGAGGTCCACAGGCTAACTGTGCATTGTGTGAAGTAGTACTTCCTTATATTTGTTTTAAAACATCTGCCTTTTAATTTCTTTGTGTGACCCCTGGTTCTTGTGTTATGGGAAGGGGTAAATAACACATCCCGACTTGCTTTCTCCACACCAGTCACGATTTTATAGACCCCTCTCATCTCCCCCTTCGCTGTCTCTCTTCTAGGATGAACAGGCCTAGTCTTTGTAATCTCTCCTCACATGGAATCTGTTCCATCCCCCTCATCATTTTTGGTGCCCTTTTTCCGAATTCAGTTACTCTCTTTTTTGAGAAGGAACTACCAGAATTGCATTCAGTATTCAAGTGCGGGCGTACCATGGATTTATATAATGGCATTATGATATTTTCTCTCTTAATCTATCCCTTTACTAATGGTGCCTAACATTTCATTTATGGCCTCCTGCCATGGGCCTGCATTTTTCCTGTACTTCCACTTTGAGCCCCTAGACTGGGAGGCAGGGCTATGAACAGGTCACTTGTTTGGCACAGCTCTCCAGCGGAACAGTACCATGTAAGCTCAGGGTTGTACAAGTATGAGACACCTTGGAAACACCTAGTCTGGAAGCTGGCAGCAGTTACTTTATTTTGATGTGTTAAGTTGCACATGTCCGGTGCTCCAGGCACAGGGACAACTCACACCTACCCCAAACTTCAGAATGGAACTAGTGTATTTTCTCTAACCTGCCTGTATCCATTGCAATTTCTGATGGGCCCCTTTTGCTGCTCCTCCTATGCTAGGCAGCTGTACAGGACCGGTTGAATGAGCAAGAGGGCGTCCCAAGTGTCTTCAATCCACCTCCATCCCGGCCGTTGCAGGTCAATACAGCCGACCACAGGATCTACAGCTATGTTGTTTCAAGGCCGCAACCAAGGGCAAGTTATTTACTAGTTTGGGTTTGTCTCTTTGTGTGGAATGGGTGATATCTCTGAAGAGGGAAAGAAGTGCATCAACAGGGAAAGGAACTCAGTTTCCGTAGCGCATCTGCTTTCTTGTTTCTAAATATTTTCTCTTGAAAGCTACAAACAGTACAGCTCCCTGGGCAGAACTATTCTTACCTTCTCCATTACTACTTTGGATGTTTTCCTTTCTGGTATTTTTCATAGTACCCAGCAAACTCCTTCTTCCCTATACAGCTTGAAGTGAGGGCAGAGCAGAAATGCAACTCAGCTGTCCCAATTCAACTAGAATGAAAGTCTGTTCCTGCTGTCTTGCTGTAGGATGATCTATCTGTATGACGGCCTGCTGAACCGATGTGGTCTGCTTTATGTGCTAGTGTAAGATGTCCATTAACCTGACTGCAGATGGTTAATATGTAGCAGTTGTATAACACTTCAGTCTTCACAGAACCCTTGTAAGATGAGTAAGTGCTGTTATCCCTGTTTCACAGGTAGGGAAAGTGAGATAAAAGATTAAAGCCCAATTTTTGAAAGTGGTCACTGGCTTTGTATGCCTAAAATGTCTCCGGTTGGGCTCTCAAAGTGAGGTACCTGTTGGTGACTACTCAGAAAATTTGACGAGCCTGAGGTCATTCAGCAAGTCACTAGCTTACAGGCCTGAGTTCAGAGCACTAGACCACGCTGTCTGTTTCACATATATTGCAGCGTGTTTGATGCTGGATAGAGGGATAACTGCACTATGGTGTCTCAAGGGGCAGGGATAAATACCTAACACTCTGTTTGTAATTTCAGGGCCTGTTGGGATGGGGTTACTACTTGATAATGGTTCCATTCCGATTTACGTATTACACGTTACTTGATATATTTAGGTAAGTACTTTTTTGTGCAGGTTTGTTTGTTGATTGTAGCAAAGCAAAATTTTACTCCCAAGTATGGTTGTGCTGCTTTTGGCTGGAATTTTCCATTAAGTCTAATCAAACGTCAGGTTTTGTATTAATCAAATACTCACGCATCAAAGTTCTCTGTAGCGTCGCAAGGTTTCTGTGTCTTGGAGACCTAGAACATAGATGTTAGTAACAAATGAATGTTGTATAGTAGAAAATAGATTTCAGATAAGTATTATCTCCGAGAACTCATGGAGGATGGGTGACGTCGCAGAGGACTAGAGAAGGGGAACAAAGAGGACCCAGGGAATTATAGACCAGTCGGCCTAACTTCAATACCTGGAAAGATACTGGAACAAATTCTGAAACTATCATTTTGTGAGCACCTAGGGGATAACAGGGTTATAAGGAATAGCCAGCATGCCAAACCAACCTGATTTCTTTCTTTGGCAGAGTTACGGCTTAGTGGATGGGGGGGAAACAGTAGGTATGATGTATCTTGATTTTAATAAGGCTTTTGACACAGTCCCATGTCACATTCTCATAAGCAAACTAGAGAAATGTGTCTAGATTAAATTAGTATAAGGTGGGTGCACAACTGGTTGAAAGACCATACTCAGAGTAGTTAACAAGGGTTCGCAATCAAACTAGGAAGGATTCCCTAGTTGGATCCCACAGGAGTCAGTCCTGGATCCAGTACTATTCAATATTTTCATTAATGTCTTGGATAATGGAGTGGGAGAGTATGCTTATAAAATTTGCAGATGACAATACGCTGGGAGGGGTTTCAAGCACTTAGGAGGACAGGATTAGAGTTGAAAATGACCTTGACAAACTGGAGAATTGGTCTGAATTCAGCAAGATGAAATTCAGGAAAGATAAGTGCAAAGTACTTAGGAAGGAAAAATCAAATGCACAACTACAAAATGAGGAATAATGCCTAGGTGATGGCGTTGCTGAAAAGTACCTGGGGTTAGAGTGGATCGCAAGTTGAATATGAGTCAACTGTGTGAGGCAGCTGTGAAAAAAGTTATCATTCTGGGGTGTATTCACAGAAATGTCATATGGACAACAAAGGAGGTAATTGTCCTGCTCTACTCAGCACTGGTGAGGCCTCAGCTGGAGTCCTGTACCCAGTTCTGTGTGCCACACTTTAAAGGAAAGATGTGGACAACTGGAGCAAGTCTAGAGGAGAGCAACAGAAATGATAAAAGGTTTAGAAAACCTGACCTATGTGGAAATATTTTAAAAAACGGCCTGTTTAGACTTGAGAAAAGAAGACCAAGCGGGGGACCTGATAAGTCTTCAAATATGTGAAAGGCTGTTCTAAATAGGATGATGGTCAGTTAGTTGCTCTCCATGGCCACTGAAGGTAGGACCACAAGTATTGGGCTTAATCTGCAGCAAGGAAGATTTAGGTTAGAAATTAGGAAAATCTTTTTAACTCTAAGGCCTGGTCTACACTAGGGTGGGGGATCGATATAAGGTATGCAACTTCAGCTACTAGAATAGCGTAGCTGAAGTAGATGTATCTTAGATCGACTTAGAATCACTTACTTCGCGTCCTCGTGGCGCGGGATCGATGGCCACCGCTCCGCTTCCGCCTCTCGCTGTGGTGGAGTTCTGGAGTCAATGGCAAAGCGATTGGGGATCGATTTATCGCGTCTACATTAGATGCGATAAATCGATCCCCGATAGATCGATCACTACCTGCCGATCCAGCGGGTAGCGTAGATGTGGCCTAAGGGTAGTTAAGATCTGGAATAGGCAATGGAGGTTTTTAAGAACGGGTTGGAAAAACTCTTGTCAGGGATGGTCCAGGCTTACTTGGTCCAGCCCGCTGTGCTGAGGCAGGACTTGATGACCTCTTGAGGTCCCTTCCAGCCCTACAATTTTATTCTATTCCTAGCAGTGTCTTATGAATCTGTAAAGGAAACTAATGTATTTAATCCTAATTCAAAATCAGGCTGACACTTGCAGTTCCTAAATATTAAACAACGGAGACCAAACAAGGAATGGGCACACTTCTATTGAGGCACGGCCCAAAGGTTCCCCTCGGGAACAAGCATGTAGGGTAACACAGTTCCTGCCTTAGAGTTTACAGTCTAAAGAGCCAAGACACAGACAACAGGCTGCAATTATTTGCTCCCTGGTGTAATCGCCTCTTCCAGCAGCTGTCTAAAATAAACACTCGTGCGTTAAACCCTCTGTGCAACAAAACTGCAGTTCTGGAAGAGACTTGTCCTGATCAACTTCATATGAATTGCCAGCCAATATAAGACCAATGATCCCTTAAATCTGGTATCCTGTCTGTGGCTGGGGCTTATGCCTGATGTTTCAGAGGATGTTGAACCTTCCAAACACACAATACAGCTGGCCAGTTATGCAGTGCCGTTCGTGGAGGGAGTGCAGGTGAGGAAATCCATCATAACCTCTGGCAATCAGCTGATGCCTTGGAGTACGGAACTTTACCTGGCTTAGGTTTTTCTATAGGGTGCTCATATTGTGGTTTCAAGATGGAGTAGTCAGTGTGTTAGCAGATAGCTGTAAATGTTGACCAGAAAAAGCTCTTCAGAAAGTCAGTAAGCTGAATTTCCAGTGTCCTATGCTTTTCTCGTAGGTTTGCTGTGCGTTTTATACGCCCTGACCCTCGCAGTAGGGTCACGGACCCAGTGGGTGACATTGTTTCATTTATTCATATGTTTGAGGAAAAATATGGGAGGATACACCCTGTCTTCTACCAGGGAACATACAGCCAGGTCAGTACAGCATGTTGGTGCAAAGGTACGTGGGACTATCTTCCTGGTATTGCCTGGCACACTGGCCCTAAAGAAGAATGACAAAAGCCATTTTGCATTTTAAAAGTCCAGTACTAATGTTCAGACTCAGTAACGAGGTAATGGAGATCTCGATTATGAGCGTATTAGGAACCTGAGTCCATCCCACTGTAGGCATTTGCCATGGTGGGGTCTCTGCCAGGCTCAGGGACTTACCAAACAACTGAAGTTTGGAAGGCAAAGCTGATCTGGCAGTTCCTCAGCTGTCTCTGTGGTTCGGAAGCCTACACCTCTTCTTTCATTCTGCTAGTACCAGTTTTATAAGCTGACATAGTGGCCCAAAGTCTGTCCTGATGTACACCCCATTGGAAGTGACTGGGGCTGCACCAAGTCTGAGCAGAATTTAGCCCAGTAACTTGAGAAACTTGGGGAAATGGCTCCTTTGAGTCAAGGAGGTAAAAGGAGAGAACAGATCCCTCTTTTGTTAGATTTGGGTGATGATTCTTCCCAGAAGAAGAGGGGCTCCCTAGCATGTGTGTGTCTCCTTCCCTCACCCCCTTTCAGTCCCAGCCCCAATGCGCGCACACGCCGCTGTTGTGGAGTCCATCCCAGCAGGTAGTTGAGTGCCAGAGAGCACTGCTGAGCCAATATCCCTTAGCACTACTCGAGTATTTAGGTTATTCCCTCCAGCAGTCCCTGCCCCCAGGAACAAGGGGCCATACTTAGAACCCAAACTTAGATTGATATGGGGCTGTTGGGCTATCAGCAACTCAGCGCCAGTTAAACAGAGTCCATCGAACACTTACGCTGCTGGGCTTGTGGGTAAGTGAAATGTTTCAGCTGAGAAATGGGGGGTTACAGAAATCAGCTTAATAACTTGTTTCAATGGATGTGGTTGGAAGGTTGGATCCTACATCTTCCAAACTGGAAAATGGAGAAAAAACTGCACATGATTCTGGGCCATGGGAGTCCTCCTGGAGGCTGAGCCAGAGAAATCCTCCTGGGTCACTAGGTGTGCAGTGCTTTGCTTGGCATTCTCCCAAGGCCCTGCCTGCCAAGGAACAGTGAGGAAAGCACAGTCAAGGGCTCCTTTCTCCTCCATGCAGAGAATTTGCTGGGCACATTGGTGTGGAGGGAGGTCTGGCATGTTCCTCCTCTGTTGCATGCTCTTCAATTAATACCACATTAGATTGAAAAACTGCTTCCCCTGGCAGTTTTCCACGGGCACACCTATCCCGCTGCAATACCAAGGGGGCAGCAGTCCCAGTGCTCCAGCCCCTCTGACTCCAGCTTTTCTGTGCTCCCTCCCCAGGCGCTGAATGACGCTAAGCGGGAGCTGCGCTTCCTGTTGGTTTATCTTCACGGTGACGACCACCAAGATTCAGACGAATTCTGTCGGTAGGTTGGAGAGAGTTTTCTTAAATAACTGGCCATGTGTTTGGGACCCAGCTCTGTCTGCCATCTCTTCTCTTCCCCCAGCAACACACTGTGTGCACCGGAGGTGATCACCCTCATCAACACTAGGATGCTTTTCTGGGCATGCTCCACAAACAAACCAGAGGGATACAGAGGTGAGTGTCTTCCCTCTGCTGAACTCTTCCTGATTCTTGTTAAATCTGGAATAAACAGATCGGTACTGCGGACAATCTGCATCTGTTCTGCATGCTTGATAACTTCCCTGTGCAGGTGAGTAAGTGATAGCCCCCAGAGACCAGCCTGTGACTCCTTACTACACTGAGTGGAATGGGGCTAATCCATACCACATTCTGCATAACGGAGGACATACCATATCTGAGACTAATATTGTAGCCCAAGGAGCCCTCTGCTCTTAATACTGGCTGTTTCACCGTCCTGTCTCAGCAGAGCTAGCTGCTGCTCCTTCAGTGGTCTTGTCATAGGGGCGTTAGGCTGAGTGGGGAAGCATTGTCTAATGACAGTGGTTTGTGTGGTGCCTAGGGACAAAATGGCCACAGGAGATTTCCTTGGTTTTTTTCCCCCCTCATATCTCAGGGTCCTTCTTAGGACTGGATGGGGGGCAAGAATATCCACCTACTAGTCCACAACTAGGCTTTGCAGCATGCCATTAACTGTAACCTAAAAATCCTTTCCGAGCAATTGATACCTGTCCTTGCAAGTGCCTGGTGGGGGTTGTGCTGAACAATGCGTGTCGTCCTCCAAAGACTGAAAGAGTGGCTTGTGTAGTGGTCTAGATCCTTCGTGGCCCACAGAGCGAGCAGCTGGGTCCAAGAATTGAACCTGGGACTGCCAGGCTACTGAGCCCTTGGAGGTGTCACTGTCTCCGGAAGAACACCTCTGACGTCTGTCTTGGTTGTCTCAGCTTTGCTGATTCACAGGTCACTTCTAAAAAGTGAATGGTCTAGGGGGTTGGCAGCCATGGAGTCTGAAGCTGTGTCTCTGTGCCCAACAAAGGGACTGTCAGGACAGCGGGAGCTGCCCACCTCTAGAGGCTTGGGGAGGGAGGCAATTCTAGTCTTATGACCCCTTGGCCTCTCTGTTGGGACTGCCAGTGGTGATGGTGGTTTCTGTGCCCATCTCCCAGTGTCCCAGGCTCTGCGTGAGAACACATACCCATTCCTCGCCATGATTATGTTGAAAGATCGCAGAATGACGGTGGTGGGGCGGCTAGAAGGCCTCATCCAGCCTGATGACCTCATTAACCAGCTGACATTCATCATGGATGCCAACCAGACATACTTGGTGTCTGAGCGCCTGGAAAGGTACTAGGCTGGGAACTGGAAGCCCCAGTAACACTTGTCTTGTGGAGCTGGGAATTCCCAGTTGAGTGGGTCAGATCTAATTCAGGGGGGCTCAGTGTGGGCTGCACTTGGTTCTGCAATGCATTCAGCGGCCAGTGGAAATGCTGGTGCATGCAGTGCTCCCCCCTGATGTGTACATTCAGGCTACACTGCATTCTGGGAATCGAGGTCTCCATAGGCAACATTCCTGCTCAAAGACGAGTAACCACCATCTGCTCCATTTTTCTGGACATTTGGGGCAGCCAGGAGCTGCTGGCACCTTTCAGGGAAAGTCTGGATGTAGCTGGACTCTGACTGTGGCTAAGAGTGTAACTGGGATCCAGGCATTTCGGCCAGAGTCACGCTGATATCTTCAGCCAGTCCTGTATGGGAGTCGCCTGCTTTGGACCTCCAGCCCCAGGTGGCTGTGCTGCTGAGTTAAGGCTGCATTTGTGATGTCCTGCGGCTGTCTCCTTGACACATGCCCCCTCCAAGTATTGATGTGGGCTCCATTCAGACTGAGAGCCGATAGGAGGCCAGCTCAGTGTCTCATTCCCTTTAGTCCTTCCTGCTTCCCAGTCAGAGTGTGTGCCTAGCTGATGGTCAGACCTGTGGGTTTCTAAAGTGAGTCAGGAACAGGCTAAAGAAACAAGGGAGTAGCTATCTGCAGCAGAGGGCTGCAGAGCAGAGCTTTTGAGTGCAGTGTGCATGGCACTTGCCCACACTACAGCCCTTGTTTGTGCATTTATCCTAAAATGGATGCCATCTATGCCAGGGACTAGTCACCATAGAGAGTCCAGCCTCCTTCAGAGTGGGAAACCTTCTGCATCATCTGTGTGCTCCTCATCTGAGAAGTGTTAGTGCTGTGGAGGCTACTGTCCTCCTCTTGCCCTGCCCTGCCCAGGTTTCTGGTCTGTTGATGTTAACCACCCTCACTCCCTGATGTTTGCAGGGAGGAGAGAAACCAAACGCAGGTCCTGAGGCAGCAGCAGGATGAGGCGTACCTGGCGTCCCTGCGGGCGGATCAGGAAAAGGAACGCAAAAAAAAGGAGGAACGGGAGAGGAAGAAGAGAAGGGAGGAAGAGGTGCAGCAGCAGAAGCTAGCGGAGGAGAGACGGCGCCAGGTGAGACAGAAGTGAGCCTGGGAAGCACAGCAGCAACGCTGGCTCCCAGCTCTCGCTGCTGCTTCCTGCCAGGTTCCCACTCCAGGGCTTCCTCTCTTCGTGGTCGGCCTGCTCGCTGGTTTCCAATCAGGTGCTGAGTTCATATAATCCTGCATCTGCCTCGTACGTCTTCTCTGGGGCTTTGTGGGGCACGTTGTCTCCCGGGCAGGACATGCTATGCCTTGGCATTGAGGCCATCTCCATGCCAGCCTGGTGCTCTGATCTTCCTCGTTGCTTTTCAGACTCTGCAGGAGGAGAAGGTGCGCAAATCGGAATGCCTTCCCCCAGAGCCGCATCCCGATGACCCGGAGAGCGTGAAGATCATTTTCAAGCTGCCCAATGATTCCAGAGTGGAGAGGCGATTCCATTTCACACAGTCGTTAACGGTGAGGGAGGTCAGATATCTAGAGCAGCAGCAGAATCCCAAATTCTCAAGCTGGCTGGACGGGTTGGGGGGTGGCCACACTCACTGTTGTCACGAGGGCACCCTTGCTAGAGCCAGAGTAGGCAGAGGTGGTATGCTTGCATGGGGGAGGGTAACCACGCTTGTCACTGCTGGGCAGTATCCAGCTGGCAGGGAAGCAAGAGAAGAGTCAAAGACCAGATGTAAAGCTGAAATACCGCTTTTTTCCCCTCCTAAATATGGGCTTCCTGCTGCTTCTCAGTCCATGGGTGTGCGAGGGCCTGAGCCTGTGCTCTGGATTTCCCAGGAACACCGAGACGAGCCTCTGGCATGCTTCAAGCAGGGTCTTGAGAAAACAGCTGTCCCTAGTGTGCAGTCTGGTTCTGTATCCTGGTGCAGGGTTCAGGTTGTCTTAAGTGTTTGACAGACGAAATGCTCTGACTGCTAAGAGACTAGCAGCCCGGCCCCCACACCAGGTGGGCATTGTAGTACCTCGCCCAGGCCTGCAGGAATTACTGTGTGCTGCCTGTCCATTGGCAAATGCCTCTGCGCTTCCCTTCCAGGTGATCCATGACTTCCTATTCTCCTTGAAGGAGAGCCCAGAGAAGTTCCAGATTGAGGCCAACTTCCCTCGCCGTGTCCTGCCCTGCCTCCCTACAGAGGAGTGGCCCAACCCCCCCACGCTGCAGGAGGCTGGACTCAGCCACACAGAAGTTCTCTTTGTTCAGGACCTCACGGACGATTGACACTTTTCCAAAACACGATGGAAGGAGAAATTCAGATTATTATTATAATACAATATTTTTTTTAAAGACTGCTGCGTACAAATGAGGGATCAGAGACCACGTCACCTGCGCCAGCCACGCTGTGTGTCTGCGCTGGTGCGAGAAAGTGCGCGTGATCCATGGCTCACCTACTCCCACGCACAGTCATCCCCTTACACCTGATGGCAGAGAGGGAGGGGGGCCACCATTGCCCTCCCCAGGGAAGGGCAGAAATGGCAGCTCTTGGTAAATATTGCTTTTATTGAAAATACTAGAGCCCCAAGGCCTGCCGTCTTGTGAAGATTTGATACTTTGCTGCTCCTGATGGCCAAAGGACACTGCACCTGTGCAATGGGTTGGGGGCCTGCCTGTGTTGGGGAGAGGAGGGATGGACAGAATTTCTTCGGCTTCCCCCTGTGTATAAAAACCTTCCTTTTACTAGTTCTCTTGCTTTGTAATGACCAAAGGAGACTGGAGTTGACAATGGTATTAATTTTTTGATAAAGAGCTGGTTGACGTTCTTAACGCCATGGGATCTTGCCCAGGGTTCTTAGCCTGCATAGTGTAATAAACTCTGCCTCTAGCGTGCCTGTGCGAATGCTTCCTGGTGTCAGTGCTTTCCTCTCCACACGGGCTGCTCCCGTTCCATCCGCAGGGGAGCCAGTCAGCTACAAAGCACCCACTGTAGAGGGTGAAGGGGGCATTCTGAGCTGGTTCTAATGACCTACCTGCACACACTGGGAATGGATCTTGTCTTAGGCTCCGTGTTGCAAGGTTAATCTAGCTCTGTACTTGTCTTCATTCAGCCTTCTTGGCTCCAGGTGCTGTGGAGCAGCCATTGCCTGTGTCATGTCCAGGGTGACCAGACAGAAAATGTGAAAAATTGGGACAGGGGTGGGGAGTAATAGGAGCTTATATAAGAAAATGACCCAAAAATCAGGACTGTTCCTATAAAATTGGGACATCTGGTCGCCCTAGTCATGCCCAGTAGAATTGCAGAAGTCAGCAGCTCCTAACATGCTCTTTAAGAGATGAGCCAATCTAGGAACTCCTGCTGAGTGGGGCCCCATGAAGTGCAAGTGCTCTCCCTTGGGGTGCAGGGGAAGGCAGGTTGCCTTTGCTTTGCTGGCTGTCCAAAAATTCACTGGGTTTGCGTCGGGGTGAGTCTCGGGACTGACTAACGAGGGCTGGCCAGATACTGTTGTGCAGAAAGACAACATTGCCAGCTGTGGGGAGGCCTCATCTTGGTCACTCTGCTCGTACCTGGTGCGGGGAAGCCTTGCTGTATGGTACCAGCCCTAGCGAAGTAGATCCATTCAAGCGCCTTCCTCGTTCTGCAGCCTCATTCCAGTTAGTAGTGGGCTGCACAGAGAAGAGGATTGGCTTGCCGCGGTTATTATTGAGTCAGGCTGCAGAATTCCCCCCTTGCTGTCATGCTGCCTTGCGGCTGCACGGAAAAGCTGTAGACTAAGGGAGGGAGGTGACCTTGAGGGGTCTCGGAGCCAAACAGTTGGTGTGATGAGAGACAGTGAGGCCGGAGTGTTTGTTACACTGGTGCTAACTGGAGTCACTGCAGCTGCAACTTACCTTCCTCATGTTGGCTGTTGCCCCTTTCCCAAAGGTGCTAGGCCCAGGGAGTCACAGCCCCTCTCTGGCAGGTGCCCCTACCGCTGTTTGGGTTCCCAGCACTGCCAGGGAAAGTACAGATTGCACCCCCACCTTTCTCCAGGGTTAGAGTTGAGAGGCAGACACCAAGTTCTAGTGGCTAAAGCCAGAGGCTGTATATTTGTGGTAGCAGCTGGGGGACTTATCACAGCTGTGCTTTTGAGTTCTGTAGAAGGGTAAGAGCAGAGAAAAGGAGCGTTAATTAGTCCTTTTAAGGAAGCCTAACCCATTTGTCCTGTTGATTTGTAGGTATTGATGGCTGAGTGCCCTCTCCCTTGACAGCCCACTGCTCATAGTCTGCTGCTTTCCCCAGGAAGGACCCAGGTACCAGGAACTATGGAAGGGAAGGCAGCAGGAGACCTGCAAGGGAATCTATTGGTCCCCTTTCCTTTCTTTGGCTGCATCTCAGCCAGGCAGCCTGAAAAGACTCTTGCATCTTAAGTACGGGCCTTTTTGCTGACAGAGTGTAGAGACAGCGCTCTGGGCCACCTGAACAGAAGAACTCTCTGCTGAAGAAGTGCGGTCCTGGGTCTTTGCAGCCTGAGGTACTATCCGTGTGGTAACAACCACTGATTCCCCCCCCCCCCACGCTGCTTTGTCCTTTCTGACTCCCCGGCCAGAATGAGATTCTAGCAGGTCCCCTCACACCCCTCTTCGTTCCCTGGTTCCTCAAGCGAGCAGCAAGGATTAAAGGAAGAGGTACAGCTGCCCCTATGCGGGCACAGAGCTCAGGGATGCCACAATCCCAGCACAGCTCTCTGCACAGAAAGCCCAGCTGCAGCCAGCCTGTGCTGGGTCACCTGAGGGAGCTGCAGAACAGGTGCTTCCCCCTTTGTGGCCATGGGAGAGCCAACCTGTAGCATTTCACAACAGGATGCTGCCATCTGGTAGGTGCTAGCCCCTGTGCACCTCCAGCAGCTGCTGGATCCCACCTTGGCACAAGCTGCATTTCAGGGTGGGTGACGTGATCCCTGTGTTGAAGGGGCAGGCGTGCATGCTGGGGCCAGCCCCTGGCAGCGCCTCTCCAGCCAGTCCCTTGGAGCTTTAGCTCCACCTGGGGAGGACGTCTCCCTGCTCTCAAACAGGACCCAGGGCTGGACTGATAGTGGAAGCTGCAGGTGGGGGTCTGCTAGCTGGCCTCTCTGAAGGGGTAGCTGACTTCCTGTCAGGGAGCAGCCAGGGAATCAGCAGCTGGCAAGAAGTGCCAGCCCATGGGAAGTGGGGGAAGATAGGGGAGGAGGCTAAGGAACTGGTTAAAGGGGAGACTATCATGGGTCATACGGAGAGGTGAACTGTCAGGCTGGAGGGAGGTTACTAGAGTTCCACAGGGAGCTGTCCTGGGGCCAATCTTCATTAACAAACTGGGAGGATGCTAATAAAATTTGCAGCTGACACAGCTGGGAGCGAGTGCCAGTCTGGAGGAGGACAGGAATATCATACACAAAGATCTGGATGACCAGCGGCATAAAAATGGGATGAAATTTAATAGTGCACAGTACAAGGTCATGCACTTAAGCTAGCAACAAGAATTTTTGCTATAAGGGGGATGTATCAGATGGAAGTACCTGAGGAGAAAGATCTGGGTGTATGGGCTGATCACAGGCTGGCAATGTGATATGAAAAAGGCTAATGCAATCCTAGGATGCATCAGGCAAGGTATTTCCAGTAGAGACAGGGAAGTGTTAGTATCATTCTACAAGGCATCGGTGAGACCTCATCTGGAATAGGGTGTGGAGTTCTGGCCTCCCTGGTTAAGAAAGATGAATTCAGACTGGAACAGATGCAGAGAAGGGCACCTAGGATGATCCAAGGAATGGAAAACCTACCTCTTGAGAGGAGATTCAGAGAGCTTGGCCTAACCGAACAAAGGCTGAGGGGAGACACGATTGCTCTCTATAAATACAGCAGAGGGATAAACAGTAGGGAGGGAGAGGAAGAGTTTAAGTTAAGGGCCAATGCTGGCACAAGAACAAATGGCTATAAACTGACCCTCAAGTTTAGGCTTGAAATTAGGTGAAGGTTTCTAACCCTCAGAGGAGTGAAATTCTCAAACAGCCGCCCAAGGGGACCAGTGGGGAAAAAAACCAGTATCTCCTGTGGCCAGTTATGGGACACTAGAGGGTGAGGGCTCTGAGTTACTACAGGGAATTGTCACCCCACTACCCTCAGATAAGGGCCCAAAGCCAGTTCCCACACCAGGCTGCCCAGCACCTCACTTCTCCCCCCTCACCTGTGACTCCTGTTCCCACAGTGACAGTCCGAGGCAGATTGCACTGCCCTGCTCAGCATGAGGGAAGCCTGGCTCCAGGGCCATGGAGCCTGTGCTCAAGCGCTGAGCCCCTCAGAGGGAACTTGCTACCTCTGCTCTAGATTTATTACCATTGACTCACCAGGGTGCTGCTCGCAGCCTGGCCCCCAGGGTTTCTCCAGGTGTGGAATCCACCCCAGTGAAGGTCCCCCAGGGAATGAGTTTCCTGTGAGAAGCCTCATTTCTGACATGCAGCTGCGTTGGTTTCTCCTTCCAGAACAGTGCTGAAAGGAACTTGGGCCAGGCAGGGATAAGGGGGCACAGCCAGCCAGGACCCTGGCTTCCAGTGCCCAGCCCAGGAAGAGCGAAGCTGTACTCACCTGCAGTACCCGAGCTGCACCTGGTGCTCAGAGCAGCCAGTAGCTTCAGTCCATTTCCGCCCAATGGCTCCTGGTTACCGCTGCAGCAGGAAGACAGAATCCACAGCAAGCTGCTGTGGAGGGGGACTGCAGGTCCCACACAGCCGAAGGGGCAGGTGCCCCTGACAGCATGGAGCAGAGCCCAGGGCTGTTTCTCCTGCTTGTGCAAACCTCATTTATCACCGGACACCGAGCGGGTCAGGAGCAAGGGGCTGCTTCCTCCCAGGGCCTGGCCCCCTGCTCCCATCTGTCACAGGGATACAGCCGCGACTCTCACTTGCGGGCAGGGGTGGCCAGGCTCCTGCCCCTGTGCAAGGGCAACACGGACCCCTCCCCTCTTCGATCCCATAGGGAGGAGCAGCACCTGGAAGCTGCAGGCCCAGCATGCAATGCAGAAGGGAAGCGTGACTCAAGCTAGAGCATTGCATGCTGGGCCCTGCAGGCTCCAGGGCCCGCGGCCCGCTGCCCGCTGTGCTGGGTGTAGACTTGGGGCCAGCCCCAGGCTGCCGGGAAGCTGACGACGTGATTGGCAGCTGGGGGAGCAGGCGCTGAGCCCCACGCTAAGCGGGCGAGCACCCGTGGCGCTCCCTGGGCCAGCAGTGGCCAGAGGCAGCGAGGAGAGAGAGGCTGGGTGCAGCGCATTGGTATACATCATACATTTATTAGTGAGTATCCCTCTCAAAATCAGCCACAACATTAAAAAAAATAATGATTGCACTACTTGATCAAGCCGAACTAGCAACTTCCATTTTAAAAAAAGTACAAATCTGTTAAAAATTTCAATCCGTATAATACACATGTATATAATACAACGGCCTAGGTGTGTGAAATGCTACAAACCCAATACGAGTCCAATGGAATGGAAAACCCACACACGTTTAGAGCTTTCAGAACCGTTTTCTCTATATATTAGCCTTTTCTCAAATACATACATGGGAAAATGAGGTAACTGTAAAATGTGCAAGTAACAGAGCAAAAAAATTATATATATATTTATATATAATATATAGATAGAAACCTTTCTAACACAGAACACACGTCCTAGCACCGTCCAGGGGGGCCGCCGAGCTTTCCCTCTGGAGGGCCCGGGGACTGGAATAATAGAACAGTAAACAGTCCACTACCCCACCACAGGAACTCACCGGGAACAGTGGTATCTACAGCGCAATCAGCAATCACAAACATCCTAAATAACTGGGGGGCTGTTTTTAAATGAGACTTTAGCTGCAGCACACGAGCTGTGAGCTTTCGAGTCACCATCAAAAGAACCGTAAGGCTTTTCACGGGGCATCTGTAAAGGGGCTTTAAAAGAGGGGGTACCAACACTGCTCCGAGTGGCTCTACCCAGAGACACGTCACTGCGGCTATGTACAGAAGAGACCTTTGGTTATTCGTGTCGGTTGAAAGCGGGGGGAGGGGGTGCTGGGTCTGTGCGGGTTGCCTGAGCTCAGGAGCCGGCGCTGGCCTGGCAGGCAGAAGAGGCCAGGGGGGCTGCTGGCTGGCCCCAGAGCAAACCCCAGCCCGGTGCCTCAGCCGGCCGGAAGGGCAGCTCTGCCGGCACAGCATAAAAGCTTCCGCCACAAACGGGATTGTGCATAATGGAGCAGCTGGGCCCCGTCTGGAGAATACCACGATTCCGCTGGCCACGAGAGCAGGAAGGGCCTTCGCTGCGGCCACGCTGAAGTGGCTGTTTCACCACAGCCCGGCCTCCCGTGCCCCAGGGACAGGGTGCAAGAGGCCCGAAGAGGCCAACTGGGAGGCTCCCAGCTCTGCCTTGAGCTAGCCCGGGGGGGCGGCTGGGGGACCATCCTCCTGGGACAGAGCCCCCCGCCCACACGCTGCCAGCTGGATTCTGAACACCAGCCCCCCCAACACAGACCACTGGGGGTCTGGCTTCCCGGGACCCCCCACCCCCAGCCAGGAACTCCGGTGAGCAGCCCGGCTCCTGCTGCCCGACCCCAAACCCTGCATGGCTGCGGGGACCCGGCCCAGTCCCCGGACGTCCCCCCTGCTCCAGAGCGCAGTACTGCTGAGCCAGCGCATGGCACTGACCCGCTGTTTTAAAAAGGGGAGCCCCCACCGCCCCCCATCCACAAAACCCCTCACCCCACCCGCTTCCCGTCCTAGCTACGGCCACCATGGCCCAGCCAGGGCTTCCCAGCAGCAGAGCAGTCCCACCTCCCTGCCCCGCTCCACCCTGGGGGAGGGGGCAAAGCCCCAGTCCGCCTGTGGGAAGCTCAGAGCACCGGGGGCCATTCTGGTGACCAACCCTCTCCCCAGGTGCAAGTGAGCTGGGGGAGGGGTGGGGCACAGCTCTCTCTGACCCCTCCCTTCCCCCCCAACTTCTCACCTCTGGCCGGTGGAGAGGGAACATCAGCATGCGTCTGCTGGTTAAGCTGGCTCCTCCTCCCCGGGCTCCTCCTGACTCAGTTTACCTTGGGGGGAGGGGGGAAATGTCCTGAAAATCTTACGGTCCTCCTGAGGTGCTGGCCACGTGCAGCCCGGTGCCTGGCAGTAATCAGCTGAGCACAGAGCCCCTCGCCCCCGCTGGCCAGTGAGTCAATACCACGTTCCAAGCCGCCCAGACACGCATGCATATAGTGAACACCGACCCGGGGCTGGCGTCCGTCTCCCCCGCCCCAGGAAGAGAGTTCTTCTCGTTACGTCATGCAACACGACTTCCACGACAAACACTTCGGGCACCGGGCTGGCCGCTCCCGGGCTTCGACTGGGAGGCGTCTGGGCAGCACAGTGCGCGCACCCACAGGACCAGACCCAGGGCACAAGCAACAGATCATGCAGAGGCATTACCAGGGCACCTTCTCCCGGGGCTGGGGTGGAGGCAGAGAGAGGGGGGAGGCGGGGGGAGGGGGAGCACCAGCTCGGCTTCTCCATGATACAAGCTGGGGGAAGGGAAGATCCATAAATCAATGCCCACCTGCTGCCCCCCAGCCCCCCACCGCTCAGCGCAGGGCCCTGCTGGGAGCCTCGTGGCTGCCCAACAGCTCAGCACAGAGCAGCCGTAGCGGGGCTGGGGGTACGGGGGGCTCCTCCGTCACCCTCTGCACAGGGCAGTTACAATTCACCTCGAGAATATCTAAAAATGAGGCCGGAGCCCGCTCCGGGGCTGCCCGCCCGGCAAGCCGGGACGTGTGGCATGCAGAGTCCTCACTCGGGCTCCAGCCACGGCGCAGGGGGCTCGCACCGGGCACACAGGCAGGGATGGGTCAGTGAGGCGCAGGAAAGGTATAGCTGGAGCTCAGCCTGCTTCCCCACCCCCGTCACTCACTCCTGGCAGAGCGGCCGGCCAGCCCAGGGGAAGGGAAGGACAGTGGAACTGGGGATCCTCCTGTCCGGGCTCCTGCGGGACAGTGTCAGGCCCAGCCCGACCCGCTCTCCATGGGAGGCTGGACTAGGGGGTGGGAGAGGCCTGGCCCCCGGTAATGCCTCGGGTTGCTGTGCCTGGTGCACCACTGACCCTTTCCTCCTGCTGCCCGCCAGGGCTCCGTCCATCCCGGGCAGCTTGCCTGGCCCTCCTGCTTCGGGCTGCTGGTGCGATCAAACCTGCCAGGCTTCCTCCAGTGCTGTCCTCGCCGCGCCCGGGTCACGCAGCCACAAACCCAAACTCAAGAGAAAACCCAAACCCAACAGATACAAAGAGCGGAAAGTGATGGCGCGAGGCCGGCGTCTTTGGGGTGCGCGGAGCACGGGGAGGCGCCTCCGCCCACACCCCCAGCACCATTCCGGGGCCAGCTCCGGCCCCACGGGGAGCGCACCAGGCCCAGGGGGAGGAGGAGGGGTGTCCGGGATCCTAGATTGCTTCTATTCTCACCACAGCCGAGGAGAGCCTTGGGGCTAAGCGCACGGCCGGGCCCAGGGGGCGGGCTGGGGGCCCGGGCCCCTCGCCCAAGGTCCTCTTCCTCTAGTGAATTGTGCGGCAGAGTGTCTGTGAGCCTCACTCGGCCTCCCGGTGCACCTCGGACGCGTCCGCCCGGCAGATCGGGCACGTGCGGTTCGCCTGGGGGGGAAGGAGAGGAGGGTGAGACCAGCAGCCCTATCCCCTGGGGACAGAGCACCACGTCTCCAGGGCGCCCCAGCCAAGAGACAGCCGCGTTCGTCACCAGAGAACAGGGCTGTTCCCTGCGGCAGCTGGCTCTTCGTGGGTTTCTGGCTGGCTGCGGCACCCGACACCAGGGGGGTGTTTAGAGAGCAGGGGCTGCGCACGTAGACACGCTATGCCCCCATGCCAGCCAGCTGCCACCCTGCCCAGCTCCCACCCTGTGCAGCCGAGGGCCTCTGAAAGCGGGGCAGGGGGCAGGTGGTAGGGTAAGGAAACGCGCGTCCCTGCCCTCCCTGGGCATGGGAGCGTCCGGCACACAGGGCTGGCAGCACTGTGCTCCCAAGCCCGGCACCTGCCCCAGCTGCGAAGGGCGGCAGGTTACCCCACGGGCAGCCTCCCCGATCTCAGAGGCCTCTGGAGCAGGAGGTCAGACGTTGCCGGTGCCCTGGCAGAGAGTGGCTTGACCATCACATGGGGACACTCGGCGGCCAACTGCCAGCAGGTGGAAATCCTGGGACCACGCAGTGTGTCTCTGCCCTCTGAGCCAGGCACAGGTGGGCCGGCAGCCTTCTCCAGTGCTTTGCCCAGCATGTCCAAGGGGGCTCCCACCCCTTCCCCGCACATCTGCCCCACCCGGCCACAGCCCCTGCTGACAACAAGATCCTCCAGCAGGGAGCCAAGGTGCCGGCGTTGCTCTGCCCCGGGATCTCGCTCTTGGCTTTCCAGCATCCATCTGGCCACCGGAGGGGCAGATCTCGTCCCTCCCCTCAGTGGTGGGCCCCACACCCCAACAGGGCCACGGCTGCATGTCGCAGGAGTATCACTGAGTCGTGGGTGCCAACGGGCCGGTGGATGCTGGGCTCTGCAGGAGAAGCCCACGGCCGAGCTCAGGAGTAACCCTGCGCAGGGGCAGCACAGACGTGTTGGGCCCTGTGCCGGACCAGGCTGGGCCCTACCCAGAGCGGGGCTCAGCACCCCGGAGACTGCTCCTCCCCCGCCCAGGATGCAGGGCTTGTGGGCCTCCTCTCGGGGGATTTTGCCGTGTCTCACTGCGGGAGTGCACGGCTCTGCAAGGCACCCTGCGTGGGCCTGGCTTTGGCGTCTGCCAGGGCGCAGCCTCAGCCCCCTGTTCTCCATGCCAGCCTGCTCGGCGGGCGCAGACGACGGCTGCTCGCCCCCCAGCAAGACTCAGGAGCTCGTTTGCTCCGTGGGCTGTCGCAGGGGAGCGGCGTGTGCGACCCCCGAGTCCAGCCGGGCCGGGTGGGGAGCAGCCGGGTTAGGGGCTGTCTGACCAGGCTGAAGGCTCTGGCAGGGTTTGAAGACGTCTAGCCTGAGCGAAGAAGTAGCGGGTTGCACGCGCGCCCGGTCCCGGCTCACGGCATGGGCAGCAGCAGGAGCTGGGTGGGGGGAGAGCGCCCGCCCCGCCCCGCCCTTCGTGCCCTCACACGGGCGCGTGCATGGCCCCGAGGCACAGGGCAGTTCAAACACGCCCCGTTTCACACACGTGCGCTGCGGGGGATCCCCACTGACACACTCCAAGAACATCGGGTTTACCCAGAGGAATCAAGGGGGGTGGGGCAGCAAGACCAGCAATTCACCCCACCACTCCGCTGCCCCAGAAGCAGCCACCCACCACCAGAGGGAGCTGCTGAAACCCGCTCCGGGCTCGGATTCACAGAGGCACCGGGCCCAGCGGCTCGGACACCCCCGAGCCCTCCCCGGGCTGGGCACCCAGCCCCCGCCCCCGCGTGTCCAGGCGGAAGCAGCCCCCAGCGCAGGTACCTTTAACCATTTGTCGACACACTTGGCGTGGAACTCGTGGTTGCAGGGCAGAACCCGGAGCAGCTGCCTTGCTTCGAAGTCGCTGAAGCACACGACGCACCTGGGGGGAAGGGAACCGTCACCAGCCGCCGGCTCCCAGCGCCGGAGGGGACAGGCCGGGTCCGTGCAATGCCCCGAGACTGGCCTCTGCCCCGGCCCCTGCCCCCCGGGAGCTGAGGTACAGCCCGCACGCTCCAAGCCCGGCCCCCCGGGAGCTCAGATACACCCCCAATGCCCCGAGCCTGGCCCCGGCCCCCCAGGAGCTCAGGCACACTCCCCACGCCCGGCGTCACTCACAGGCTCTGCTCCGACTGGTGGCTCTCGGGGTTGAAGCGGTACGATGGCAGGTGTTCGATGTCTGCTTTGGTGAGGCCCCGCGGCTTGGCCTCGCCCAGCCGCTCAGCCAGGTTCAGTAACGCCTGGGGGCGGAACGGGGACACAGAGCTCAGCTCCCTCTTGAAACCCCATGCACAGGTCCCCAAGCCCCCCTGTCCAGGGGCCCCAGCAGAGCGCCTACCCCCTCCCCGAGTGTCTGCCCCACACCCCCACGGCAAGATTCCTCCCCAGCAAGCGGCTGACGTTCCAGCGGGGGGCTGGCACACCTCGTAATTCTCCATCTCCACATCGTCCACATCCAGGTCGAGGCTGAGCGTGGGCCCCACGGCCGACGGCGACACGGGGAGCATCGAGCTGGGGAGAGAGGGTGCAGGGCAGTTATCCAAGAGCAGCGGGACCCTGCAGGATGTGTGTCACATTTTTTTTTTGGGGGGGGGGGGGGCTTTTCCAAGGAACCACAGCCCAACCCCCGACCCCCACAGCCCCCGGCGCAGCAGGCACCCCCTGGCGGGGCAGAGGCCTGACACCTGCCCCTGGGGGTGGGAGGGGACCCAGCCCCGCAGACGCCCCCCGCGGGTACTCACAGGAAGTACGGCAGGAAGCTGGGGTAGTAGGGGGGCGGCGGCGGCGGGGGGGGGGGGCGGCAAGGGCTGCTGCAGTCGGTATCGCTGGGTACTCAGTCGTCGTGGCATCATGGGCGGGTATGGCTGCAGGGAGAGAGCACGGGGCCAGGTGAGCGGCCCCTAGCCGGGAGGGGCACACCCGGCCCGTACCCCACCACGCAGACCGGGCAGAGGGGGAGCAGCTGCCCTACGCAGCCAGGGCAGGGGATCCGGGGCCCCAACTCCACCGAGGACACCCCTGCTTCCCACCAGCACGGCCCTGTCCCAGCTCCTCTCCGCCTCTGGGGTCGTTGCGGCTACTCCCTCCTGCTGTTTTGTGTTCGGTGCGGCTGCATTCCCCGAGCTCAGAGCCGTGGGGGGAGGCTTCCCCCGCCCCAGCCGCCCCACTCCCCACGCGGGGACTTACCACGCCGAACGGCAGATCTTGGTGCAGCGGGTCGTGGGGGAGGTAATGCAGCGGGACGGAGGGGGACAGCGCTGGGGCGTGGGGAGAGGGCGGGTAGGCGAAGCCTCCGATGGGATGCTGCTCCCCTCGCAACTCCACTTCATTGTCTATCCTCTGCAGAGGCTGGCGGGGGTGGGGGGGTGGTGAGAGAGAGCGTGAGTCAGTTACAGGGGTCCCTGCTGTGCACATGGGGCCGGGAGGAGGGGGGCTCGGTGACAGGGGACCCTGCTGTGCACACGGGGCCGGGGGCCGCTCTGCCCTGCCAGCGAAGCCCCCATGGGGATCGGCAGCTCACACAGACACCGCCCTGCAGGAAACCTCGCCCTCCCTCCCTCCTGCTCCAGACGCAAGTCCATCCCAGGAGCACGGCTGCAGCGTGGGCACTGGCCTGGCAACACGAGCCCCAGAGGTCACCGCGCCCGCCCTGCCCTGCCGAGCTTGCCAGGGCCAGAAGTGCCCCTGCCCAGCGAGGCTGCACGCCAGGCAGGGACCCCGGGGGGCAGACTCACCCCAGCCCATTCCAAAGCCGCAGGGTCTGCTCCATGGCCAGGAGCCCAGCCTGTCCCCCGGCAGTATGCGGACACCGCCCCGTCCCCACACTCACCATGCGCGGGTGCTGGGCCTGCAGCGGCAGGAACTGGCCGAGGGGGGCCATGTGGGGGGGCTGGTGCGGCGGCACTGGCGGGGGTGGGTGCAGGATGTAATGGTCGCTGGAGAGGATGGGCGGGAAGGTCTGGTAGGAGACGGGCAGCTGCTGCATGGCACATGCCTGGATGAGCTGGGAAGGACGGGAGAGCGCACGGGGAGGGGGGTGTCAGTCTCCCAGCACCCCACCCTCGCAGAGCCCCCTGGCTGCCCCATCCCCTGATCACCCAGCTGGGGAGGAGACGGGGGCCGAGAGCCACACGGTTTTGTGACTGACAAAGGTGTCACGGTCCAAGCAGCTGTATCCCCGCCGGGCCACCCCCCAATCCTTCCTTTTCAGGGCTCCGTCCAGAGCTCCCCTTGCCTGCTACCGGCCCCGCTCCCTCTCCCGCGGCAGAGCTCCCGCGCTGGGCCCAGGATGCCGGCTCCCCACGAGCCCCAGGCGGCAGGGGCTGGGCGCCCCGGACTCACCGGGGGCGGGAGGCAGCAGAGGGGGTAATGCTGCCCGCTGAACATCACGGAGCATGCGGGGAGCTGCTGCGTGCTGCACCCGGGGATGTGCTGGCCTGCGTGGATAGGAAAGCCCTGCGTCGTTACCGTGGTCACCGTGTAGGAGAGGGGGACAGGGCCCTGGTGCACCTGCAAAGGGAGACACATGAAGCACCATCAGAGGGGGCTCCTGGCACCAGCCTGCCCCAGCCACAGCTGAGCCCACATCCCCGTGGGGCCCTCGCACCAGGCCGTGCGCTCCCGGGCCCTTGGCTGGGCAGAGACCGGGCACTGCCCCTGGCAGGAGCAGCTCGAGGTGGGGCAAGGGGCTCCCCCCAAAAACAGCCTCTCTGGGCACCCAACCCTTTGGCACTGGGCATCTGCATGAGCAGAGGGGGACACGCCGCAGGGCACCAGGGGACATTGCCCCATGGGTCATTCACCCAACAGCCCCGGGACCCTGGAGCTCAGACGGGAGGCATTCACCCGACATTCACAGCGCGCATCTGGGGTGGTCGGCACCCCGGCGGCTCCGGACACAGATGGCCGCAGGAATTCAGAGTCTGGCTGCGGTTAGCTCTTGCTGAATAGCAGCTGGTGTGTGGCCAAGCTGGGCCAGCAAAGGCCCATAATCCGGACTCCATGGCCACGCACAATCTCCAGGGAGGAGACACACCCACCGCCTGCGGGGCTGCGGCTGGCCAGGCCAGGGAGCGCTCGGTGCCCCTTTGAGAGGGGGCGTCAGTCACACCGGATCGGGGCGCTGGGAGGCCTGCACTTCGCAGTAGCAGCCTATCGGTTGGGCCCAGGACTCGGCTCCCCTAGGGCTCTATGCCAGCGGGCAAGTCAAGGGCTCAGCCTCTGCCCAGTTGGGTCCTTGGGCCCCGACAGGCACCCCAGGAACCTGCGCAGGGCTGGACAAAGCTGCCACAGCAGCATGTCAGAACTTGTCTCCTACCCCCTGGCTCCAGCCCCAGGGACACCCATTGGCACCTGGGTGATAACTGTTGACCTCTGGGACATGGGCCTGTGGGGAGGGGGCTCCGCAGGGACGTCACCCTGGCCCCCTCCCTGCTGGGGAGCTCCAAACCCCTGCCCCTCCTGCCCCCAGGGACAGCGCAGTCCCCATCCCTGCCCTACCTGCTCGTGGAGATCCACCATGAATGGGCTCTGGTGGGGCGGGTGAGCGGCTGGGTGAAGCATTCGTGGCGGCGTGCTGGCGAGAGCGTACGCTCGGGGCTCGTCTACAGGGAGATGCTGCTGCGGGGGGAAGGCAGGGTGCAGGTAGTTCTCATCCTGGGCCAGCAGGGTTTGCAGAGGTCGGTCGCGTCGTCCCCACAGACGCCTGGACGCGGGGCTGTGCGGCCGCCATGGGGAAGGAACAGACCAGGAATGACCTCAGGGCCCTGCAGCTGGCACAGACAGGGCAGTGCCTGGGCCAGCCCCACGCAGACATTACACCCCGGGACAGCAGAGGGAGGGGCTGGCAGGACTCAGACCACAGCAGGACTGACCATGCGGGGCTGGTGCTGCATGGGACACGTGGGGTCGGAGCAGAACCGGCTAGGAGAGCACCTTGGGTGTGCAGAGAGCTGGGAAATGAGGTCCCCCCTCAGCATCCCCCGGGGCGCGGCTCCTGCGGGGCTCAGCTGTGAGTCTGCCCGTGAGTGCCAAGTTCAGACCAACACATCTCTAGCCCACCCCACTCCCAGGCAGGGTGAGCCTTGCCCGCCTGGCTGGAGTCGGATACACTAGGGCCGGGGGCGCCCGGCCGTGCTTGGCTTTGCCCCAGCAGGTGAGGTCGGCCGGGCCCCCGAGCTGACAAGCCCCCCAAGCTGACAAGCCCCCACGTTCTGAGTTCCGGATGCACTGCCGTCTGTCCCGCCAGGCTCCTCGGAGGAAATGGGCACAGCCTCAGGCGTGGGCTGGCAGCGTTCCAGGGGTGTCCCCGGGGAACCAGAGCCCGGGGCCATGCTGGTCACGCGCCCGGGGGGCGCCCGGGACGCTATGAATCACTCCTCCTACCTGCCCACTACGTTCCCAAACCGCTGCTGGGCGGGCAGGGGAGATCCCCTTCCTCCCACTGCAATGGCCCCAGAGCTGTCCCGGTGAGCCGTGGCTGCCCCAGCCCTGCCCATGGAGGAAGCTGAAGGAAAGGCCCTTCTTTGGCGACAGCCAGCAGGTGGTGGCAGGGGCACTCCCGGGCGAGGGAGGGACTGTACCTTCGCCTGAGGTGCTCGGGGCTGCTGCAGGGTCCCCCCGAGAAACGCCGCGGGTTGAAGGGGGCAGAGGGAGGCCGCCTATTGACTGCCAGTTCCCATGGTCGCATTGGTGACGTCGTGGAGGCAGAAGGGCGCGCTGGGCCTCAGGCTCCGAGCGGGACGAGACACCAGCACCTCACAGCCTGCCAAGAATGAGAAGGCAGTGAACCCCCAGCCCTGCGGGCCGCCCGGCACGCCCTGCCCAGGGCTCTCCCACCCATAGGCAACAGCACCAGGGGCCTCTGCCCTGGTGGGGCCCCTACTTTACGCCCCTCCCGCACACAGACCATCCATCACCATCTCGCTCTCTCCTCTGATCCCCGAGTCCCTGCCCGGCGTCTCCCCCGTGCGCTCTGCTCCACCTGCCCCCCAGGGCTGCCGAGAAACCGACACGCTCCCATTGCTGCTCCCCTCCTGGGGCAGGAGAAGGCGGGGAGTGCAGGGCACAGGCCGTGAGCACCAGGCCAGCGGCCTACACACGCAGGGGCCCCCCAGCAGGGCGGGGCAGACGAGGGAGAAACGGGAGCGAAGGAGGAGAGGAGGGCACGAAAGCAGCCGTGCCAAGCAGAACCAGGGCGGCAGGGGGCTGACCCCCGGCGCACACCCCTGCTCCAGGCCAGCTGACAGTTCAGCAGCACAAGGGCCTGGGCATATTCTATTCAGGGTGGTAATGATGCAGTTAACAGCTGGCCCCGCAGCGCGGGTGCCCCCAGCGGTGACCCCGACGGCCTCCTGCGAGGGGCTGGGCAGCTCTCACTCCATGCCAGCATCTAAACCCCTGGGATTAACATTTTTGTAATGCTTTCCCACAATGCCCAGGGCCTGGCGAGGCCAGGCACCTGCCGTACCAGGTTCCCATGGCGTCTGCACCGCTGCTCGTGCCAATGGCACGACAAAGCTGAGCGCCGGGAGGGCCAGCCCCCACCCCCAGCCGCGCCATCTTGCGGGACGTGGCTGGGTTGGGGCAGCGCAGCAAGGGCGCGTGGCTGGGCTGCTCCTCACAGCGGGAGGGACGTCACTCGGCTAGACAAGCCCCCGGGCGCCACCGGGGACAGGGGCCGACCTGCTGCCACCGGGTCCTGCTGGGCTCCGGGCCGCGCGCAGGGGGCTGCTCTCCCTGCGGACCCGTGCATCTCCGCACCGGGGCTCCTGGGTTCTCCTCCCACTTCTGCTACTGCTGTGGCCCTGGGCCGCCTGCCCAAGCGTGAGAGACTCCAGGCACTGGTGTCCATACAGCGCTTGGGTTCAAACCGCCGGGCGGCGCCTGCCCTGTAGCTATGAGCAGGGGCAGTTAGGGGGCCCTGGCCCCTCCTGGCTGCAAGGGTAGAGAGAACCAGAATGCTACACCTTCCCCCGCCCACCCAGTGCTGCTCCCCAGCCTGTCAGCACCAAGGGGCTCCCCCATTCTGCCAGCTTGCCCCCTCCAGGCTCAGGTGTCACGCTGTGGGCCGCGGAGCCTCAGGGAGGCCCCCAGGGAGCTGGGTTCGGGTTTTCTCCACATGGCCGAGCGCGCCTGGCCTAAGCTCCGCAGTAAAGTCTCGACCGGGCACGGGGCGCTGGCCCGGCTCACACAGCTGCTGGCACCGCACTGGGGCACACACCTGCTGGGCAGGTGGCTCTCACGGGGCTGAGCCCGCGGCAGGGGGAGAAGGGGGCTCAGCCAGCCACAGCCTCAGCCTCCCCGTCCCTGCGAGCACCGCAGCTCTGCACCAGCCAGCGCCCCAGGAACGTCCTGGGCCCCTCGCTACGCCAGGCCTGCTGTCGTCACCAGCCCCCTCCACTCCGCAGCACCTCCAAGGGCCCCCTATGCAGGCTGCTGCCCGGGACCTGCCCTCCTGCCGCTCAGGTCAGCCAGCTCCCAGGGCTCCACCCCCCTCCCCAGGGACACAGACACTGTCAGTGTCCCTCCTGGGGGCAGCCGGCCCGCCCCACCCCAGGCACCAGCGCGGGGGGGGTGAGCCCCCAGTCCTCCCTGCGGCTCCCCAAGAAGAGCAGAGCCCGAGGGGTGCCGTGGGGCAGTCACACTGGGGCTAGGCACTGGTGCGATGCTCCTCCCGGAGAGCCCATTGCGAGAGGGCAGGGACCACGTTCTCCACAAGGGTCTGGATATCGGGAAGTGTTGACGCCCCCAGGGTGCCACCTTCCCCTTTTACTCCTATCGAGGAGCTTCATTTGTTCCTTAGCTGGCCAGCTGCTCTCTGGGGCAGGGAGCGGCTCTCTCTGCTCTGCGTCTGCACAGCACCAAGGGGCCCGTGGGCAATACAGTGATACACACAATCAACACGAAGGTGCAACAGCATCCCATGACAGGGAGGTGGGATTACTGAAAAACCCGCCCTGCTCCCCCAGAGATCACAGGCAGCTGTAACCACGCAGGCCCTGTCACTGCTGGCCAAGCGAGCGGGGTCCGAAGGCTGCGGACCCCCCCACTGCCAGCTCACACCCTTGGCCGCCCTAGAGCTCAGTACCGTGTCAGCACATGCATTTCCCAAGAGTTCCCAGGGCAGGAAACGCCCCCTAAGAACTTCGACTGAAACCCACCCGCTGGGCGAGGCTCTGCTAGGGCAGCCGGCCCCCTGCAGCTGCCGCTCAGCCACCCGCCCTCACTGGGCAGGCGTGGACCCCTGACCCAGACCAACCTCTGAAATGTCACACAGAGGCTGGCCTTCCCCCACAGGGGCACCACCCAGTGCTTCCACGGGGAATCCAGCTCCTGCTCCAGATTCTTAGCTTTAATTTTACATTAGCCCTTCTGGGTGCAAAGATAACCATCCCACTGTGACTCAAGCTTGACCCAGGAATGATGTCTGGCTGAGTCTGCAGACAGCCTGAAGCAAGAGCTGTGAGGGGCATGAGCTGCTCATTCACCTCAACCAGCTGTTAACTCTGGAACCTAATAATGGTGATTTAAGTGTCAGTCTCAACTATTTCACTGCTGATCAAAGCACACTGGAAAGGAGAGGGAGGCGCTCAGATGCCTAAATAAAGCAAGGCCACCAATCCAATAGCCCCACTGCCACTCAGGCTTTGGGGAGGAGTCTCATTTTGCCATAACTTTTCCTACCCGCCCTCGATTACAGAGCACTTTCAAGCCCTGCTTAGAAACACCAAGTTCCCTGAACCGTAGGGGCATCCTGAGAAACACATTGTACACCAACGAGAGACGAGACGCAGACATGGCACTATCTGAAAGGACTGAGTTTTAGAAGAGGCAGAAAACTAAAGCGAAGCCCTTTGTAGCTTCAGCTGCGCTGGGCCGCCCAGAACGCCCCGTCCTGACCGCGGAGATTCGAGAACAAAAGGCAGCACTTCCAAGGAGGGGGCGTAATGTTCCCCGCCCCCGGGACAGTGCTCTGCGAATAACTTCTGCTCTCTGTGCACCCAAAGAGTCACAGGTGGCAAAGCGTTAGCAACGCAGACGCAGGCTGGCCAGTGGTTAGTGCACTAGGACCCAGGAGACCCGGGTTCAGGTCCCTGCTCCACCAAAGACTTCCAGTCACCCAGCTTAAGGCCTGAACTCCTGTACATCTCAGGCCACCCCCACGCCAGGCCCAACCACCGGGCAAGCACCATAGTCTTCCAGAGACTGAACTGCCGGCTGCATGCCACGGGCAGAGAAGGGGAGTGCTGAGATGCACCAATGCCCAAGGCTCCTGCAATGGCAGGGAAGCGACTTAGTGTGAGATAGCCAGACGATCCCAGCAAGCGACCTGAGCCCCACGCTGCAGAGGGGGACAAAACTCCCCAAGGTCCCTGCCAGCCTGAGCTGGGGCAAAACCCCTTCCCGACCCCACACATGGTGATCGGTCAGATCCTGACCATGTGAGCAAGAACCAGGCAGCCGAGAGACAGACTTCCTGGTGCCACCTCAGAGCCCCCGAGGTCCCCTTGCCTGAGAGGGCTCCCCGAGGCTTCAGAGAAAGGAGACAAAAACCCAAACCAGAACACACCGGGCGGGGAGTGGGTTTCCTTCCTGACCCTACAGGTGACCAACAGAAGCCCTAAAACATGAGCTGTTAGAAAGAGAAGACGTAGAATGGCCCCCCAGGCTGCTGACCCCTGCCCCCCACCACCAGAGGTAACCCCGCCATACAATCCCACTCATACATCTGTATGAAAGATAATTATGTTGCTCGCCCCCCACTGCTCCTGTGGGGCAGCTGGTCCAGAGCCTCACCCCTCTGCTGGTTAGAGCCCTTCTCATTTCCAGCCTGACCCCACTCCTGGCCATTTGGCCTGGGACCAGCACTGACCTCGAGCTCCACCAGCCCTGGGCCCTCCGCTGTTCACCCCCGACCTGCATCTCTGGACAGCAATCAGATCCCTGCTCAGCCCCGGCTTTGCTAGGCTAAATGCACGAAGTGCTTTTCACTTGTCTCGGAGGACCGGCCCTCCACATCCCGATCACCACCACAGCCCTTCTCTGCACCAGTTCCTGTCTGAATTCATCTTTCCTGGACACGGGTGACAAGAACAGTGCACAGTATTCCAGAGGAGGACTCACCAGGGCCTTGCACAACGGCGTTAACACTCCTCTCTTTCTACTGGAAGCACATCGCCTGACCCAGCCTAGGAAAACACATGCCTTTCTCACAGCCCCATCACACCGGCAGCTCACGGTCACCCTGTGATCAGCCTACACACCCAGGTCCCCCTCTCCCTCTGTCAGTTCCAACTGAGGAGCCCCGAGCTTAGAGCGCAAAGTCTTGTTACTAGTCTCCAAGAGCATGACCTTGCCCTTGATGCTTTAAACGTCATCCCTTTTCTATTACTCCGGTCGTCAAAGGCATCCCATTCTTCCTGAAGAATATTCCGATCCTCCTCTGTACTGACGATCCCTCCCACCTTTGTGTCACTGCCCTCACTTGGGCTGTCCCTCACCAGTTCGCCATCTGTGAAATGGGGATCACACCGTTACCCTGCCTCAGATACTACACAAATGGAGGCCCTGTAAGTCCCATACACCTACAGAAAACAGCACCCTACATAGACACATTTCATCTGAGCTATCGGGGGTAGCCATGTTAGTCTGTATCCACAAAAACAATAAATCTGTTAGTCTTTAAGGTGCCACCAGTCTCCTTGTTGTTTTCATTTTAGCTGAACATTTCAGGGGGTTCTGAGCCGACAGCTGACCAGCCAGGAATTTCTCCCCAGACCATTCAGAGCTGAAGGTCGGGGCATGTGCTAGTCAACAGCCATTAACTCAAAGATGCACCAACAGCCTGTGTGGTGGCAGAGAGGCCAGAAGTCCCAAGTAATCTCTGCTAGAAACTGCCAATTTATCAGACTAATATTTATATTTGCCAACCTCCATCTTCCTTTTAGATCAGACCCATGGGCCTCTCCACAGCAGCAAGGTGCGCAATCGGAGAAAAAACCCCAAGGAACTAGCACACTCAGCAAGAGAGGCTGCCATGGCTCTGCACAAAATGTGGCCAAACCTCGGCCCGGCTCAGGCACCAAGCTACGAAGCACGTGTCCAACACAAGGGCTCACAGAGGCACTGCTGGAGTGACTCTCAGAGACCCAAGGAAGGGCCTTAGCAAGCAAAGAGAACTCGCAGCATTAGAAGCAGCACCGATCGGCTTTGGGGAATCCAGACTTGCTACTTGCAGGGGGGCCCCTTTAAAGAGGTGCGGGGAGCCATGCACACCCTGAGAGACAGCACCACCACACCCCAGAGCAGGCGCGCAGGAGACCCCAGCAGCCCTGAGTCACCACTCCTGAGGGTGGGTCATAGGAAAGAAAGCAGCACAGAAGGCCAGTCGCCTTCAGTCACAGGAAGGCCCTCCGACAGCTTCGAGCAGGCCCCCAGGGGTCGGGGGATCTCTACGCCCCCAGTGAAGGCTGTCCCCTTCCTTCCTCCTTCCCACTTATGCTGCAGGCCTCTCCACCCCACCCCCATGGCTAGCACGAGTCTCTGCTCCCCTCCCAGCAGAGAGGGCAGTGGGGAGAGCTCCAGGACCACTCCCTACCTGGAGTCCTGGGGGGCTCACGCTCAGCCCTCAGTTTGTCGCCCTTCCAGTCCGTTACTGCTGCCCTTTGCCTTCGCTAACGTGCTTATACAACATCCAGCTGCCCACACCCCAGCATCTTCCTGGTGCAGCTGCGCCGGACAGGGGGGCAGAGGCTTACCACCCTGTCACTTAACCTGCAGGATGGCAAAAGCCTCTGTCTACACTACAGGGAGAACCAGGGGCCTATACTCCATCTAGCGGCCCCTCCCCCCTTGCCTTGACCACGCCCCCTCCTCCTCCTGCCGTGCCGCAGGGCCGCTCTTTGAGACAGAACTGTACCGTGTTGGAACCCGCTGCCAAGAACAGAAGCCAGACAAGAGCATTCACACCCCCCCATCTGGGAGCACAGACCAGCCTCCAAGCCTCTCTTGGCTAAGGGAGCCTCCTCCAGCACATACATGCCCTCTGGACCAGCCCCCTAATATCCATCATCACCCCAAATTCTCCTCCCCCCCCCTTGCATTCCAGAGCCTTGCCCACCCCCAGGACGCCACCCCAGTACCCCCTGCTTGAAATCCTCACCCCATCTCCACAGGCCTCAGGCCCAGCAACTCCCTTCTCGACAGCCTCCCCAAATCCCAGCCCCTGGGCTGCCACCTTCTCACAACCATTTACCAGCCCTCTTCCCAGAACACACCCTCTGCCTCCCCGTTCCCACCCCACGGCTCCTCCATTCTTTCACCACCGTCTCAAGGTTGTTGTTCCAAGGACCTTCTCCTCCGCCACTCCCACCATCTGGAGAAACCTCCCGCCTGTTTATTTACTCTGCTCCATCTGTTTGCAAGTGCCAGCTGTAACCTCTTCACTCCTGGGTAACTCCCCTTCATTTCTCTCTGCCCCACCACCTCTGGCTCACAGACACTGGGGGACGCTGTTTGCAGGAGAGTCGATACACAAAGGGGCCAGGGCCAGACTGTCCCTTTCATTGCTCAGGGAGGAGACTAGAAAAAACCAGGAACTCTCCGGGCTGGTGCTCTGCGGTCACTGCCCAGGGCAGATGCGCACACACCCCGCACCCTTCGGCGCACGGGGCCTGGGGAGGGTGCGCAGCACCCATCGGGACGAAGGGGAGCAGAACTGGGGCGGGGAGGGATAGCTCAGTGGGTTGAGCATTGGCCTGCTAAACCCAGGGTTGTGCGTTCAATCCTCGAGGGGGCCATTTAGGGACAAATGGGGACAAACTGGGGCAAAAATTGGGGATTGGTCCTGCTTTGAGCAGGGGGTGGGACTAGATGACCTCCTGAGGTCCCCTCCAACCCTGATAGTCCATGATCTATGATTAACTGCACAAACGCCAAATATCCAAGGGAACACTCCACGGGGGTCTTGCCTCCTGCCCCATACAGCCAGAAACTCCCCGGCCTGGGTCTGGGGGCACCCCACCAACACCTCGCCCTGCAGGCGCCCCAGGAAAGGACCCACGCGGCCGAGGCAGCAGCAGGAGAAAGTCAAACTAAGTTTGGGGGTCACCAGGCGCTGCACTTCGCCACCTCCCCCCGGGCACCCCTGGACCCAGCCTCTCCGGCAGCGCCCCCAAATCCACGCCGCCCCCCCAGGAGCGGGACCCCCCCGCAGCTCAGCCCTGGCCCGGCTGCTGCGAGCCCTGCCGAACGGGGGGGTTCGCGCGGCGCTGGGTTTTCGGGGCGCCCGGCCAGCGCCCCCCCCGGGGGCAGGGGGCAGGGCCAGGCCCCCCCGGCAGGCCCCCCCCGCCGGGCCGGCCCGCGCGTGCCCGGGCGCGGGGACTTTAAGCAGCCCGACCCCGGGCCATGTGCTCGGGGCCACACAAAAGCAACAACAAAGGGAGCGGGGCCGCGCGCCGAGCCGAGCCGAGCCGCGCCGCACGCGCGGAGCCCCCCCCGCGGCACGTGTCGCCTCCGCCGCCCCGGGGCCAGCAGCGGGGCCGGGGCCGGAGCGCGGCCGCCGGGGGGGGCGGCGAGGGGGGGCAGGCGCCGCGGCCGCCGGTGCAAGGACCCCGGGGAGCCCCCGCCCGGCCCTACCTGCGCCCGGGTCCCGCGGCTCCGTGTGGGGGGCGCCGGCCCCGCCCCGCCCGCGGGCCCCGCCCCGGCCTCTGGCCCTTTAAGACCCGACGGGGAGCGGCGGCGGCGGCGGCCGGGGCGTTTGATTCACAACATTCGGGGCCGGGGGCGCGCGCGCGCGGCGGGGCACGTGACCGGGCGCGTCACACTCCACCGCCATCTTGCACCGTGGGGGGGGGCCGAACCCCTCCCCCCCGCCGCGCGGGGCACCCGGGCACGGCGTAACCAGGGGCAGCGGGTATCCTAGCAACCGTCGCCGCGCAGCGCGGGATGGGATGGGGGCCTAGCAACCAGGGGCGCCGCGGGACCGGCCAGAGCCCGCGGGAGGCTGCAGCGGGCCCAGCCCGCCCAGCGCCCAAGGCCGGCCCCGATCCTGAGCCCCCGAGCCCCGCTCCTGAGCCCCCAGGCCGGGCTGGGGCCGGCTTCTCCCCGGGCGATTCTGCGCCGTGTGGGGCGGAAGGGTTGGATCCTCTCCCTGCAGCCCCAGGACCCGTGCCCCACAGCGCCCCGGTGAGCGGCCCCACCGAGAGCCCCCAGGGCGGCGGGTTACCCAAGGCCAGGGAGCTGCGAGGAGGAGGAGGAGGAGGGACACTGTCCTTCGGCACTGGACCATGAGCGTGTCCCAGCGTGACCCCGGCTGCCCTCGGCCAGGCCTCTCTCCCCTGCACGATTTGCACGGCCTGGGCTTTGCACGATGACACGCGGCCCTGACAGGACTGAGCGGCCCACTGTCTGGGGACCGAGATGGAGGCAGTTCAGTTTATGGGCTAAATTTGACATCACCTAATCATGTGTTTTCCTCAAAGGTGAGTCCCAAATAAATACTAAAAAAAGAAAAGGAGGACTTGTGGCACCTTAAAGACGAACAAATTCGTGCCACAAGTCCTCCTTTTCTTTTGCGGATACAGACTAACACGGCTGCCGCTCTGAAATAAATACTAGGCATTTTACAGTCCTTCCTGGTGAAAGCCAGAGACTGCACAATTGCTCCAACTCCTGCTTAACTTCAAGAATCTCCCATCTCACACCAGCACAAGCAACCAAGGGCAAGAGTGAAAAATACCAAGATCCTGGCTAAGGCCGACACGGCCCTTTTCTTGCACTGCACTAGTATTTTCGGGAGCCAGTAATGGAGCTTCAGCTTTCACTGACGTTTTAAGGATGGCTTTAATCAGAGTCTTAGACTTTTTTCTTTTAATGTAGATGTTCATTGTTTTCTGCATCAGGCTTTTCAGCCAAAGCCAGCAAGTTCTCATTTTAACCAGTCTGTCAGCTTCTTCGAATATAGTCATTTCTAGAGTTCAGAGTACCTTGAGGACATACACATGCCCCTAAGTCCCCCTGCCAATCTGCAGTTTCACAACCATCTTTTCCTTTTCAGTTGTGTGAAAAAACCACAAAAGGGGACCTGAGTGCAATGGAACTCATTACGCACCAAGTGCTGTTAAACACAGAGTAAACAAACTGTAAACAAATAAAATAAATCCCCCCTCTACTCTGGTATCTCAGATGCAGACAGAAGCGTTTGAACTGATGGTATCACGAACACTGACTGTTTACATTTTTTTGGCAACAGAAAAGTCCAATTGGCATTTGGAAAGGCTTGTGGCTTTATACTGGAACAATGAGGGAGCACCGAACCCTACAAATATACAGGAGTTGCACCAGAAGCAAACTGAGGAAGGCCTGCGGTTTGTGCCTCGAGACCAGGGGAGCACGCCAAGAGACTGTGCTACTGACTGTCCACTGATCCTCTGGAAACTCACTCAGCTGCTCTGAGTTACGCCAGGTACATAATTAAATACCAGATGCTGTGTCCAAACTAAACCTCCCTACTAATATAGAGGCCTTTAATGGACACACTGAAAGTCCCAGTGAAGAAAGAGAGCCAGCTTACAGCTATGATGTAATGGGAGGACTGTTCTACAGTCATGAAAACATCCCTGTAAAGTATGAACAAGGCAAAGGATTTGTGGAGCTAGTGAATGTGTAGTGCCATCACTCTAAAAGAAACACTCCAAATGGTTACAACATTTTAACCAGTCAGGAAGGCAGCAAGCAAATCAACACAGGTGGCCAGGTCACTCCTGACATCACAATCCCATCAATACCGCACAGTCCAGAGTTCACTCGAGACAAGCTAGGTTTCAAAAACAGCCAAAATATTTTAGTGGTTCCAATTCCGGATCAAGACAAACTTCTGAAAACATGATGGAGACCACGTACCTGAGACACCCCTGGCGGTTCTACTGAGCAGCACTGGGCCCTCTGTCATCAGGTCCCTGTCCGAGCCCCCTACGGCAGATAGCCTCATTGCTCAGCATCCCAACCATCTTCATGTGTCATTCACACCAAACGGAACCCCAGCAAATAGCATTCATGATAGACAGAGAGCTGGGAAGGGTCAGGGGACAGTTCAAGTACCCTGCAGCAGGCAGATCTGTAGAACTGTAGCAAAGATTTAACCATTACTCTTGGGGTAGGCACCCCACTAAACATAATGGTGTCCGCTGCCAGCCATGCGACCTTCCAATCGGCAGTTTCTGTCTAACTGGGTACATACTTGCGGAGCCAGAGAACATATGTTCCCACCCCTCCCATGGGAGCTTCATTACTGAAGTGAATTTAGTGCTGATGAAAGGTACCCGAGCGGCAGCCAGACGGAGCAAAGGCCTCTAACCGACCTCCAGGGCAGGTGCGAACAGCAGGCATGTAAGCTTCACGCGTATTCACCAACATACCGCACCCTGCCCTGGAGGTCAAGAGAGTTCAGCCTCTGTGCTCCCATTCTACCCTTGGCCTCTGTGCCGAGGCGGCCAACAAGTACCAGCAACTTTGCAACGTGGAGTTCAGCTCAGCAGGTAGTGGGGCCCTCAGCCTCTCTCACCTCTGCCCCAGCAGATGATCAGAGGGCAGCAACTTTTGGTCAGTACTAAGCTGGGCTGGGAGAAATTCCAGCACCAATCACAAAGGCCCCAGTCTCCTTCCCCAGCCTTCTTTATTTAATCTGACCCACACCTTGCTTGTAAGTCTGTGACTTGCCTCAAGACCCACCATTCCCACAGGCTGTGCTCACGACAGCACACCACAGCCTTTGGGAGCTCACCACGCAACTCTTACCATGCTGCGGCTGCGCATGCCAACGCTTCCTCCAAGGAGACGTCACAGGCCCTCATCGGCTGCTTTGCAGTGTGAGTAAACACACAGCCCGTCCTCTCCCTGGTCGCCTAAATCCAAACCTCCCGGAGTCCAACCTCTTTAAGACACCATCTGCTGCTGCAGACATGTACCGCTTCCCATGACCTAGATATCGGTCAGGTCTGTAGTAGGATTAGATTGGGTGGGTTCAAGTAGCTCAGTGCATCTCCCTTAAGAATTCTCTTCCCTGATCCTCCCCAAAACCTCCTGGCTGCTAACAATTTTTGCTCAGGCTCATTTTGGTTTCTTCTCCAGGAGCAGAGAGCGGGGAAAAAAACCCTTAGCAGCCAACAGCCAGGCTCGGAAACTGCCTGTCCAGAAAGCAAACACAGCGGTCGGCTACCCAAGCCCATAAATCCTTCCAGGTATGTCTACACTGCACTTAAATACCCACAGCTGGCCTGTGACAACTGACTCGGGATTGTGGAGCTTGGGCTAAGGGGTTGCTTAACTGTGGTGTAGACGTTCAAGCTCTCAGACCCTCCCGGGGTCCCTGAGCCCAAATGTCTACACTGCAGTTGAACAGCTCCAAGCCCCATGAGCCCAAGTCAGCTGCCAAGGGCCAGCCCCGAGTTCTTATCTGCAGTGTAGACATACTCCTAGAGCGCGCAGGGCAGAGATGCTCTTCCTATCCCAAGACCTGTCACAAGCTCCAGGGGCTGCACCAACGCAGCCTTGCTTAGCTGCCCCAGGATAAGCCACTTCCCCCACAGTGCTCCCTCTCCACTCAACTTGGTGCAGTGATCTTCCCTGACAGTACAGGCAGGACGCCTCGGCTTTGACTGCCCACCTCCCACTCACCCCCAAACTGACAGCTGCAGCAGTACTCACAGGACAGACGTTAATATGAAAGAAAAAACCCACAAGCTCCCCCCCACACACACACACACAGACACCTTCTCTTTCTTCACTTGCCCCAAGGTCACCATATCCCTGTGGCCTGGGACTTCGTGTCCCCAGCAAGTCAGACACTGCAGCAGCCAGCTCTGACCTGGGTACTTGCACAGCAAGGGGAACCCCTCGTTCTTGTGTTTCAGGAGGGTCCATGCATGCAGAGCCACAGAGCCAGTCTGCTTGTGCCAAAATATTTTTATTCGATTTGAACATACCATGGACCATGCTGCTCGAGGTCGCTCCAGCAAACAACTCCCCATCCCAGTGTCTGCAAAGGGCTGGGAGAGGTCTCCTCCCCCCTTGCCACGCCACGTCACAGCAACCCTCTTCTAGGGAATTCCCTATGCCGTGCGGCCCCAAGACTGTTCTCATTACACTAGGGGCCAACACCAGCCTCTGAAACAGCCTGGCACCTCACAAGGGGCATAACACCCCCCTTTGTTACCCTCCCCCTGCCAAGGAGGCACAGCACAGAATCGGGACCCATTGCCATGTTCTAGAGCAGTGGTTTTCAGACTGCGGGTCGCAACCAGGAATGGGAGACACTGGGTTGCGGCGGCTCTGGTCAGCACTGCCAACTGGGCCATTAAAAGTCATGTTGGTGGTGCTGCCCGGCTAAGGCAAGCTAGTGCTTACCTGTTCTGACACCACGCTGCACCCCCGGAAGCGGCCAGCAGCAGGTCTGGCTCCTAGGCGGGGGGACCATGGGGCTCCGCACGCTGCCCTGCCCCAAACACCGGCTCTGCACTCCCATTGGCCAGTTCCCAGCCAATGGGAGCTGCGGGGGGCGGTGCCTGTGGGCAAGAGCTGCATGGAGCCACTTGTGTGCCTCCACCTAGGAGCCGGACCTGCTGCTGGCTGCTTCCGGGGTGCAGCGTGGTCCGCAGTGCCAGGACAGGCTGGAAGCCTGCCTCTGCACCCCCGCTGTGCCACTCACCGGGAGTCTCCCAAGGTAAGCCCACGCCCCAATCCCCTGCCCCAGCCCTCAGCCCCCGCAAAACCCGGAGCCCCTTCCTGCACCCAAACCGCTCATCCCCAGCCCCACCCAGAGCCTGCAACCCGCCAGCCCTGGACCCTCTCCCACACCCCAACCCTCCTGAGCCAGCCCAGAGCTCCCTCCCGCACCCTGAACCTCTCATTCCTGGCCCCACCCCAGAGCCCACACCCCCATACCCCAACCTTCTGCCCCAGCCCTGAGCCCCCCTCACACCCAATCGCTCATCCCAGCTCCATTGGGTCACAGGCATCAACAATTTTCTTCAACTGGGTCACCAGAAAAAAAAGTTTGAAAAACTCTTCTCTAGAGTGCTGTGTGTCCACGTACCCGCCCTTTGACTCTAGCCTGAACATTACCCCCCAGGCTTCAGAAAGGACAGAATGCTTTTCCCTATCACCCCCTCCTTGGCGTTTCAGAGTGAGCGGCTCTGGGGCAAAGAGCTGGATCTCAGACCCCGCTCACAACAGAGTCCCCAAGACAGTTCACTGTACACATCCATCTGGCTCTCACAGCATTTGCAAGGCAGCTGGGCTAGTGCCTAGGAAGTAAAGTGAGGCTGCGAAGCCCAGTCTCACTGCTCAAGCCGAGAAACCCCAAGAGCGAGAACGGCATCAGTGGTGAAAAGTAATTTTGTTACAAGTGGAAACACTACGTAGCCACCTAGGGCGCTAGAAACAAAGTGAGGAAGTTGGTTTGGGGGTTTTTTTAAGCATCAAGCCTTTCCTTTGACTCTGTCCCTTTAAAGGGACGTGGACAACTGGAAATCTAATCATTTCCAAAAATGAGCCGACAGTAGTTCCACTGGAGACACCTGCTCCAACAGGATCTGGGATTTTCAGAGCCTACTTCTCCTTTTGCCCCAAATTTTCATTTGCACTTTGCTGAGAGCGCGCGGCACGCAGACAGCCGCTCTAAGGGCCACGGATAATACGACGCACAAAGTGCTGTCACATGCACCCAGGAACCTCACAAGCACAGCGGAGAAGTAGGGCGGCTCCTGTGCTCTCGGTTACAGCCCCCTCAGGTACGTGCAGCGCTACCAGCGCCCCTTTAGCCAGCGCTGCTGCACCGCTGGCAACAGAGACACTCAGGGCACAGGAGCCGTCCAGCCCTAGGGACAGCTCCTGCCAAAGGACCGCAATGGTTAGCCACGTTCCCCGCAGCGCTGCCAGCAAGAGCAAAGCGCCTCAGACACTCCGAGCCAAAAGCAAACATGGACAGCCGGCCAGATCCAGGATGGCAGGGAAAATGTACGTGCTGGGGGCAGGGGGCAGAGATGGGCTGGCACAGAGGTCCTGGCTGCAATGTTAAGCGGGGATCAGGGTCTGGTTCCTCATTTCCCTCAGCTGGTTGGGTCTCGGTCTCATCCAAGGCTTCAAGCAGCGCTCCTCTACGATGAGCAACTAAAAACGGCCCTTTCTCACTCGCAGATTGGGCCCGCCCCCCATGATACACATGTGTCCGAGTCAAAAGTTCACACAGCTTTTTACTGCTGTGAGCCCTGCTTCGCTCAGAGAGAGTCTGTCCCTCCTTGCTGGTCACTGAGCTCCAGGAAATGACACCTGTGCAAAGCCACTGAGGGCCCCAGGTGCGAGAGGGAGGCAGGGCTTGGACTGTAGGTGCTTTATTCATCGGGACAGCACACAGTGGAAAGAGTGCGGACTGAGTTTGCAGGGCTGGCAGTTCCCAGAATTTGCCCTGGTGAGCTGAGCAGATTTGCTTTAGAAATCATGGGCACCCAACCGTGGAACCCTGCTCCCGTCCTCCCTCCATCCAAGACAGATGCTTTGCAGAGCAGGACCACGCCATGAGGAGAGCCCTACAAAGCACCTCTCCAGCCACTCTGAGCTGCCATGGCTGGGCCAATGCTGTAGAACAGTGACTGTGAGTGGCAGACGTCACCCTGGGTCTGCGCGTGGCAAATACCCTACGCATTGAGAGCACGACGCAGATGTGGGCGTTTTCTTTAGGAAAAAACTGGAAATTCCAAGTTAGAGCAACACCTAACCCTTCCCCGCCCCACGCACACACACACATTTTTCAAAGCACAGAAATGCCAAGACAGGGTGCCTTGGGTGACCCCCTAACTCCCCGCCATGGCCCTTCCCTGAGGGGAGCCAGCAATTCGCAACCAGCCTCATTCCCAAACACAAGGCAGTTGCAGATTCCTACTGCCCCAGCGCATACGCCAGCCACGAGCCCTTGAGATTCAGGCCTTTGCCAGGTCCGGAACCATGGGCAACAATTCACCTCTCCTCAAAGAAATACTGCATTCCAATTGGCACACAGCTTGTGGGTCTCTGGGCAAAGCGGAGGTCCCGTGATCGTGACTGGTGACAGCGTTAACAGTTTGTATTGGACAGCCGTGTCTAAAAGCAGCTGCTCCTGTGTGCAAGACTCCACCCAAACAGCACAGGGACAGTGGCTTCTCCACGCTTGCAGGACGCCCTGAGGCCAGATCAGCAGCAGAGATTGGGCGTTTGAGTCCAGCCAGCCAAGGTGTGGAGGGGGGCAAAAACCGCAGTTTTAGGAGACCCCTTTCTTCCTCTTTATTGGAAAAGTCAGAACCCCACTTTTCTAGAGCCTGCCTAGCTCACTGCATGGGGCTGCTTTTCCTTCCCACCCTAATCCAGCCCCTGTGGGCCAAGGTTTTGGGCAGATCAGTCACATCCTAGCTGAATTAGGGGCACGTCCCGTATTGGCTTTTTAACAACAGGTGATTCTGCTTTAATCACAGAACCACTCGCACAGCCACCAAGCCGCTGCCCAGAACAGCCACCACGGCCATGCACCTGCAGGAAGAGCCCTCAGCCCCCTGGTAATCACTGCTGCATTCCTCTAACAGGGGTAACTCAATTCCTATGATCTCTCTTCCATTTCAAACAAACTCCATCACCCCAATTTCATTAGCTGTCTCTGGGCTCCCAGCCCAATCAGTTCCCCAGCACAGAGCCTATGGCCCACAGAGGCAAAGCCACAGACACAACTCCCGTCACAGCAGTAGCAACTTCCACTGCACAAATCACTGGGGATTTTAAAAGTCTCTTTCCCCTTTATTTGTTCCATGTGCTCCATGCATGGGAGCCATAAACCAAGGCAGTCCGAGGCAGCAGGTTTTACTGCTCCAGGGACCCCCACTCTACGCGCTGCTTTACAAGTCAGATGTAGTGGCTGCCATGAGCAGAGGACACACCATTCACGCTCCAGTGCAGGGAGTACCAGCACACCCAGCACTCGCATGGGGCCAGCCAGCCTGGCCCTGGAGTGCTGAAGGGCACTGCTGGGGAATGCTTATTCCCACCAGGCGACCAGGTCTGCAAACACCAGGCGGGGAATCTGGGCATCAGCAAACACTGCACTGGGTAGGAAAGGCGCTGGCCTCAGCTGGATGCTGCTCTAACCTCATTGTGCAAGAACCGGAAGGTGCTCAGCTTGCAAACCGGAGAGCACAGCGGCACCGCTTCCTGCTGTTCCCCAGAGCTCTGCATCTGCCCTGCCGTGTGAGGCCTCTCCCTGTGAGAGCGTGCCGCTCAGGTCACCCGACCTGCCGGGGGCTCCAGATGGCACTCACCGCTCCCTGGCAATCTCTCCTTTATTACAGCGTGGGAGTTCCCGGCTCCCGCCAGCAGGTGGAGGGACCCTACGGAGGAGCAGAGACCGGTGTGGAGACAGCCCCGACTGCAAGCATTCAGCTCTGCTGGACTTGAGCGCGAGCGCTCTCAATGGCCAAGAACAGCCCAGAGCTTCACGCTGTCCATGGGCCTTAGTGACTGCAGGCTCAGGGCACGCCTGGGGGACCGGCACTGTCCCGCCCCCTCCTCTGGGACCCCAGGGCAGCTGCCCAGGGGAAAGAGGAGGTGCTGCATGCACCCCCCCGGGTACTGCCTCCTCTTTCTCAGGCTGAGAGGCCTTTCCCCTCACAATCCCAGAGCCACCAGGACTGACGAGATGGCCCAGAGGAAACCATGCCACCACCCACTTCCCACCCAGCTCCAAGCACTTCGAGCAGCGCCAGCCCCCAGAGAGGCAGATTCCACTCAGCCCACACGACTTGGTTCTCTCTACTCCCTTGGTTCCCGACCGACTCCACTTCCCCAGCCCAGCAGCCCTTTCATTAAGTCCGTTTCAACAGAAGCCTTTGTGGTTTGCTCAGCCCTGCTGAACATGAGCTCCGAGTTCTCCATGTGGCCGTACAGATACCAGCCCCAGCCACCACACGGCACCAACTCCAAGATCAGGGCACATGCTCCTGGGGAAGCAAAAGTGCCTCCTCAATAGTCAGAGGCAGCCCACGTGCAGGGTTGCCAACCCTCCAGGATTGTCCTGGCGTCTCCTGGAATTAAAGGTTAATCTTTAATTAAGGATTATGTCATGTAACAAAACCTCCAGGAATACGTCCAACCAAAACTGACAACCCTACCCATGACAACCCTACCCACGCAGTAACAAAATAAGAGACGCAGGGGTTTCTGCCTTGGGGTCGACCCAGCCCGGCAGTTTCTAGCTCCCTGCCTGGTGCTTTGCTCTGACCAGATGCAGAATGTCCAAACAAGGGAATCGGGTGGGGCCAGGTTGCCCTTAAGCCAAACTACAGCTGCCAGCCACCTAAGCCCAAAGAGCTCGCTGGCCAGCATCACCTTCACACTCCATTCAAACATTGCAGAGGGCCAATCGGAGCCAGTCCTGGCCATGGTCTGTGCCAGGTGGGCACCCAGCCATGAGGATCCTACTCATCTCACATAGGTTCCCAAGCAGATGGGGATCACCACTGGTCACTGCTGCTCTGGGCTGGATTCAGGTTGGGGGAGAAAGGCTCCCTATCCCATCACCAGCTCCCCCAGGAGGGGAACAAGTCGCTCACAAGAACCTCCCGCCCTCACCACGCTCTCCTGGACTCACCCCAGGGAGAGACTCCTGCACCGATCCCACCGGAAGTGCCACCTGGGGCCTGCGCTGCCCCTTGGAAAACAAGATTCGAAGCGGGCCAGAATTAATCTAAAAGCCCAAATCCCACCCCAAGAGACTCAGCTGCACAGAGGGCAGCTTCCCATGGCGAGGCTGGCTGCAAAGCAAACACCCAAAGGTGACAAACAAAGGCACCTCAACCAGCTTGCTGCATTAGTCGTATTTTTAGACACCGCTATGAAGCCGGCCTTATTATTTTCATAGCAATGTGCATAATTACCCACAAAGCACTGCAGTGGCATAAGAAACCAGCTCACTCTCCTTCTGACAAGAGCTAGTAAAGGGCAGGCCTGCATCAATTCTGTACTCCTATTATCCTGAGAAGGAGGGGCTGGGGAAACTGAGGGGTGCAGAGCTAGTGCAGAGTGTGAATCACAGGGACCAAGAGTTGGTCCTCTCGAGCTCATCCTCATCCAGGAAGCCTGGGCGGGATGGTGTCCAGACACCAGGCTGCATGCCTCCCCAGGATGAGGTGCCCCCGTTCAGCCTGAGAGACGGACACCCTGGGGCGACTCAGAGGACAGTGGCAGTTTGACCTCCTCCTCTTCTCTTGGGTCAGTGCTTGTGGGCCGCCCAGGAGGAGTCTGTCTGCAGGGCGGGCTGGGAGGGGGAGCTCCGTGCATGGGGGCAGCAGGCACACAGACAGGAGTGAGAGTCAGGCAGCGAGGCTGGCATCATTACCACAGCAACGTGGGACACCACCAGAGACAGGACCCAGGCGGTGGCCATGGTGGTGCGGACAATGGGTCAAAGGGGCTATGGGAATCGCCCAGCCTGTTGCATTAGCAGCTCTGGGTTTGGGCAGACTGCAGGGGAGAGCCAGGAGGCCAGAGAGCGCAGCGATTATGGCAAGCAGGTCCAACAAGCATTTCAGCTGCCAGAGTGGAGAGGAAGAATCGGGTTTTCAGGATGTGGCGGAGGAAGGAGCCGGGGGAGCATGACGATTCCTTTCAGCCTGGGGATGGCAGCGCTGCCCACAAACAGAGGGGACAGGGCAGAGCGGTTGGCAAGAACACACAGCGCTTCTGCTTTGGCACCATTTAGCTCACACTGGCGACCAAGTTTAGCCAGTGGAATTTCCACTTCTAGAAAAAAACCAGCCAGAATGATTTACTCTGCACATGGCCTGGGCCGGGCTCGCTAGAATCCACTGCTCATTGACTAGGCCTTTAAACACTGTATTTAATAAGCTAATGACCTACACTACTCTCCCCTCACCCCCCATGAGTCCCTAGGTGCGAACGGGGCTTTTCAGAACCCCCCCACCCCCACCCATACACCGCATACAAGTAATCGGAGAACTATGGATGGATGCTGGCTGCAAAGTGCGTTATATGCCCTGGCAGGCTAGAGAACAATTGCCCGGCAGTTTGTCTGTTGCGTTTCCATGTATTTCTTTGTAAGCCTCGCTGCTAGTGGCAATGCTTGCCAGGTGCTTAGAACCAAGATTCCCACCCCCACCCCCCCCGTCACGTCTGCTCCTTCGCCATTTGACAAGACATTTTCCTGGGGTTTGAGTGGAGCTGAAAATTAGTAACTTCGGTAGCGAAGGCAAGTTCCCCCCAGCTCTGGGGTAAGAGCTCTTAGCGGACTGCGTCCCGTTTGAACCAGAAGAGGGAGCTCTGTGTTTCACCCAGGGTCTTGTACAAAGTGTCCTTTAAATTCCTCAGGGACGAATGGGGGGGCGGGGGGGCGGTAAGTAAAGTTTGGAGACCCTTCCATCAGATGAGAACCAGTTTTAAAAGCTGGAGCTGAAACTGGGGGTGTCACCCTAACCAACCTGCTCCATAGGGAAAGGCCAGGCTGCCTCGAGCCTACAGAATGGGGGAGTCCGAGGGGCAGGGAGTCCTGTCGCATCGCAGGGTAACCAGGTGAATAAGCGAACCCGGCTGAGCCATTTTTCAAGAACAGCCAGCCACAGCCAGGCTCAGCAGCCTGACAGAGGCTATCTGAGAACAGATCTGCAACTGGAAACGCAGCCCTCCCTCAGTCATTTCTCTTGCAGAACCCTTTCAAGTAAAACAAGTCTGGAGCGTCATCCTATTCAACTCTGCTACCAGGGCTGGGCAGCTCTGCAGCTTCCGGCCTGCCCGGGGTCCATCGTACAGCCCCCACCCCTCAGGGAGCTGCCCACTCACAGGGGTGGACCAGCCTGGGAGAAAGGTGATCTCAGTGTGCAGGGTTTACAGTGGCCCGTTCACAGCACCCTGTCCTAAGCACGGCTTTGTCAGGAGCTGCAAGGAACATCGTAGCTACTTCCCCCAGCAGCATGGCTTAAGAGATGACGTCATACTGGAGTGAATAAAGTCCAACTTAGGTCTACAATGCAGAGCTGCCGCCCTGACGAGACTAAATCCCTACACGCAACATGCCTACGGAGATGCAAGCAGTCCTCTCGGAGCAAGGTTCTGCGCCATGGGTCGAGGACCTGGGACCAGCACGTTACAGCAGAAGACGGCTACGTTAAACTCAGAGACCGAGCACCATGCAAGCTCCCAACACAGCCCCTGGCTGGGCAGTTTGGGACCCCTGTGCAGTATTCAACACCCCCCCAAAATGACCCCACACAAAGCCTCCTGTATGCAGGGCAGCACAGAGAGCCAAAGACACCTTGAAATCCACTAGGGACCTCGTGATGCCAGGCTGGTAACGGGGACGTGCTCCGATACCACGGTGATGGGTGCCAGGACAAAACCTGAAGTCCCCTGCAGCACTCAGAAATCTCCAAGCTGCAGCCCGGCAGCAAACACCCGAGAACTCGTGAGCCAGGCTGACTGGTCCCAATGTCTAAGCGGAGCGAAAGGCAAAGGGCCAAACAAGCAGCTGAACTGGGCAGCCCGTCCCGAGGGGAGAGTGACACGAGAGGAAATGTGTTTAAAGAGGCAAGCCAGGGCTGTGCGGGCCCCCGGTGCCAAGCCAGCAATCCAGGGCAAGGGCCATCTGTCACTAGACACTTGTGCAGCACCAGTGCACTGGGGCTGCGACCTGGGTCAGGCCCTTTGGGGCTGCCGCCGTAGGAACACCTGATGATGATAATTCCACCTCCTTCGATCCCAACACTCCAGCTCTAGCTGCCAGCCCCAGAATCCCCAGCAGGCCACAGTGGCCCGGGTCAGAATCCCTGCCCCAGGAGCCACTGGCTAGCAGCCCTGGTCCGACAGCCTGCAGCAGGGGCACGCAGCAAGAGTCAGCAGACTGTCCAAGCTGAGCTATGCTAGTCATGGCAGCAAGAGCCCTTGGCCTAGCTCAGCTTTGCCATGTGGCTCGTTACCACCTCCCATCCGCCAGCCAGAGGCTTCTCCCCTTTTACAGGGGCTCAGGTAACCAGCCTCTACTGAGAGACAGAGTAACCTCAATGCACCCCCAGCCCCAGGCACTGCCTCCCCCTGGTCCCCTTCCCTGCTGCCCCGGGCGCTGCCTACACGTGGACCCCTCCCCCTGCGGCCCCTTTGCGCTATACCCTGATCCGAACAAAGCCACCACCAGGGACCCTGCCCCAACTTCACACAGCCCTGCACAGCAGGGACCTTCCCTGCAACGCCAGCCCCCTGCCCGGGAGCACCTGTCCCCGCATCCAGACAGCAGAAGAAAGATAAACCATTGATCCACCCCCACCCCCTTCCTGCCCTCCACACCCACGACCCCGGGCTCTGCCTGTCGGCCGGAACCTGGGACTGGACGACAGGGGACGGATCACTCGGTAATCGCCCTGTTCTGTTCACTCCCTCGGAAGCACCTGGCACTGGCCGCTCTCAGAGACAGGACACAGGGTTGATAGGACCACCGGGCTGACCTAGTGTGGCCGCTCTTACGGTCTGCCTCCCCGGACCCACCCCCCCCTGCACCGGGCTGTGTGTGTGTGTGCGCACCTGCCCCCAGCCCACACCCCCAGCACCGGGCTGTGCCTGCGGACACCCCCCCGACCCACCCCCCCAGCACCGGGCTGTGCCTGCGGACACCCCCCCCCGACCACCCCCCAGCACCGGGCTGTGCCTGCGGACACCCCCCCCCGACCCACCCCCCCAGCACCGGCTGTGCCTGCGGACACCCCCCCCCGACCCACCCACCCCCCCCCAGCAACGGGCCTGTTTGCCTGCGGACACCCCCCCCGACCCACCCCCCAGCACCGGGCTGTGCCTGCGGACACCCCCCGACCCCAACCCCCAGCACCGGCTGTGCCTGCGGACACCCCCACGACCCACCCCCCCAGCACCGGGCTGTGCCTGCGGACACCCCCCCCCGACCCACACCCCCAGCAACCGGGCTGTGCCTGCGGACACCCCCCCGACCACCCCCCCAGCACCGGGCTGTGCCTGCGGACACCCCCCCCGACCCACCCCCCCAGCACCGGGCTGTGCCTGCGGACACCCCCCCCACCCACCCCCCCAGCACCGGGCCGTGCCTGCGGACACCCCCCCGACCACCCACCCCCCAGCACCGGGCTGTGCCTGCGGACACCCCCCCGACCCACCCCCAGCACCGGGCTGTGCCTGCGGACACCCCCCCGACCCACCCCCCAGCACCGGGCTGTGCCTGCGGGACACCCCCCCGACCCACCCCCCAGCACCGGGCTGTGCCTGCGGACACCCCCCCGACCCACCCCCCAGCACCGGGCTGTGCATGTGTGTGTGTGTGTGCGCACCTCCCCCTGCACCGGGCTATGCCTGCACCTACCCCCCCCCCCCCCAAGCTGTGTGTGTGTGTGTGTGCGCGTGAACCTCCCTCCAAGGCCAACACCGGGCTGTGTGTGCAGACCTCCCCCGCCCCCCCAGCACCGGGCTGTGTGTGTGCGCGCACCTGCCCCCCAGCCCACACCCCCTGCACCGGGCTGTGCCTGCACCTACCCCCCGGTGCGTGTGTGCGCGTGCGCGCACGCGCACCCCCAGCCCACACGCCCCCCGCCGCCCCGGGCTCCCCCCTCCAGAGCCCGCAGGCCCCCGGCCAAGCCGCCCCACGGGGGGCAGGGAGCGAGGCCGCCGCCCCGGGTCCCTACCTGCCGCCGGCCGGCCGGGCTCAGCCCGCTCGCATGGCCCGGGCGCTGGAGCCCGCGGGCGCGGTGCAGCTGCCTGGCGCTGGCTCCTCGGGCCCCGCGCTCAGCCCCGCCCCATGGTGCCGCGGCCCCCCCGGGCCGCCGCCGATGGAACCGGCCGCGCCGCACGCAGGAGCAGCCTCCCCCCGCGGCACGAATGGACCAGTCCGCGGCCCGCTCCACCAGGGCAAGGAGAGGGGGCAGCTCGGGGCAAACCAGGGCGGGGCCGTAGTGCGCCTAAAGGCTGCGCCTCACAACCTCCTGGGGCCGGGGCCGGGGCCGTAACGTGCCTAAAGGCCGCCCCACAAATCCTGCTCGGCGGAGCCCTGCGTTCGGGAGGACAGGCTGCACCCACAGCCGGCGCCTTTCAGCCCCCACGGGGCAAGCGGGCAGCCAGAGCAGGGGCCCTAATGCACCCAAACGTGGTGTCCTTTAACCCACGCCGTGGTGAAGCACAGACCCTCCCAGGGGAAGGGACCCCCCAGAACCAGAGCAGGGGCCACAATTCACCTAAGCACTGTGCCCCTTGAGCCCAAAGGGGGGGTTCACAGCACGCCCAGCGCAGGGCGTCCCCATTGCACTGGGTACCCCACTGCACTGCCCTGCCAAGGAGGCACAGCGGGTAATGGGCCAAGGGCAGGAGGGCACACCCCAAAGGCACCAAAGCTACCCTCGCTGGGAGCCAGGCCCTGCAAGGGGGACGCTGCCTATGGTAGTACCGGACCAGCCTGGAGACCCTGGCACAACCATCAGCGGAGCCAGGTGGCAGGAAAGCTGTCTGTCCAGCAAGGTGCCCATGGCAATACGTGAGCAATCAGAGAGTCCCAGCCTCCAGGCTGCCCAAGGAGGGCTTGATGTGGCTGCTGCTTCACCTCACACCAAGTTACCTTAGCCTGCAGGGAGAAACATGTTATCTTGGATCTTGGGCTGGTCAGGACCTTTATGCCCATTTCCCAGATGGAGAAACTGAGGCACAGAGACAGGGATGGGCTCTGTCCCAGGTCGCACAATGAGTCTGTGGTGGAGGCCTGATTTCCGCCATGCTCTGTGACCACTACATTGTACTCTCCTCCCAGAACTGGACCTAGAACCCAAGTGTCCTGATGCCCTGTACTAGTGTAACAAATGCTTTTTAAAGTTAAATATGTAGCAAGAGCAGCAGGGATTTTGCAGAGTGGGAGCCCCTCACATGGCTCAGCCCTGCGACCAGCCTCCCAGGGCAGCCTGGAGCACCTCCAGGCAGGCCGAGGCGCCAGGCACAGGGGTCTCCATGGGCAAAGGGGAATGAAGATGGGGAGGAGGCGCTCACTGGAGGTCACTCTTAGGCGCACCCAGCAGAGAGGGGCAGCCCTGCTTTGGTCTCCATAGATTACCAGGCCAGGTGGGACCCATGTGGTTGTGTAGTTTGACCCCCTGTATAGTGCAGGCCAGGGAACTGCCACAATACCTCCTTTCCCTGCCCCCAGTGGGATCCCCAGGCCCCCAACCTAGGTTCCGGAAGGGACCCAGATTCTCAGCTCTCCGCTGCCCGGAAGCAACGGCTTTCCCCAGTGCCCCGGCGTGCAGCTCAGGGGGTCCCTCGCCCCAGAGAGCAGCCTTTGGTGTGAACGTTCCCTGCTTTTCAGAGCAGGCTGGGACAGAGGGGGAGGGAGGGAGTGCCATAGTATCCCCAATATGGTGCTGCCAGGGGGTGCCAGAATCTGTGGGTTCCAGGAAGCACCTCCTAGCCACCTGGTGTTGTTTCCACAGCTGCATGTTAGCCTGGTGTCTGCCCTCCCTGGGGGCCTGCGCAGCCCCCTGCAGGCCTGCTCCCCCACCTGGGAACCCCCTCGGCACCCGACTACCCAGCTCCTTCCGCAGGGGTACCAGCCCTGCCTCAGACAGAGCAGAGCTGTAACTGGGACTCAGGGCAAGACTCCTGCCCATGCCCAGCCCTCTATGCCAGGGGTGAGTAAGAGCCCAGCCCAGCACATGGGCACGAGCCCCCCCCGAGGTGTGTGGGGCTCCAGGCAGGTGAGAGCAGCACCCTGCAGGGCGGCACTCCAGCCACCCAGAGCCTCCAGCACTCCGGAGCAGGCAACACTGCAAGGCTGGGGGACGCAGCCTGGCATGCGAGGCCTGATGCCCAGCATGGCAGCAGGCGCTGGGGAGGGGGCAGTTGTTCTGTTCACAGTGCGGGACATTTGTTAGTAACTAGCTGTGGCTGCCTGCCAGCCCCCAACGCACTGCTGGAGCACATGGGCAACCAGCTGCTGCTGGGTCCCTGGGGACACCCTTGCCCTGGGCACAGCTGCAAGGTGTCGGGCTGGAGCAGCGGGGCAGGCTGTCGGTCCAAGCCCTGCCCTTTCTGCATCTTCCCGCTAGGGTGGGGCTGCTCACCCTGAGTCCCGTGGGCAAACCCCACAGAGCAACCAGCCAAGCTGTCCAGGCTGGCGCAGCCCCACAGTCTGCTGGCACCTGGTGCCAGGGGAAGGCGTGGCAGATGCACCTTCCAGCAGCATGCTGGGCCGCACCTGGGGCCAGGGAAATGCTCTCGGTGGCACCCACAGCCCTCGAATGGGGTGGCCGCTTCCCATGTTATGGGCTGCGGATCCCCAAGGAGTGTGGCCTGGCCTGGCCCCAGGACCCTGCAGCAAGTCAGAGGGGGCTCTTGGTGCTGAAGTCAGACACCGACTCCGGCCCACAGCCTCTGTTGGCCGCCCTGCCCCTCCTGGGGCAGCCTATTGCCCAGGGTGGGGATTCCTTCCGCATCCCCGTGCCCTTTGGACACCCTGATGTCTCCGCTCTCTTGTTTATTGATTGGCTAGTTGGTTGGTTTCCAAACTATGGTGATAACGTCAGAAAATAACCTGGGATGGCACAGGGCGGGCCGGGCTCCGAAGGGGCAGAGTGCATGCCCCCCGCCCCAGCAGCAGAGCCCAGGGAGGACGATAGGTGGGTCCATGCCAGGTGTGGTGCTCTCAGGCGCTTCCATCAGTGTCACAGCAGAGCTGGGCACTCGGGGAAATCTTGCTCTTAATGTGGTGCCCAAATGAGAGCGGAGGCCTCTGGCTGCATTTGGGTCATTCACACTGATATCTTCCCCCTGGGAGCTGAGGGGGGCTGGAAGAGCCTGTGTCGGGATGCCCAGAGACGTGGGGGGGGAGGGGGAAGGAAAGGGGTCAGGCCAGCACCTGGCAATGACAATTCCCAGAGGCGGGACTCAGGGGCAGGTGTGAGTGACTGGGGCGGCCCAAGAGCTCGACTGCACAGCTGGCCCGGGGGGAGGGGTGGGGGCTCCCTAGCACGCCTCTGGGGGGTGCTGGCTGCTCCTGGCTTCCTGGCCTGTTGTCAGAGGTGGGGGGACCTGGGGGAGCTGCCCCGGCCTGTTTCTGGCTGGGAAGCAGGAGGCACAGGGGAGCTGGAGGCTCCATGGGGTGCCCTGGGGAGTTATCACCAAGGCCCTGGGTACGCTGTGGCCAGGTGGCTAGACTGGGGCACAGTCAGCCCTTGGGGGTGGTATCGCTCACCCCAAACCTGCAACACCCCTGGGGTCCCCAGCGTCTGGGGTTCACTTGGCTCTTCCATTGCCAGTGCGCTGCACGGGGTTGTCTTGAAAACCCCTAACGGGGCCTTTGAAGCTGTCAGGGCGCTGGAGGCTCCGGCACTGGGAAGGGGGCTGTCAGGGATGTGGGCTGGGGCTGGTGGGGAGGCAACCCCCTGGGCGAATATGGGGTGTAATAGGTAACCACTGCCATGGGCAGTCGTCATGTGGGCTCAGAGTGACGGTCCCATTGAGGTAAAGGGGGCAGCTCCCTCTTCTCAGAGCCTGGGCCCCAGGCTAGGGGTTGGCTGCCCCCAGAGGGGCTAGCAGTGGGATTTCCCTGAGCTCTCAGGGCCCTGGCCGGAGCTGCTTAGCCCACAGACAGGCGCTGCCATGCCGGGGAACCTGGCTGCCAGGCACTGCCACCCTCCAGCATGCCTGGAGGGGCCCTGTCGATCTGGGTGGCTGTGAACTTCCTGCTCCCAGACTGTCCCATTCCCACCCGTCAGGATGCCCCATTCCAGCCAGGCTGGGTGGCAGCACAGGGCTCTGTTCGCTCGCTGCCCCCCAACAACACTGCACCCCACAGGTGGCTGGCCCCATTTCCAGCCCCGCTCGCTCCCCGTGCCTTTACTCCAACCCATCTTCCGCTTGAGAGGAGCCGCACAATCCCCCCTTGTCCCTGCGACCTGGAAGTAGGCCACGTGACTCCCTGGAGCGGTTCAGTGCTGTGGTGCGGGGTGAGCTCTGGGGCTCTGCTGCGCCGGGGAGGGGCTCCTTAGCCCCTGCCAAAGGGCAGGATGGGGGGCAGGGGCCCCGAGCTCTGCAGGGCTCCCAGACAGCAGGATGTGAGTGTGGACGGGCCAGGATCCTGCGGTAAGACACGAAACTGGGGGCAGAACCGCCTCTGATTCCACTCCCACCCATCGGCTGCCTCCTTCCATCCCCCTCGGGGAAACCAGCGTCTCTCCATGGGGCTCCATGCCTGGAAGGGCTGCAGTGGACTCCCGAGAAGCTGTGCCCGCCTAGGAATGAATTTACCCCAGGGGACGGGGCAGAATCACCACCCCACCATGCAGACGATGACTGAGGGGCAGGGACTCACCCAAGGCCGCGTAGCCAGTCAGAGCCGGGAAGAGGACCCCGGCATCCTGGCTCCCAGACCCATGCTTTAGCTGCTGTATCCTGATTCCTAGAGGTCAAGGCCAGAGGGGGGCGTGAGGTCAAGTAGTCTGACCTCCTGGCACTCATCCCGCTTCGCTCAGGCTCCCTCGGACTCCGGGGTCCTGGGCTCTGCGCAGTGCAGCCGTCCAGTGTGATGCTGCATGGGCCCAGCGGCTCCCTGTGAGTGTAGGGTCACCCCCCTCCACTCATGGGCAGGGCCTGAATGTGGCCAGAGTGCCAATCTGCCCACCCCCCGGCAACCCTGGCACTGCCTGCTGCCCGGCCCTGCTCAGGGGGCCCTGGGAGTCAAAGCTGGATGGCAGGGCAGTGGGGCAGCTGTTGGGCACCCGGCAGGGTGGGAGGAGTTGGGGTGACCGGGCAGCAGGGGCCCAGCACGACAGAGCTGTGGGGCAGATCCCCCCGAGCCCAACGGGGGGAGTAGCGGGAGCTCCTAACGCCCCAGCTGGCAGCACCAAGGAGCCACCCCTGCCTAGGGCTCCCCCCAGCTCCCAGCAGAGCCCACGGGCCTGCTACTGACACCCTGCCCCAGAGCAGTGGGGAGGAGGGGCTCAAGGAAGCAGGAAGGCGAGAGATGGTTTTGTGACCAACTAATTGCAGTTAATGATTGATCAGCCCAATTACAGCAGGAGACAAAGGTCTGTTGTGGTCTCAGAGCCGCAGTGCCAGCGGGGAGCATCCGTGCCCCACGGTGCAGGTAGGGGGCACAGGGCAGGGCCACGCTTGAGGTCCTGCCAGCGGCAGGGTTGTGCGCTGGGATGGGGGAGCCGAGACGGCTGGGCTGGGCCGGGCCTGGTCACGTCACAAAGCAGCACCCGGGAAGCAGGGATGCAGGGGTCCATGGGCCCGGGACAGGATTGCTCCTTGCTGTGGATTCTGCAGGGCGCCGTCTAGGCCCGAGCGACGGAGCACCCACCCTTCCCAGGGGGACAGCCTGATGGGCCCCGCACAGAGTCTGGATCTTCAGTGTGATTCCTCTCTGCTGTTGTCCCACCCTAGACCCCCCGGGCCAGCCAGGTCCCTGGGAGCCCCTCCTAAGCCCCCCACAGACAGAGCTCTCCAGGGGGGCTGGTGTGTCCTCCCCGTCGTATGCGCCAGCCCTGCGTGAGCAGCTGGGGCTGGAGCTCATCGCCCTGCGGGAGGGGCAGCGGGAGCCTCTGGGTGTGGTGGGGCCGGTGCTTGGACTGACCGAGTGGACTGCGGGATCTCCTCTCACCCGCCTCCTCCACGGGCTCAAACGTCCCAGCCTGGGAGTGAGGGCAGGATCGGGCCCCGGCCTGCTCGCTCTGGGGGATGGGCTCGCTCGCCCCAGCGCCGTGAGTGCCTCCTGGGGTCCCGGAGGCGCGGGTGTGCTGGGCATTGGAGACCCAGCTGCCTTTGGGGTCCCCCCCATCCACTGCCCTGCCCCCTCCAGGTGCCCTCCCCTGGCCACACTCTGCCCCTGCTAGCGAGACCCACCCAAGCGCACGCGGCCCCGGGGCTCTGGCGTGTGAACTGCTGGGAGGTCTGGCTGGGGGGCAGCGGGTGGGGGGGGGATGTCCCAGGAGCTCCAGTTCAGCCCTTGGGGCCAGGAGACGCTGTTCCAGGAGGGGCAAGAGGAGCAGGGAGCCTCTCGCTGAAGCCCTGTGTTCCCCCTCCCGACGTGCCAGCAGGTCCCCTTGGCAGGATGGCCTGGCGCCCGCTGCTGCTGCTGCCCTTGCTCTCGGTGGCGGGTAAGGATTTCACGCCCTGGCTGGCGGGAGGGGGGCATGGCACGCATGGGGGGCGAGGAAGGAGTGGGGTGTGGCAGGGGGCTGTGATCCCCCTGGGGCTGGGCACTGAGGGTCAGGTTCCCCAGGCAGGTGCCTATCCCTGTGGCAGGCAGCCTCGGAGACCTGGAGCAGCTGCCAGCACTGGGAACTGAGTGCCCTCCTCTGGGCAGGGGGCCAAGCAGTAACCCCCAAGGACCCCCCAGCGGCCTGGGGAGCAGCTCAGAGCCAGCTGCTCAGGGAGAGCCATGGCAGGGGCTGGGCTGGCACGCCCTGGGCGGGCAGCACCCTGGCAGCAGGGCAAGGGGAGCTCTGAACAGCTCAACGCAGGGGTTAACGCGGGGCCAACGTCTCCCTTGCAGTCTCAGGGAACACGGCCCCGAGATTCAACATGAGCATCGTCTCCGTGCCCGAGGACCTGCCCGTGGGTGAGTGCGGTGCGGAGGCGGGAGGGCCAGGCCGGGGTGATGCAAAGAACCAGTCACAGGGTTCAGGCCAGACAGCACCACTGATGCCCACGCTGAGCTCCTGACAGCCCCACCCGCTCCCTGTACGGCGCCCAGTCTCCGGCTTGGCCCCGGTGGGCTGTCAGGAGATGGAGAACCCACCCCGGCCCGGGGGGTGAATCACCCGCACTGGGGACAGCTGCCTTATGTCTCATTGGAACAAGTCAGGGGTCCTAGTGCTACCCCCCAGCTTTGGAACAGCCTCTGGAGGACCCCTGCAGTGTGCCAGACCCCCAAGGGGGCTCAGGCTTCCTCCAGGGTGGGCCCCGCGGCCTCACCGCCTCCTCGGACTCCACCGCCTCCTCTGGGCTCCAGCCCCCCAGCTCCCCCCGGGAGCTCTGCCCAGAGAGGCCAGCTGAGCCAGACGCCGCCAGGAGAGACGTGTCCCCTCCGCGGGGGCAATGCCCCTCGCCCAGCGTTTGCAGCGACACTCACCCAGCGCTGGGGTTGGGCAGGCAGCGGGCACAGCACAAGGAGTCCTTAGGGGAGCCCAGAGACTTGGCGACTGGGTTTGTCATTGTCTTCTTGGATGCTCCATTGATATGGGGTTGGCCTTTTCAACGCCCCACCCTGGCTCAGACAGCAGGTGACATGCCCACCTATGTCTCTTAGCCTCCCTGAGAACAAACTGTCCTCCTTCCCCCTCCACCCCGCCCGTAGCCATGCACAATATATGGGAAACTGAGGCACACACAGGATTCATAAAACATGACAGAAAATTCCCACTTCATCTGGCTTCAGCTTCCCGCCGCTGGATCTTGCACAGCCTTTCTCTGCTTGATCCAAGAGCCCTTTAGGACCCGGGATTTTCTCCCTGGGAAGGGCCTTACGGCCTGCACTGATCTCTCCATCTCCGCTTTAATGAGCTGCCCAGGCTGTGACGAGCTTCTGGTCAGAGCTGGGGCTGCAGCAGGTGGCCCTCGGAGGCGCCGGCCCTGCCCCAGCCAAGACGTCTCCCCCTCCTCCTGCAGGAGCCAGTGCCTTCTGGCTGACGGCTGTGGACGCCGACGGCGACCAGTTATACTATGGCATGAGCGGGCAGGACGCCTTCTATTTCAAGGTTGACAGCACGACGGGCGAGGTGCTGCTGGTGGCCTCTCTGGACCGTGAGGTGAGGGGGGAGCCGGGGCTGCTGGGCACGGAGACAATAGAGACCAGAGCCAGAGCAGCGGGTGATGCTCAGGGGCCGTCGCAGCCACTCTGCCCTTGTGCAGCCCAGATGGCACCAGGCCTGCTCCCTACGGGCAGGGCCAGGCAGCAGCCGTAGGACTCCCATCCCCGCGGGGCCTGGCGCTCTCGGATCCCATGGAGGAGAGGGCGTCCTTGGCAGGTCCTTGGCAGCGGCACCAGGAGCCTCCCTGGGGAGGGGCAGCTCCCCGGTGGAGCTCCAGGCCACTCCCCAGCCTCTGCCCTCTGAGCGGGGTGCTGGAGGGAGCCCCAGAGCAGCTCCCCTGGGGAGCACTGGGACGGGGGCAGGGCCTGGCAGGGGCTGGGGAGCTGATTCTGCAGCCCCTCCACAGCAACGGGAGCAGACGAGAAAGGAGTCCCAGGCTGGGGTAGCTGGGGGCTGTAGGTCGGGAGTGAGGGGCACTGCTGTTTCCCCCATGTTTGCAGGGAGGGGACCTCTGGGGAGCGCAGCTCACTTTGGTCCCAATGAGTTGCCTTGGGAGGCGTTGAAGTGAAATATGGGGCGAGTCAATGGGAACGGGGAAGGGGGGCAGGAGGGGGCTGGGCATCCCTTGAGCAAAGCACCCCCCCTTTATGTTTCCTTCCAGGAGAAAGCCAAACTCAGCGTCATTATCACAGTGACAGACCAGATCAACACCGAGGTGAGGGAGCGGGCGGGGGGCTGGCAGGGGCCATGCCTGGGGGGGACTGGGGCAGGGCGGGGGGCTGGCAGTGGGGCAGGGCAGGGGGCTGGCAGGGGCCATGCCTGGGGGCAGTGGGGCAGGGCGGGGGGCTGGCAGGGGCCAGGCCTGGGGGCAGTGGGGCAGGGCAGGGGGCTGGCAGGGGCCATGCCTGGGGGGACTGGGGCAGGGCGGGGGGCTGGCAGGGGCCAGGCCTGGGGGCAGTGGGGCAGGGCAGGGGGCTGGTAGGGGCCGTGCCTGGGGGCAGTGGGGCAGCAGGTATGCGGCTGGACCCGTGGGGCGTGGGCAGGTTATGCATCCATGGGCAGGTGCGTTGTGTTGGCAGCTCTTTGGGGACAGACGTGGCAGCAGCTGGTCTGGACGGGTCTCGTCCAGCCCTGGCATAAGCCGGTGGTTCCTGGTGGCATCTGCGGGGGCTGGTTGGACCCGCGCTGTGCCTGGAGCCTGCGACACTGTATCCCCGGCGTGCCTGGAGCAGCGCCCGTCGCGGCTGGGCTGGGGCCCCCAGCCCCTGGCCCTGAGCGGGCACCTCTGCTCCTGCAGGTCTCCGGGAAGCTGGCCATCATTGTGGAGGACCGGAACGACAACCCCCCCATCTTCCAGAACCAGCCCTACATCACCGACCTCTCAGAGGTACCGAGCCCAGCCAGGCCTTCCCTGACCCTCGCTGCAACCCCGCAGGCTCCCCACGCGGCCCGGCTCCGCTCCCCTGCCAGCCGGGCAGCCTCCCGTGGGGCAGCGCAGCAGAGCCTGGCCCTGCTTTTCCTCAGCCACCCGGCCTCCCATGGGACGGAGCCGCGGCTCTCGGAGCCAGCCCCCGCCCCGAGGAGCCGGCCCCCGCCCTGAGAAGCTGCTCCCCCCAGGAGCCCCCCGCCGGGGAGCCAGCGCCTGCCCCAAGGAGCCAGCACACCTGGCACTGGCTGCTCCATGCCGGCCAGAACAGAATGGGCAGCCGCTCTCCTCTGCAGGGCGCTGGGCGGGTGCCAGCAGGCAGCCTGGCATGGCGTCTGGCATGGCGATGGACCAGTGCATGCTAGGAGGGACCTGCGGGCTCGCTGGGCTGGCGACCTCGGGGCGAAGTGAGGGCAGTGGGGCCCTCGGTGCGTTGGCGTCAGGCCAGACACCTTGGCTGTGCTGGGGCTGCCCCAGGGCCGGCAGGGCTGCCAGCGCGCTCCGAATGGGGGGCTCCCGAGCCAGGCCGGGGGGGCTGTCACTGCCCCGCCTCCCCAGGTTGGGCACAGCGGGGGGCGCGTAGCACACGCTGATTGGCAGGGGCATTCGCCAGCCCCAGGCAGCCTCTGTGGGGAAACGCCAGGGCTGCGGTACGCGGGGCGATGGGTCCCCAGTGTCTCGGGGTCCCCCAGACGTGCCAGCTCCGGGCACCGCACCCTGATCCCCTGGGTGGTGCATCCGGCTCCAGAGCTGCTGCCGCGAGCGACCCAGCTCTGTCCGCTGGGAGTGCCCAGGGCTGGGCGCCAACTTCCTGGCTGCCAGGCGCTGCCCCGGACCTACAGGCCCCTCCCAGGCCGGTCCCACCCATGTCCTATGTTTCAGACCTGGCCGATAGGCAGCTCCATCTACAGAGTGCTGGCCACAGACGCCGACTCGGGCAGCGCCGGCAGGGTGCGGTATGAGATCGTGTCGGTGAGTGCTGGGGCCAGGGAGCCGGCGTTGCGGGGCCCAGGGCGGGTGGGCTGGTTTTGCGGCCGGGGACCCCTGCGGCTGGTGGCTGATAACAGCCTGCTGCAGGCTGGGGGCGGGGGGGTGCCCAAGGCTCCTCAGCCCGGCGCTGGGCCCCGGGCCCCAGCTGAGCCGCACGCCTGGGAGCCAGCAGCCTGGGGAGGGCTGGCCTCAGGAGCTGCGTGGGGGGCCCGCTGTGAGCCCCCCACGCCCGAGGAGAGGGCAATGGCGGCTCCCCACTCCTCCGGCCCCAGGCACTTGAGTGGGGCGAGAGGGGGCAGGGACAGGACCCTGCTTGTGGCTGCCCAGCGTGGGGTGGGTCTCAGAGAGGAACAAGGGTCTGGCCCGAGGCCTCTCCCCAGGGAGACGCTGCCCAGCAGATGTGACAGCCAGCCTCGCTCTCGCCACCCGCCCCGTCCTCAGGCAGCAGCGGGGCCTGGCACCCCCCAGGGCGGATGTCTGCCCCGGTCCGCCAGCCCCCAGGCCAGGTCCAGGCTGCTCTGGCAACCCACACCAGTGAGACTCGCCAGCCGGGCACTGCCAACTCCGCCGGCAGCCGCTGGAGAGCAGCATCGAACCATGCTGGCCTCCACCGCGCGGGGGCAGCTGGTGCAAGAGAGCAGGTGGCCTGGGGGCCCGAGAGGTGGGGCATGTGTGGAGGGCAGGGGGTGGGGGGCAGCAGCCTGCGGTGGAGGCTCAGTGGTGTGAAGGGGGTTCTGGGAGCTGTGCTGCAGCAGGCGCGAGGGGCAGGGCTGGGGGGGCAGGGCTGGGGGGGGCTATGGCTGGAGGGGGTGCGGGGGGCCAATGGCTGGAGGGGGTGCGGGGGGGCCTATGGCTGGAGGGAGTGCGGGGGGTTATGGCTGGAGGGGGAGTGGGGGCCAATGGCTGGAGGAGGTGTGGGGGGCCTACGGCTGGAGGAGGTGTGGGGGGCTATGGCTGGAGGGTGTGCGGGGGGGCCTACGGCTGGAGGGGGTGTGGGGGGCCTACGGCTGGAAGGGCTGGAGGGGGCTATGGCTGGAGGGGGTGTGGGGGGCTATGGCTGGAGGGGATGCGGGGGGTCTACGGCTGGAAGGGGGGACCTATGGCTGGAGCAGGTGCGGGGGGCCTACGGCTGGAAGGGGGGCCTATGGCTGGAGGGGGTGTGGGGAGCTATGGCTGGAGGGGGTGCGGGGGGTCTACGGCTGGAAGGGGCGCCTATGGCTGGAGCGGGTGTGGCGGGCCTACGGCTGGAAGAGGGGCCTATGGCTGGAGAGGTTGTCGGGGGCCAATGGCTGGAGGGGGTGCCGGGGGTCTACGGCTGGAAGGGGGGCCTATGGCTGGAGGGGGTGTGGGGAGCTATGGCTGGAGGAGGTGCGGGGGGTCTACAGCTGGAAGGGGGGTCTATGGCTGGAGCGGGTGTGGGGGCCTATGGCTGGAAAGGGTGCGGGGGGGTCTATGGCTGGAAGGGGGCCTATGGCTGGAGGGAGTGCGGGGGTTATGGCTGGAAGGGCTGGAGGGGGCTAAGGAAGGAGGGGTGCGGGGGTTGGGGCTGGAGGGGGCTGTGGCTGGAGGGGGTGTGGGGGGTTATGGCTGGAGGGGGCGCGGGGGGGCCTATGGCTGGAGGGGGTGCGGGGGTCATGGCTGGAAGGGCTGGAGGGGGCTACGGCTGGAGGGGGTGTGGGGGGTCTACGGCTGGAAGGGGGGCCTATGGCTGGAGCGGGTGTGGCGGGCCTACGGCTGGAAGGGGGGCCTATGGCTGGAGAGATTGTCGGGGGCCAATGGCTGGAGGGGGTGCGGGGGGTCTACGGCTGGAAGGGGGGACCTATGGCTGGAGCGGGTGGGGGGGGCCTACGGCTGGAAGGGGGGCCTATGGCTGGAGGGGGTGTGGGGAGCTATGGCTGGAGGGGGTGCGGGGGCTCTACAGCTGGAAGGGGGGTCTATGGCTGGAGCGGGTGTGGGGGCCTATGGCTGGAAAGGGTGCGGGGGGGTCTATGGCTGGAAGGGGGCCTATGGCTGGAGGGAGTGCGGGGGTTATGGCTGGAAGGGCTGGAGGGGGCTAAGGAAGGAGGGGTGTGGGGGTTGGGGCTGGAGGGGGCTGTGGCTGGAGGGGGTGTGGGGGGTTATGGCTGGAGGGGGTGCGGGGGTCATGGCTGGAAGGGCTGGAGGGGGCTATGGCTGGAGGGAGTGTGGGGGGCCTACGGCTGGAGGGGGGTGCGGGGGTCATGGCTGGAAGGGCTGGAGGGGGCTATGGCTGGAGGGAGTGTGGGGGGCCTACGGCTGGAGGGGGTGCGGGGGTCATGGCTGGAAGGGCTGGAGGGGCAGGACTCCCCCTGAGGAGGTGTGCAGCGCCCTGGAAAGCCCAGGAGTGTGGGGAACACGTGGGTTAGCTCTGCCCCAGCCCCGCCTCGGCCGGGGGCAGGCAGCTGGCACGCACTGCCTGGCAGGGGCTGTTGCCAGAGCTTGGGGGGCAGCCCGGGAGCTGCTGGGAACAGCACGGGGTGCAGGGGGCTCCGGCTGGCTGCTCCCTGGTGCCGCGGCAGGGCGTGGGCTCTCTGTGGGTAGGGAGCGACTCCCCTCCTTTCGAGGGTCCCCCATCCCCGTCCCTCCCTCGGCGAGTCCCACGGCGCTCTGCGGGGGGGGGGGTTAAAATGCAGCCCCCGGTGCAGTGTCGTCCCAGGCTCACGCACGGCCGCTCTCCTGCTCCCCCTCCCCCAGGTGACCCCCGACGACGCCAAGAATCACCAGCTGTTCTGCATCCTGCAGAACGGGACCGTCGTGCTGAACGGCTCCCTGAACTACAACAGCCAGAGCACCTATTACCAGCTCCGGATCAACGCCACCGTGCGCCAGCCGGGGCAGGGCGTGGGGGCACTGGGGTCTCACAGGGCCTCTGCTGCCCAGGACGGCGGGGCCAGCCGTGGGGGGCTGGGGGGAATGGGGGGGGTGCAGGGTGGCAGGGGGCATGGGGGGGATGGAGAGAATAGGGCTGGGGCGCAGGGTGGCTGGAGGGAATGGGGGGGGCGCAGGGTGGCAGGGGGCATGGAGGGGCTGGAGGGAATAGGGCTGGGGCGCAGGGTGGCAGGGGGCACTGGGGGGCTGTGGGCGCTGGGATCTCACAGGGTCTCTGCTCCCCAGGACGGCGTGGGCTGCGTGGAGAACTGCACCTATCTGAGCTCCGTCGCCTACCTGTCTGTGAACGTGGTGGACGAGCCGGACCTGGCCCCGCAGTTCCTGAACGAGCCCTACGTGGGGTCGGTGCCCGAGAACTGCCCCCTGGTAAGGGGCGCCTGCCGCCTGCTCCGCCCCAAGGCCCTCCCCCCAGCCAGAGCCTGGGTGCTCCTGACATCACCGCGTGTTGCCACGGAGCACAGTGAGGTCAGGGGGCCCCCGGCTGACACCCAGAGCCCCCCTTGGGGCTGCCCTTGATTGGCAGGTGTCAGCGATGCTTGTCTGCCCTAGGCAGGCGGGGCCCATGGAGACTACAGCCCCCATCATGCCTTGGGCCCGAGCACGCTGTGGGGAGCAGGGGGTGTCTGCCATGGGCAGCGGGGCAGGGGCCTGGGGTCTCACGCTGGCCCCCCTTGGGGGGGTCCTGTGCTGAGCAGGGACACTCTGAAACCCCCATTCGATGCCCTGGGACCCAGGGAGGGAGAGGCTGAGACCCGCTCCCCGGTACGATCCAGCCCTGTGCCGCGTGCCAGGAACCTGCCCCGCCGAGCACAGCCCTGGCTGTGGGGATCGGGTGAGCTGGGCAGAGGAGGATGGTGGTAGCAAAGCCGGCATGGGGTGCTGCAGCGGGCCCCGCCCTCACCAGGCTCCTCGTTCCAGGGGACCCCGGTGCTGACCGTGTCCGCCATCGACAGAGACAAGGGTGTGAACTACGCCCTCAACTACAGCCTCCTAAGTGAGTGATGCTGAGGGGCAGGGAGTGGGGCAGGCCAGGGGCAAGGGGGGCTCCCTTCAGCTCCCTCCCCGGGGTGCTCATGCCAACACATGTGGGAATTTGGGGTGCATGGGGAGAGTTGGAGCACTGGGGCAGTCACCCCAAGAGGCTGAGTTTGAGGGGGCAGGTTGGGGGGGCTGGGGCAGTCACCCGAGAGGCTGAGGTGAGGGGCAGGTTGGGGGGCTGGGGCAGTGTCCCGGAGTCCCTGGGCGATGCTCTGGAACTGCTCCCCACGAAGCCAGGCAGGACTCTGGGGAAGTCTCCTCTCTGGGAGCAGCCTGTCTGCAGGACACACAGCTCACCCGGCTTCCACCTTCCTGGGTCTGACCTCGGAGCATTCAGCCTCCTCTGCCCCTCCGTGCGCTTCCCACATCGAGTCTGCCCAGGCGGGGTCCTGGGGAAGCCAGAGGGTCCTGCCCCCCAACTCCGCAGTCAGACGGGACTCTCAGCCAGCCAGTAAAACAGAAGGTTTATTAGACGACAGGAACATGGTCTAATACAGAGCTTGTGGGTGCAGAGAACAGGACCCCTCAGCCGGGTCCATTTTGGGGGGCAGTGAGCCAGACAACCACGTCTGCACTTCACTCCATGTCTCCAGCCAGCCCCAAACTGAAACTCCCTCCAGCCCCTCCTCCTCTGGGCTTTGTCCCTTTCCCGGGCCAGGAGGTCACCGGATTCCTTTGTTCTCCAACCCTTTAGCTCTCACCTTGCAGGGGGGAAGGGCCCCGGCCATTAGTGGCCAGAAAACAGGGTGGCGGCCATTGTCTGTGTCCAGACCCCTGCACACACCTGCCCTCTAGGGCTCTGCAAGGATCATACACCCTTACCCCACCCCCTAGATACTTAAGAACTGCCTAGGGGAAACTGAGGCACCCCCACACTATTCAGACGAAACATTAAGAACAGTCCCACTTTGTCACACCCCAAGAGGCTGAGTTTGGGGGGCAGGTTGTGCGGGCTAGGGCAGTCACCCAAGGGGCTGAGGTGGGGGGCAGGTTGGGGAGCTGGGGAAGTCACTCTGAGGGGCTGAGTTTGGGGGGCAGGTTGGGGGGCTGGGGCAGTCACCCGAGGGGCTGAGGTGAGGGGCAGGTTGGGGAGCTGGGGAAGTCACTCTGAGGGGCTGAGTTTGGGGGGGCAGGTTGGGGGGCTGGGGCAGTCACCCGAGGGGCTGAGGTGGGGGGCAGGTTGGGGGGCTGGGGCAGTCACTCTGAGGGGCTGAGTTTGGGGGGGCAGGTTGGGGGGCTGGGGCAGTCACCCGAGGGGCTGAGGTGGGGGGCAGGTTGGGGGGCTGGGGGAGTCACTCCGAGGGGCTGAGTTTGGGGTGAGGGCAGGATGGCCGTTGGGGCATGAGCTGGGGCCCAGCCCTGTGCAGCAGCGAGGGGCCCCGTCCCCTCTCCATGCCAGGGGCTGGGTGGCTCCGGAGCGGTGGGAGAGCCGCCATGCCGGGGCACTGGGGAGCTCAGGGCGCCGTTCACCTGGGGGCCCGGTTCAGCTGCACTCACAGGAATCACGGACCCAAGGGTGCACAATCAGGCCAACCTACCCGTTTCCTGGGCTGGTGCCAGGGGAGGCCCTGGCGGGAGGGGTGGGGGATTTGGAGACCCAGCGAACCCGCCCTGCGGCGTCTCCTGCCCCCGGGGCTGGGCCTGGCTTCCCGCTCCGGGTGTCGCGCCCTGGCACACGGGGTAACGGCATCCCGCTCGCCGTCACGGCAGCCAAACCCCAGCGGCACTGGGACCCACGCGCCAGGTCACAGCTCCGGGAGCGGGGAGCCGAGGCGGGGGACTCAAACCGGGCTGGGATCAGGGCTGCGGGGCCGGGGCGGCGGGTGCTGAGGCCCCCACGGACTCAGTGGGCGCCGTCCCCCGGGGGAAGGTCCCTGAGTGCTGGGGCCGTGTCTTGCAAATGGCGCTGGCCAGTGCCCCATGCCGGCGCCCGCTGGCTCTTCCCCATCCCCAGCCCGCAGGGCCAGCGGGTGCCCCGCCCTCAGCCCTCCTCTGCCCTCGTCCTCAGATGCCAGCGTGCCGTTTGCCATCCACCTCGCCACGGGCACCGTCACGGTGCGCAGCGCCCTGGACAGAGAGCGGCTGCCCAGCGAGGAGGTGCTCCTGGAGGTGCTGGTGAGTAGCAGGCAGCTGTGAGAGCCCTGCCCCCCCCCGCCCCATCCCCTCCCCCTCTCCCCGGTCCCCCCCCCGACCCATCTCCCCCCCCCCCCACTCCTCTCCTCGGTACCCCTGCCTGATCCGTCCCCTCCCGCTTCCCCTGGTGCCCCTGGCCTCCCGTCTGACCCATTCCCCTCCGGTACCCCTGGCCCCCGGCCTGACCCGTCCCCCCCGGTGCCCTTGGCCCCCCACCTGACCCATCTCGGCCGGTGCCCCAGCCCCCACCTGACGCATCCCATCCTCCATTCCCCCGACCCCTCACCCCTCTGCTGCCCCCATCTGACCCATCCCCTCCCCTTCTCCCCAGTGCCCCTGCCCCCCCGCCTGACCCATCCCATCCTCCCTTCCCCCGACCCCTCACCCCTCTGCTGCCCCCACCTGACCCGTCCCCTCCCGCTTCCCCTGGTGCCCCTGGCCTCCCATCTGACCCATTCCCCTCCGGTACCCCTGGCCCCCGGCCTGACCTGGCCTGTCCTCTCCGCCCCCAGGTGCAGGAGGAGAAGCTGGACATCTACGGGCAGGTGGCTCAGGCCAGTGCCACGGTGACCATCCAGGTGACCGATGTCAACGACAACACGCCCCAGTTCTACGAGTGCGAGCTCCCCGCCTGCGACTTCACAGCCAGCCCCCAGAGCAGCTTCAGGGGCTCCCTCGAAGAGCATTCCTCTACCAGGGTGCCCGTGGGTGGCCTCCACATTGTGGCCCACGACCCTGACAAGGTGGGCGCTGCTGGGCTGCCCCCTGCCCCGGGCATCCACCACCCTGTGCAGTGGGATAGAGGGGCATCGGCCGGGCTCGTAGAGCGGGGACTGGGGGTCAGGATTGGGGCCACCAGCAGGGCTGGGGTCAGATCGGGGGGATCAGCAGGGCTGGGATAGTGGGGACTGGGGCTCAGGATCGGGGCCATCGGCAGGGCTGGGAGTCAGGATTGGGAGGATCGAGGGGATCGGCAGGGCTGGGGTAGTGGGGGCCACAGGTCAGGATCGGGACCAGTGCCCCACCCAGTTGCTGCCCCGTGGGGTCTGGCCGGTGTGGAGCAGGCCCCCAGCTGCCGGGTTTCTCGCCCTCCTCTCTCCCGGGCAGGGCTCCAATGGTGCCTTTGAGCTGCAGCTGCAGGGCCCGGACGCCGCCTCCTTCTCCGTCTCCCCCTCGAGGCTCACGGGCACGGGGGCGGTGCAGGTCCTGGTGAAGGACCCCAGCACCGTGGATTACGAGCGGACTCACGTGATGACTGTGGAGGTGAGAGCCCCGGAGGGTGCAAGGGGACAGGCCCCGGAGCCAGGCTGGGCCAGCGTTGGGCCCAGCCAGCTGCCGGTCCGGGGGGCAGGCCATCTCCAGCGTGCCAGGGGAGCTGCGTCCCCTGGGGCTGGGTAGGTGGGGAGGTGCCGCCCCACTCCCTCGGGGCTGCCCGACGATCCTCCTTTGTGCCTGGCAACATTCGGCCGAATTGCTGTCCCGCCTGGGCTCTGAGCCCTGCGCCCGCTCGCATCAACCGGCCTGGCTCCGAGCCCAGAGCCCCACGGGGCTGGGACCTGCCATCCCTGCTCCTTGGGTCAGGCGGGCACCCGGCGTGGGCAGGGCAGCTCCAGCCCCATGCCCCTGAGCTCAGCGACAGGCAGCCCCAAGGATGGCTCATGGGGTCAGCAGGGTGAGGGGTGGGGATGGGGCAGACGCGGTCCCTTCCACTGAGTATGGGGGGTGCTCGGCAGGTTTGGGGGGGACGCAGTCCTTCCCCAGGGGAGGGGGGCTCGGTGGGTTGGGGGGGACGCAGTCCTTCCCCAGGGGAGGGGGGCTCGGTGGGTTTGGGGGGACGCAGTCCCTTCCCCAGGGGAGGGGGGCTCGGTGGTTTGGGGGGGACGCAGTCCGTCCCCAGGGGAGGGGGGCTTGGTGGTTTGGGGGGGACGCAGTCCCTTCCCCAGGGGAGGGGGGCTCGGTGGGTTGGGGGGGACGCAGTCCCTTCCCCAGGGGAGGGGGGCTCGGTGGTTTGGGGGGGACGCAGTCCCTTCCCCAGGGGAGAGGGGCTCGGTGGGTTGGGGGGGACGCAGTCCTTCCCCAGGGGAGGGGGGCTCGGTGGGTTTGGGGGGACGCAGTCCCTTCCCCAGGGGAGGGGGGCTCGGTGGTTTGGGGGGGACGCAGTCCTTCCCCAGGGGAGGGGGGCTCGGTGGTTTGGGGGGGACGCGGTCCCTTCCCCAGGGGAGGGGGTCTCGGTGGGTTGGGGGGGACGCGGTCCCTTCCCCAGGGGAGGGGGGCTCGGTGGGTTGGGGGGGGCGCGGTCCCTTCCCCAGGGGAGGGGGGCTCGGTGGGTTGGGGGGGACGCGGTCCCTTCCCCAGGGGAGGGGGGCTCGGTGGTTTGGGGGGACGCGGTCCCTTCCCCAGGGGAGAGGGGCTCGGTGGGTTGGGGGGGACGCGGTCCCTTCCCCAGGGGAGGGGGGCTCGGTGGGTTTGGGGTGACGCGGTCCCTTCCCCAGGGGAGGGGGGCTCGGTGGGTTGGGGGGGACGCGGTCCCTTCCCCAGGGGAGGGGGGCTCGGTGGGTTGGGGGGGACGCGGTCCCTTCCCCAGGGGAGGGGGGCTCGGTGGGTTGGGGGGGACGCGGTCCCTTCCCCAGGGGAGGGGGGCTCGGTGGGTTTGGGGTGACGTGGTCCCTTCCCGGTCCCACAGATCATTGCCAACGACACCGGGAACCCCGGGAACTGCTGCTCCATTGCCATAGTGACCATCCAGCTGCTTGACATCAACGACCACAGCCCCAGGTTCGGGCAGAGCATGTACTGGCTGCCAGTGCTGGAGAACAGCCCGGCGGGCACCGTCATCTCCAGCAACATCACGGTGAGGGAGCCCGCGGGGTCGTGGCACTCAGGGGCACCCCCGGGGGGCGGGGTTGGGGCAGGCACTGGGGGCTCTGGCTGGAGTCCAGCCCCCCTGATGGCCCCCCAGCGGTTGGGCCCCGCTGCTGCTGTGATCAATGGGCCCTTCTGGCTTTTGCAGGCCACTGACCCGGACAGCGCCGACTTTGGCAGGATCACCTACAAGCTGCTGCCCGAGACCATGTACGTACCCTGCCGTGCCCCTCACTGCCAGGGTGCCTCGCTCTCCCCAAACCCGCACTCACTTTCACAGGGCTGGGGCAGGGGGTTGGGGTGCGGGAGGGGGCTCTAAGCTGGGGCAGAGGGTTGGAAGGGGGGGGGTGTGCTCTAACTGGGGGTGCAGGCTCCAGGGTGGGGCCAGAAATGAGGGGTTCAGAGTGCTGGAGGGGGCCCTAGGTTGGGCAGGGGGTTGAGATGCAGGTGGGTGATGGCTCTGGCTGGGGGTGCAGGCTCTGGGGTGGGGCTGGGGATGAGGGGTTTGGGGTGCAGGAGGGGGCTCCAGGCTGGGGGTGGGGCAGAGGGGTTCAGGGTGTGGGAGGGGGCTCAGGGATGGGGCAGAGGGTTAGGGCTCGGGGTTGGGGCATGGGCTTACCTCTGGCAGCTCCTGGTCAGCGGTTCAGCGGGGTAAGGCAGGCTGCCTGCCTATCCTGGCACCACGCTGCACCCCAGAAGCAGCCAGCAGGTCCGGCTCCTCGGTGAAGTCACAGCAGGCGGCTCTGCGCGCTGCTCTTGCCCGCAGGCCCTGCCCCCGCAGCTCCCATTGGCCGCGGTTCCTGGCCAGTGTGAGTGCGGGGCCGGTGCTTGGGGTGGGGGCAGCGTGCGGAGCCCTGTGGCCCTCCCCGCCTAGGAGCTGGACCCGCTTCGGGGGTACAGCGCGGAGCCAGGGCAGGTAGGGTCTAGCCTGGCTTAACCCTGCAGCGCTGCCGACTGGACGTTTCACGGCCCGGTCGGCGGTGCTGGCCAGACCCGCCAGGGCCCCTCTTGGAGCGGGTGTTCTGGTCGAAAACCAGAGACCTGGTCACCCTGTGTCCCGCAGCCTGGACATCTTTGCGGTGAACGCCAGCAGCGGGGAGGTGCTGGTGCGCAACGGCAGCTTGCTGGACCGCGAGACCCGCTCGGTCTATTACGCCACCCTGCAGGCCGTGGACGGGGGGGGCATGACCGGCTCCACCTACCTCGAGATCACCCTGCAGGATGCCAACGACAACGCCCCGGTCGTCAGCGGTTCCTACAACGTCTTCGTCAACGAGGGGCAGGAGAACATCAGCGTCCAGATCCAGGTGGCGCTGAGCCCTGGGGGCCGATGCCCTTGCCCCACTTCTCCAGGGGACCAGCCGGCCCTTGGCACCTTCCAGGCGGCCCCTTTAGCTGGGCCGTCTAATGAGGCTCCTTTAACCGGCGCTGGGGTTTCCAGGGGCTGTGGGGAGCCCCTGCCCCCTCGCCCGCAGCGCTGCCTGCCCGCTGGAGGCCAAGGGTCAGGGCTCCCTGGCTCCGTAACGGCGCCAGGGTGGGGTGGGCAGGATGGTGACAGGTTCCCGGGCATGAGGCACCATGAGCTGCTGGGCTTGTGGGGTGGGCGGGGGGAGCTCTGTGATGGGGGGCCCTGAGTCCGGCCCTGATCCCTCCGGCGGCCTCGTTTCCAGGCCTTTGACAACGACGAGCCCGGCACCAGCAACAGCCACCTGCGCTTCCAGCTGGAACCTGGGGCCTTCAGCGCCAACTTCACCATCGACCCCGCCACGGGGGTGCTGCGCAGCCTGGGGGCGCTGGACCGCGAGGCCCTGGGGCGGGCGCTGCAGGGGAAGGTGGTGGTGACCGTGCGGGTGCATGACCTGGGTGTGCCACAGCTCAGCTCCCTCGTCAACGTCACCATCACCGTGGAGGTAACCGGGCCCCAGCGGGCTCCCGGCTGTGCGGGGAGGGATGAGGGTGCGGTGCTGGGGGGGGCCAGGCTGGGCTGGGCAGGGCTCCTGGCTGTGCATGGTTGGGGGGGCCAGGCTGGGGTGGGCAGGGGTCCTGGCTGTGCTGGGTCAGGGGGGCCAGGCTGGGCTGGCAGGGCTCCTGGCTGTGCTGGGGGGGACCAGGCTGGGGTGGGCAGGGCTCCTGGCTGTGCTGGGTCGGGGGGGCCAGGCTGGGGTGGGCAGGGACCCTGGCTGTGCTGGGGGGGACCAGGCTGGGGTGGGCAGGGCTCCTGGCTGTGCTGGGTCGGGGGGGGCCAGGCTGGGGTGGGCAGGGACCCTGGCTGTGCTGGGTCGGGGGGGGCCAGGCTGGGGTGGGCAGGGACCCTGGCTGTGCTGCATTGGGGGGGCCAGGCTGGGCTGGGCAGGGACCCTGGCTGTGCTGGGTTGGGGGGGCCAGGCTGGGGTGAGCAGGGCTCCTGGCTGTGCTGGGTCGGGGGGGCCAGGCTGGGGTGGGCAGGGACCCTGGCTGTGCTGGGTCGGGGGGGCCAGGCTGGGCTGGCAGGGCTCCTGGCTGTGCTGGGTCGGGGGGGCCAGGCTGGGCTGGGCAGGGACCCTGGCTGGGCTGGGTTGGGGGGCCAGGCTGGGGTGGGCAGGGCTCCTGGCTGTGCTGGGTTGGGGGGGCCAGGCTGGGGTGGGCAGGGCTCCTGGCTGTGCTGGGTTGGGGGGGCCAGGCTGGTGTGGGGAGGCACCCTGGCTGTGCTGGCGGGGGGACAGGCTGGGGTGGCCGAGGCTCCTGGCTGTGCTGGGATGGGGTGCAGAGGGCTCCTGTCCCGAATCTTTCTCCGGGGGCAGGGGAGCAGTGAGAATATTCCTGGTGCCCTTGCTGGGCAGGAAGCTGTGCTCCCCCTTCCCAGCCCCAGGGTTGAGTGCGGGCACACGTCTGCCTCCTCCACGTCTGGTCTGCCCCTCGCCCAGCTGGGCACCGTGCAGGGCCCAGAGTAGTGGCCTGCGTTTCTCTCCGCAGGACGTGAACGACAACGCACCCGTGTTCCTCAACGAGCCCTATGTGTTCTCTGTGCGAGAGGGCCAGGCAGGTACGGGGCCACCTGGCCGGGTGCGGAGTTGTGGGGCGCATTGAATCCCAGCAACAGGCCAATGGGGTCTGGGCAGGGCTGACTGAGTGGAGAGGCATTGGGCACTGTCAGTCCAGTGGCGGGGTGGGGAGAGGTGGGGGGGCGGGCAGGGTGCAGTGTGGGGCATGGGCAGAACAGTGGCAGGGCAGGGGTGGGCAGGGGGCAGCGTGAGCGTGGGCAGTCCAGCGACAGGGCGGGACGGGCAGGGGGGAGGGGGTTTGGGCAGGGCAGGGGCGGGCAGGGGGCAGCAGGAGTTTGGGCAGGGCAGGGGTGGGCAGGGGGCAGCGTGGGCAGTCCAGCGGCAGGGCAGGGGCGGGCAGGGGGTAGTGGGGGTTTGGCCAGGGCAGGGGCGGGCAGGGGGCAGTGGGGGTTTAGGCAGGGCAGGGCAGGGGTGGCGCTCACCAGTTTCCCCGTCCCCAGGCACCTTCGTGGGCAGCGTGGAGGCGGAGGACGCAGACCAGACCGAGGTCCATCACCGAATCTCCTTCCAGTTGGGCAGCAGCTCCAGCAGCTTCCTGCTGCGCTCTGTCCGCCTGGGCCCGGGGCACTACCAGGGCAACCTGTCCCTGGACCCGGACGTGGCGCTGGACTATGACCGGCTCAGCCCGGCACACTTCAACCTGACGGTGCGGGCGGAGAACACGGGCACCGGCGACGCCCTCAACGTGGTGCTCACCACGGTGTACGTGCAGGTGCTGGACGTGAACGACGAGCCGCCCGCCCTGGTGCCAGCCTCGCCGCAGGACGTGAGCGTGGCCGAGGACGCCCAGCCGGGGCTGCTCACCACGCTGCAGGCCTCCGACCTGGACACCAACCACTCCCTGCACTTCCAGGAGCTGGGCCTGGCCTGTTACAAGGGCGCGGGGAGCGCGGGCCACGTGTGCCAGGACTGGTTCTACCTGGCGCCCAACGGCTCCGTGTTCCTCAACAGTTCGCAGATCGACTACGAGGTGTGCGACCTGGTGACCGTCACCCTGCGTGTGGAGGACACGCGCACCGAGGAGGGCAACCCCTACAGCAACAACGGTGGGGCTGGCCCCGCGACCTCGCCTCCCACTGCCCCCCGCGCGACACTGGCTGTCCCGGCCTCTCCCAGCAGGGGCGCCGTGGGGAGCGGGGCGGGGCGCTGGCTGAGGGGGTGATCCCGAATACTCTGGCCCCAGCCTCTCCCACAGGGGGCGCTGTGGCAGGGGGGGCGGGAGCCGGCTGTGCGGGGTGATCCTGGCTGCCCTGGCCCCAGCAGCAGGGATCGGTGCACATGGACGGAGGAAGGTTTTGAAGGTCCTGTGGGGAGGGGCTGGGAGACGCACCTGGTGCCTGGGGGAGGCGGGGGCGTTGCAGAGACCCCTGATCTGTGACGGGGGCTCTCACTTCCGTGTCCTTCACAGCAACGCTGAGGATCCTGATCAGTGACGTGAATGACAACAGCCCAGAGTTCCTGCCTATCAGCGACACCTTCGGTGAGACCCCGCCCGGGTGCGTGGGATCCCAGGCTGGAGCGGCCCTGCGGGGGTGCGAGGCCAGGTCACTGCGCCCAGCGAGCGGGGCATCTCCTGAGCGCGCTGGCAGGGCCCTGGGCCTTGGGAGCAGGGTCAGGGCGCGGGGCCCGCTGCCAGGGCTGGGAGCCTGGGGTGTGGAGCAGGACGCGGGTGCTGCCCTGGTGCCCGGTTGTGCCCAGCTCAGGGCTGCCCAGGCAGCTTGCGGGAGCGGGGTGGGCTCCAGCAGAGGGGCGGCTGCAGCTGGCAGCCTGCCGTGTGCCGCTGGGAGCCGAGCCGCACGCTGGCCGTGTCTGAGCCGTCTCCCCGTCTCCTTCGCAGTTGTGGTCCCTGAGGTCTCCCCAGTGGATCTGCCGGTGGCTGTGGTCAAGGTGAGGAGGCTGCGGGTCCAGGGCAGCTGCCCTTGGGGGCATTGTGGGGGTGCAGCCCGGCGCATGGGGCTGTGCCGGTGGGGCCGTGACATGCCCGGTCTCCTGCCGCAGGCCAGGGACGCCGACACGGGGTCACGGGGAGCCATCACCTTCACCATCTCCAGAGTTGTGTTCCTCCAGGACAACGGGCCCAACCACATCCTCAGCAGCGTCTTCAAGGTGGTGACGGCGGCCGAGGGGGACCTCTACGTCGGCAGCATCCAGTAACGCTGGGGCGGCACCGGGGCGGGCGGAGCAGGCAGCCCTGGCAGGACACGGGGCGCGGCTCATGCTGCTCCTGCCCGCTGGGGCGGGGGGCCAGCAGAGGGCTGGCACAAGCGGCACTCGGCCTGGGGGTGGTATCCCTGGTAGCTGGGCCTGGGGGGCAGTGGGGCAGGGAGAGAGCTGGGTTGGGGGGTGCAGTGGGGCAGGGGTAGCTGGGCCTGGGGGGTGCAGTGGGGCAGGGAGAGAGCTGGGTTGGGGGGGGCAGTGGGGCAGGGGTAGCTGGGCCTGGGGGGCAGTGGGGCAGGGAGAGAGCTGGGTTGTGGGGCGCAGTGGGGCAGGGGTAGCTGGGCCTGGGGGACTGTGGGGCAGGGAGAGAGCTGGGTTGGGGGGGGCAGTGGGGCAGGGGTAGCTGGGCCTGGGGGACAGTGGGGCAGGGAGAGAGCTGAGTTTGGGGCAGTGGGGCAGGGGTAGCTGGGCCTGGAGGCAGTGGGGCAGGGAGAGAGCTGGGTTGTGGGGGGCAGTGGGGCAGGGGTCGCTGGGCCTGGGGGGCAGTGGGGCAGGGAGAGAGCTGGGTTGTGGGGGGCAGTGGGGCAGGGATAGCTGGGCCTGGGGGGCAGTGGGGCAGGGAGAGAGCTGGGTTGTGGGGGGCAGTGGGGCAGGGGTAGCTGGGCCTGGGGGGCAGTGGGGCAGGGAGAGAGCTAAGTTTGGGGCAGTGGGGCAGGGGTAGCTGGGCCTGGGGGGCAGTGGGGCAGGGAGAGAGCTGGGTTGTGGGGGGCAGTGGGGCAGGGGTAGCTGGGCCTGGGGGGCAGTGGGGCAGGGAGAGAGCTGGGTTGTGGGGGGCAGTGGGGCAGGGGTAGCTGGGCCTGGGGGGCAGTGGGGCGGGGAGAGAGCTGGGTTGGGGGGAGCGTCTAACACCCTGCTGTCCTAACAGAGTTGCAAGCAACCTGGATGGGTCGTTAAAGGGCCGGTACCAGGTGACGGTGGAGGCCCAGGACGGCGGGACACAGTCGCTCAGCTCCTTGGCTGTGCTGGACGTGAGTACCCTCCCGGCCACGTCTCTGCGGCCAGCGCTGGGCACGGCACCGTGCCCACGCCCAGCCTGGCTCACCCACCGGCGCTCTCCCCCCCGTCCCCACTGCAGATCTTCACCGTGGACCAGAGCTACCGGGTCAGGCTGGTGTTCTCGACCTCCGTGAATGAAGTGCAGGACAACTCGGTCAAGATCAAAGCGTGAGAGGGGCACGGGGCACAGACGGGGTGTGGCAGCCTGCAGGGCTGGGATGTCCTGCCCTGCGTCTGCCCAGTCACCTGGCCGGCCATTTGCACCTGCGCGTGTGCAGATGACACAGCGGTGTGCCCCCCTGTGACAAAGGGAACCGTTGGTACCCAGGACCATGTGGCAGGCTCAGTGCCCACCTCCCATACAGCCCTCCCCCCGCTAGTCCAGTGCCACCTTCCCATCAGCCCTGATCTGCAGCTCCCCACCCCCTTGCTGCGTGGGCCACGGGCCGCACCGCGGGGCCCTGAAAGCCCAAGCCACCTGGTGCTGCTGGCCAGTGGAGAAGGCTCCCCGGGGCACCATGTGCCCAGGTGTGCTCCCGCTCGGGCCAGCTTTGACCCGTGACATGGGAGGAGAGAAGCGGATGCACCCACCTGGCTCTGGCAAGTGGCACGTGTTTACCTGCCCCCAGGCCCGTGAGGCAGCTAGACTGGGGCTCCCTGGGGTTGTGGGCGTGGGGCACGGCCCATGTACCAGGCTCCCTCCTGCTTGCTCCAGGGCTCTGACGGTGGCGACCAGGGCGACGGTCTACGTGGCAGTGATCCAGTCCGCGGCGGATGCACCGCAGTCCAGATCGTCCAGGTGCCCAAGGCGCGGGAAGGGGCAGGGCACAGGCTGGGTGGGGGTGGCCAAGGCCGTGGGGCCGGGGCAGGATCCTGGGGGAGGGGTGGGGTGGCGCAGGCTGATGGGGAGGGGGAGGTAGGTGGGGGTAGCTCTGGCAGGGGATGACGACAAGGCAGGCAAAGGCCAGGTCCTTGGTGGCGGCTGGCCCTGGGCCGTGTGTCTGCAGTCGGGACATGCGGGGAGCCGGGACAAGGGCTAAAGCAGGGGCCAGGGGCCCCGGGCTTGGGATGGCACCGCTGGGCTGTGGCAGAGCCGTACTCTGGGGTTGGCATCGACGCCTTCCCAGCTCATAGGATGGCCTCTCGCATCCTGCAGGGCCCAGGAGAAGTCCGTGATGGAGGCGTACTTTGTGTACAGCAACGGGACGGCCCTGGGGGTGAACGAGCTCAGCATGTGAGTGGGGTTAGCTGGCAGGGGGGCAGGCAGAGGGCCGTCGGGGGGGTGCCGTGGGCGGGCCAGGCAGAGTGCCATCGGGGGGGGCACTGTGGGAAGGGGGCCGGGCAGAGGGCTGTCTGTGGGGATGGTGTGGGCAGGAGCCTGGGGGCGCCGTGGGGGGGGGCCAGGCAGAGGGCCATTTGGGGGGCACTGTGAGTGGGGGGCTGTCACAGAGTCCCTGGGCGATGCTCGGGAACTGCTCCCGACGAAGCCAGGCAGGACTCTGGGGAAGTCTCCTCTCTGGGAGCAGCCTGTCTGCAGGACACACAGCTCACCCGGCTTCCACCTTCCTGGGTCTGACCTCGGAGCATTCAGCCTCCTTTGCCGCTCCGTGCACTTCCCCCTGCGAGTCTGCTCAGGCGGGGTCCTGGGGAAGCCAGAGGGTCCTGCCCCCCAACTCCACAGTCAGACGTGACTCTCAGCCAGCCAGTAAAACAGAAGGTTTATTAGACGACAGGAACATGGTCTAACACAGAGCTTGTAGGTGCAGAGAACAGGACCCCTCAGCTGGGTCCATTTTGGGGGGCAGTGAGCCAGACAACCACGTCTGCCCTTCACTCCATGTCCCAGCCAGCCCCAAACTGAAACTCCCTCCAGCCCCTCCTCCTCTGGGCTTTGTCCCTTTCCCGGGCCAGGAGGTCACCGGATTCCTTTGTTCTCCAACCCTTTAGCTCTCACCTTGCAGGGGGGAAGGGCCCAGGCCATCAGTTGCCAGGAGACAGAGTGTCGGCCATTTATGTACCCTTGGCCCTTTGCACTTGAACAATTACACCCCCTGCCTTATCCCACCACCTAGAGACTTAAGAACTGCCGAGGGGAAACCGAGCCACCCCTACGGTATTCAGAGGAAACATTAAGAACAGTCCCACTTCATCACAGGGGCCCAGGCAGAGGGTTGGCTGGGGGGCTCTATGGGCTGGAGCCTGGGGGGCATCATGGGTGGGGTACCCGAGCAAGGGCCATCTGGGGCAGCAGGAGTGGGGTTCATGTCTGGGTTGTGTCCCCAACAGACTGGTCCAGAGCAACCAGCAGGCCCTGAGCGAGCTGATCCAGCTGGGACTGACCATTATCGTGAGTGTGGCGGAGCGGCCCGGCTCTGGGGCAGAGCCCCACTGCCTCGGCCGAGTGGGGAGGGTGTCAGCGGGCGGCCAGGGGCGGGGGAGCCAGCCGGGCTGGGGACGTGCTGTCTCCTCTCGGAGGAAGGGCAGGGCAGGGCATGTGGGAACCTGCCCCCTTAGGGCCATGGCTGCTCGCCTGAAAGCAGCATGTCACGTCAGCCGGCTCCTCGCTGGGTTTGGAGAGGGCACCGGGACTGCGTGTCCCTAGGGGAGCCTGGCGACAGCCTGGGTCAGCTGGAGCTACCAGGGCCTGGGGCACTGCCGGGCAGGGAGGCTCCTGGGGGAAGGCTGAAGGCGGGGAGCAGCGAGAGGTTTGATGGCTGACCCCCCGGAGCAGACGGCCCGAGGGGGCTGATGGCAGGGAAGACTGTGTGTTGGACAGGACCGGGGAAACGGGGCTGGGGACGAGGGATGCTCCCCCGGGGAGGACGAGCTCCCAGCAGAGAGGTGGGGGTCCGGCTGGGAGGAGTGGGGGTGCGCTGTGCCGGAAGGGCTGGGATGGCTGACCTGGCAGTGGCATAGGACAGGGCTGGGGTGGAGGATGCTGGCACGTGGTGCATGCCATGTCGACGGGGTAAAGGCAGTGCCCTGGGGGGGAGGAAGGGGCTGGGCTGGGCTATTTGCACAAGGGTCCCTCTAACACAGCGACCCCCCAGCACCTCAGCAATGACCAGGCTGCTGGCTGGAGAGGGGCTGGATCCCCCTCTGGGGGGTGCTGGGGTGGCATAGCCCATGCAGCGGGGGGTGACGTGTCTCTGTGCCCAGGGCCCCGGGACCGTGGTGGAGCCCAGTAAGGAGAAAGAGCTGATTGGCGTCATCGTGGGGCTGGCTGCGGGCCTGATGCTGCTGCTTCTCGTCATGACGCTGGCCTTGCTGGCCACCAGACGGAGGTATGAGACCCCCACCTGCCCAGCCCCCGCCCCATGCCTCCTTCTGCTGCCTCTGCCCATGCATGTCCTCTGCCTCTCCTGTGCCTTCGCCATACCAGCCAGTGCTGCCCACCCTGTGCCAGGTGCCAGCCTGTCCCCATGTCCCGCACCAGCCAGCACTGCCCTTTGCTCCACGCCCCGTCACTCACCCCACCCGCTGTTCGTTTTTGCAGCTACAGGAGGAAGCTGAAGGCCATGAAGGCGCTGAAGATGGCATCCACGCTGACAGCCAACGTGGCACAGCAGGGGCCGGCCATCCCCGGGACAAACAAATACAACGCTGAGGGGTGAGCACGGGCCCTGGGCCTGCCCTGCCGGCCTGCAGGAGGGGAGCTGAGTACGCCCCCAGAGCTGCCTGGGCACCCATCCCTGGGAGCTGGGGCTGCAGCCTGGCTATAGGAGCTCCAAGAGGGTGGAGCAGGGATGTGACATGCCCCAGCACTGTGCCAGCCGGGGTGCCCACACAGAGGTCACTGGGAAGCAGAGAGGGGGTGGCAGTGCCATGGGTATGTTTGCGGTGGATGTTCCTGGGCCCAGAGCTGCTTCCACCCCATGTGCTGCACTCGACGGGGCACCGAGGGCCACGTGCCCAAAGGGCAAAGGCCCCCTGCGTGGCCCGAGAGCATGTGAATGGGCTCTGGCTGCGTGTGCCCCATCAGTGCCCCGGCTGCACACCGCTCCACCCCGCTGTGCGCCCTGTCTGCCGATCCGAGCCCAGCGCCTCGGGGTGCGTCAGGCTGCGTGCAGGGCCGCTGCCTTGCAGTGGTGCTGTGGCTGCTGCATGGCTGTTGCTTTGTGGCTGGGCAAGGATGTTGTTGTGCTGTGCTGGCTGTGATTGTGTCACGGCTGTGGTGAGTGTGGCTGTGGTTGTGGTGGGTTTGGCTGTGCTGTTGTGTTGTGCGGGCTGTGGGTGTGTCGTGGTTGTGTGGGCTGTGGGTATGGTTGTGGGTGTGTCGTGGTTGTGCGGGCTGTGACTGTGTCGTGGTTGTGCTGGCTGTGGGTGTGGTGAGGGTGGCTGTGCGTGGTTGTGTTGTGCGGGCTGTGGTTGTGTCATGGTTGTGGTGAGTGTGGCTGTGTGTTGTGTTGTGCGGGCTGTGACTGTGTCGTGGTTGTGCTGGCTGTGGGTGTGGTGAGTGTGGCTGTGCGTTGTGTTGTGCGGGCTGTGGGTGTGTCGTGGTTGTGCGGACTGTGGGTGTGGTGAGGGTGGCTGTGCGTTGTTGTGTTGTGCGGGCTGTGGGTGTGTCGTGGTTGTGCGGGCTGTGGGTGTGGTGAGGGTGGCTGTGCGTTGTTGTGTTGTGCGGGCTGTGGGTGTGTCGTGGTTGTGTGGGCTGTGGGTGTGGTGAGGGTGGCTGTGTCGTTGTGTTGCTCACCTGGCCGGTCTCTCCCCAGGGCTAACCCCGTGCTCAATCTCACGCTGGACCCCCCTGCGGACCTGGGCTTTGACGAGGACTCAGACGCCGATGACGCCAGGTGGGACAGGAACGCGTCCTTGGGGGGCTGGGCTCTGGTGCCCCGGCCCCCATGGGGACAGGCCAGGGGAGCCCGCCCTGTGCCCTCGGTGTCCCCCCAGCCCCGCGAACGGGCACTGCCCAGCCTGACATCACCCTGGCTAATTTGTGCTGCTCCCTCCCCCACAGCCTGAACTCGCTGGACGAAAACATGGTGGAGAACCCGGCGGAGGGCAGCCCGGGGCCCCCGGTGCTGCAGGTCAGGGAGCAGCCCCCCCCCCACGTCTGCCGTGCCCTGCGTGGCAGCGCGTTCTGCCCTGTGGGACGCCCGCTCTGGCTGTGCATTAGCTCTGCCTCCACCACGCTTGGTGCCCACCTGAGGGCAATGGCCATGGCAGCTCCCTGCTTTGGTGCCCACATTGGTTCCTGGCCTAGCGGCACCGTCGCTCTTTGCTGCGGGTGCGCCTGGAACATCTGGGGGTGGAGGCTGAGGTGGGGACGGGCGCCCAGGAGTGGGGGGCGGCTGGCACCATGTGCAAACAGCCGCTGTGGGGGTGATTAACGGTGCCCAGCAGCCGTTGGTGGAGCCAGGACCCCAGCTGACTAGAGAGGGCAGCCATGCTGGGGGGAGAGGCGGGGTACCCCTGGGGGCGGGCACTTCTGCGCAATCAGAGCCTGGCTCCCCACAGTGCAGCCGCTGAGGACGCCAACCAGGCTGGCTCATTGCTGGGCCGTAGCCGTGGGTGCAGCTGGCGGCTGGCGTGGGCAGCTGGGTGGCACGGGGCAGTTCTTCTGGGTGCACTGTGGCCGCATGCCCTAAGGCATCCCTGTTGCTCTCCTTCCCCAGCTGGGCCGGGCGGGGGCTCTGGCGCACTTGGGCAGCTGTGAGGAGCCCCTGACGGCCGCCCTGCAGGCCCACCGCACGAATCCGGCTAGCAAGCCGGCTCGGCCACCGGGAGACCCCAACAGGACCTTCACCTTCAGCAACCCCTGCCTGGACACCACAGACCTGTGAGAGCCCCCGGCTGGCGCTGGGGAGGAGCAGCCACAGCGCAGCGGGACTCGCGTGGCACCTCCCAGTGCAGAGCTGGAGCTACCTGCTGGCTCTGTAATGGCCCCCACCCTGCCAATAAACCTGCCCAGCCTGGGGCTGGCAGTCCCCCTTCCCATGTGTGTGTGTGGGGCCCCCACACAGCGCCCCAGGACTGTCTGAATCCCCTCAGCCTGGCTCCGTGGTGTCGGGGCCCCTTGCTTGCATGGCTGGCAGCTCTTAGCAGGGCTGTGAGGAGCGGGACTTTGGGAAGCAGGGCAGGGCTGTGGGGCAGGGGCTGTGCAGGGCTGGGCCATGGGGTCGGGGCCAGCATGGGCAGTGGGGTGTGTGCAGCTGCCTCTCCCTGCTAGAGACAGCACCTTGGGGTCAGCCTGGGGCAAGGGAGGACAAGGCACAGGCCAGGAACAGGAGCCTGCTGGGCCCTGGCTTGAGGCATCCTCCTGGGCTGTGGTACAGCATGGAGTGATTGGGGTGTGGAGGGGGCAGCCCTGGCACACGCTGGGCCGGCTCTTCCCTCTGCGCTTGGCACAGCCTGATACCCGGCCCAGGCCTGTGTGACCTCCGCCTGGCTGGTGCAGTGGCCCCCTGCGGCGCTCAGACCCTGCAGCCCATGCCCCTGGCAGTACCTGCCACGACCGCAGGGCTCCCCGGTGCCATTTCCGGCACAGAGGCCGGGTAGCCTGGCCCAAGTGCAACACCTGGGATTGCTGCCCTGCTCCCCCACATCACGCTGCAGGGAAAGGGCTGCTGAGGGAGGAGGGAGACGCACACAGGAGTGCCCACTGGGGTGGGCGAGGCAGGGCTCACAGGGGTGAGGGCACAGAGGGGGCACACTGGGGCTGGGCATGCAGAGGGCGTGCGGTCACACAGGGCTGGCCAAGGGGTGCACAGGGGGCCCTGGACCGTTTGCAAAGCCGGCTAAGAGACTTTCCAGTGTCAGCCAAACGGGCCCTGCCCATGCGCTGCGCCCCAGGGAGGCGGGAAGTGTTTCTCTCAGGGGCTGCTGGGGATGAGGCAACCCCAAGCCAAGCTCCACTGCAGGGCAATGGCCCCCTGGAGCAGTTCCCGACGCCCCCCAGCCACACGAAGGACAGAGCCCCCCGTCCCCCCGGGGGGAAGGAAGCCCCCAGAGCAGGTTTTCCAGGTTTTATTACCCAACATCCAAGTTCACAAGTTTTACCCAAAAAACGAGGAAAAAGAAGAAGTAAATGGCAAAGTCCCGGCAGCTGCCTGGCCTGGCTCAGTCCTTGTGATCGGTGCAGCACGCCAACGCCTCTGGATCGGCAGGCAGATTGTGGGGGGGGACCCCCCCCCACTGGGAGTGCACATCCCCCCTCCCCTCTAGCCCTGTGCGGGGGCTGTTATGCCAGGTGCGTGTCATACACCTGCCCACGCAGCTGCAAGGCACTCGGGGACGAGCGGGTGGTGTTCTGCCAAGGGGGGCACAGGTCGGGCGTGGGACCGGGTGCAACGGCCCCGTGCCCGTGTGCCACCGGCACTGGCTCCCTTCCACTGGCTGAGACATCACAGAGCAGGTGGCACTGTGTGCCTGCCCCCTTGGCAGGGGCCTTAACAGGAGCCAAGAGCTTTGCGAGCCTCCTGTGCCAGGCACAGCCCATGGGGCTGCCACTGAATGCCCCTGCCCGTGGCATCATGAGCAGTGCCAGGCCATGGCATAGGCTGGAGGCAGCAGGACAGCGAGGGCTGGCGGGGCAAGGAGGGCACATGGCTGGCAAGGGCTGGGGGAAGGCGCCCGGCACGGGGCTCTAATGGCTTGGGCCAGCTCTGACCCATGCTCCCCACAGCTCTGACCCCTTCCAGTGCCCCACTGCCAGCTCTGCCATCACCTAACCCGCCCTGTGCTGCCCCCCAGCAGGGCCACGAGGCACCTGGGCGCTGGCCAGGCTAGGTGCTGGGAGGCAATGTCTGCTCCCCCCTTGCACTTGGGGTGAGTTATGTGCTCATAACGGGGTGGACACTGCCCCGAGCGGCTGCGCCTGGCGGCCTGGATCACTGAGAGCTGGGGCACCATGGGGCGCGCCAGGGCCCAGGGGGGCATCCCTCTCCCCCCGCCAGCTGTTTGAGCCAACGCTGCAGCCGGTGGGAGCTACAATATGCCTCTCCCCAGCCAATCAGGACTGTTCTGTGGGGATCAGGTGCTTCCTCACTGCCTGGGAATCCTGTACACTGATTGGCCGAAAAGGTGCACTTCAGCCCAGTGAGTGATCCCTGCGTGCTGATTGGCTGGAGAGGCAGGAAAGTGATGGGCTCTCCCCTGGGGGCACATGGCTCCCCCCACCCCAGGCCGGAGCCCAAGGGCCCAGGGACACACCCTTTGCCGGGGCAGGGGCAGGCCAGGGTATCCTGCAGGCTGAGTGGCCGGGAAAGCCACGTGATTGACACTGACTTCCATTGCTACCCCCTGGCTTTGCAGCATGGCCTGGGCAGCGCTGCTGGGGGCACCTCGGGCACAGGGGCCCCGTGCTGGACTATGGCCTGGGCAGGTGCCGTCCAATGGGGCAGGTGGGCCCCTGGGTGAGAGACACAGCAGGGTAAGGGAGGCATGTGAGTAGAGCCCCCCCATTGCACCACCTGCTTTCCGGTGTGGGGATGCTCCCAGCCCCGGTGCCAGCCACAGCGGGCACCCGCCTCCAAGCCACCCTGCAGCTGCACCCCAGTGCCCAGGAGCCTCCTGCAGGCAAAGCAGTGCCCTCTGCCCCCCCTTCCCCCCCAGGCAGGGCCTCCATTAGGACACACTGGAGGGATGAGCTCCAAGGCGTCTGCCATGCAAACTGGGCACCTAGCACCCGCTGCCCTTTGGGCCCCAGGGTTCATCGGGCCAGGTCCCCCGCCAGCTGGCCCGTCACCCTCCAGGGCACTAGGGAGAGGCAGCAGCAGGACTGCAGGGATGTGACTCTCAGAACAAGCAGGGGGGCAGACACTCCTGCCATGCCCACCTGCACCAGGCCACGCCCCACGCTGGGCCTGAGCCCTGCTCACTCCCACCCGGGCAGGGCCCGCTGGCTCAGCAGGGCGCGTCCTGAGGGGCACCCAGCCCAGAGAGAGAAGCAGCCCGGGTCCTTGTCACCACAGCCCACACTGGCTCTGCATCTTTCTCTGGCCCCGTCCTGCCTGGGCCAGTCCCCAGCCGTTCTTGCATCACGGGGCGGGGACACGGTGCAATGGAGCCAGGCACCTCTCTGCTCCTTTCCCACAGACAGCCCGTGGCCCCCAGCTGTATGGACCTGGGCAGGCGCCAGGGGGCTGGTGCTGAGGTTCCCTGTGTGGGGCAGGAGCTGCCTCGTGCAGCAGGCTCAGGGCACCGATCCCCACCATCCCCAGGATCAGCGCCCCCGGCGCAGCCTGTGTTCCCGCGCCCGCCCGCACTCCCGCTCAGCAGATCTGGCTCAGGCCGCTTCCATGAGCTGCACCAGGGAGGGCAAGAGGTCCATGCAGCCTGTGCCGGGGGCTCGCTCTGCCAGGGCAGGCGGGGGCGGGAGGGCTTGACACAGGAACCACCAGCAGGCTCTGCGGCGTGGGCTTCACCAGGGTGCATGTCGGAGCAGCAGGGGTGGGTGGTGCCCCCAGCTCCGGCCAGGGTGTGTCCGAGAAGCTGTGACTCTCCACACACACCACCACACTGACGCTCAGCTGGGCTCAGCCTGCCTGGGTTGTTTCCAGAGACAAACCACAAAATCCCACCACGAAGGAAGTTTGTAGAAGAGGAAAGAAAAGGGAACGGCTCCTCACGCCACCGGGGCGAGCGGCTCCGGAGGGAAATGCCGCCGCATGAGTCCTTTAAAAAGCCCGAAAATTCAAACACGGTTCAATAAAATCTCCCCCTGAAAAACCCCAAACATGAAACGTGCCAACAAACCCCTTTGTGGTCTGAAAATCACATGGACTTCAGGGATGCACAGCTGCGCCCCCACGCAGGGACACCCAGACACATGCACACGCAGAGACACGCATACACGCAGGGACCCCATATGCCCACACAGGGACACGCACACGCAGGGACACACACACACGCAGGGACACCCAGACACACGCACACGCAAAGACACGCATACACGCAGGGACCCCATATGCCCACACAGGGACACACACGCAGGGACACACAAACACACAGGGACCCCATATGCCCACACAGGGACACGCACACGCAGGGACACACACACACGCAGGGACACACACGCAGGGACACGCATACACGCAGGGACCCCATATGCCCAACAGCGACACGCACAGGCAGGGACACGCACAGGCAGGACATGAACATTGCCCAGTGGCCTGGGTTTCTCAGGCAATTGGCTTGGTTTGTGGCCTGGACACCTTGGCCTGGACTCCAAGACCCCCCCAGCCCCCGCGCTCTGTGGAGCCCGCTGGGCACCTGGCTCCTGGTGCGGGATGAGCTGGGATCCCGCCGAGAACGGAGCACACGAGCCAGGGCCTGTCTGCCAGGCCACTGCTGAGCCAAGGGGGAGCGGGAGGAACCTGCCTTGACTGACTGGCAACATGAGCACAAAGGCCACAGGTGCCGTCCCGCTGGGCCCTGCCCTCACCCAGCTGCTCCCTGGGTGCAGCGTCCACTCCCAGCTCTGGGCCGGTGGGTCGCTATGTCCAGGCAGCAAGCAGAGCCTGGCGGGTCCGTTATTGGGCCTGGCAGCACTAGCCCCTCCGGCCACACAGGCCTGGCCCAGCCCCACTGGCCCCTCCAGCTGCTTGGCTGTAAGCCATGAGTTCAGTTTGGGCTGGACTCCCAGGTCCTCCTGAAACTGCCCCCAGGAAACCCAGCTGCTGGGACCCTGCACCTCCTGGTCTGGCGGTGGCAGACGCCGCTCCGTGCACAGAGCAGGGGCTGGCAGGTGCCATTTCACATGGCCCGAGGGCTAAGGCCTGCAGCCGAGCTGCTCTCCTCTCCGCGGCTCTCGCTGGGGGCTCAGGGCTCGGCGCTTCCCCGCTCACGAGCCCTTTGGTAGGAGACAGTTGGGCAGCCTGAACCCTGCCGCCGGGGCCTGTGCCATCTGCAGGCGCAGCTACGCGGTGTGTGCCTGCTGCTGCACACCCCTGGCACCGCCCCGGCACTCCCTGAGCGTCTGGCAGCGGGCGGGAGTGGCCAGCGGGCCGGGCTGAGCCAGGGCGGTTCCAGGGGCTGTTAAACCTGCAGCAGGGACACACCAAGCCTGAGCCTGTGAGCAGCCCTGTGCCACGTGGGGAGGACACCCGCCTGCAAAGATTTGAGCTCCGTCGAGGGTGGGAGTCGGTGAGAGCGGCTGGGCTGCGCTGCAGAGCCAGGGGGCCGGGGGCCTCTCAGGAACCGGAGCGAGGCTGGAGTTTGTCTCTCCAAACCACAGTCCAATACATGAGCGCTGGCAAAGCCATCCCAGGCCAGCCCAGCTCGCCCCTGCCTCCAGGCAGGGCACAGCCTGACTGCCAAGCTTCCACCGCCTCCCCGAGGAGCCTGGCACAGCGGGCGCGTGGCTCGGGGGCCGGGCGGGGGAGGCAGGACTGCAGCTTTGCAGAGCAGCAGAGCGTGGCTGGTTCCAGCTGCCCAGGCTGACGGGAAGCTGGAGTCCCCCCGGAAAGCACAAGGGGCAGCGGGTCTCTCCAGCTCTGCCAGGGCTCAGCCCCGGGCACTGGGCGCTGTCCGGGGAGTCAGACCTTAGGACCTGGGCTGTAGGACTTTAAGGTAGCCAGTGCTGTTCTGTGCCTTGGGAAATGCAGCTTGTGACCCAGGGGGAAGGCGGGGAGCCGGCCCCCTGCCAGACATGCTCCCGAGGGCTGGCCCGCAACCACCCCCACCCCTTCCGCGTTTCGTCTGGCCGTCCCATCACGAGCTTCACTGTACAAATCCCACCCTCCACCCAGGGGTGCCCAGACATTGCCCAGCATCAGCCGCACCCTGAGCCCAGATCACAGCCAACCCCTCCTGCAGACCAAGGTGCAGCTTGTGGGGACTACGTGTCCCAGCATGCAGTGCTCCACCCCAATGGAAGCAGACATTGCTGGGGGGAGCATTGCATGCTGGGGCCTGAAGTCTCTGCAGGCCGCACCCTGCCCAGGCGTGCAGCTCGGGGAGGGGCAGTCTGGCCAGTGTCCGGCCCGGGTGAGCAAGAGACCGTGGGGTCCAAGTGCCTGGAGCTGCTGAGCCTGGGGCCAGAGGGGCGAGACCCCAGCCCCCGGGATTGCCTGAGAAACCACACGGCATGGGCTGCGCTGCCATTCCCAGCCCGCCAGGGCGCGAGCGGTGGCCTCACTCCGCGGCGGGACCGGGCCGGGAGCAGCAGCGGGGCCGGCGCACGCTCTGCAGAAGCGCCCGGAGCATGCTGGGCTGCCGCTTGACTTCCCCCTTCTGTGGGGCCCCCTTGATGGAGCTGGCCCGGGTGCTCTGCGGCGTCATCACCACCTGCCGGCCGTGCTCCTCGATCTGCTTCTCCAGGTGCTTCTGGATGGCCATGCCCAGCACCTCCACCTCCATGGTGGCACCGTACACCTCCCACGTCATCCCCTTCTCGTCCCAGCTGACTTCCCGGATGGGCTCGGACGGCTCTTCCTGCGCCCCTTTCACGTGCACCTCGGGGTAGGGTGCCTGGGGAGACTTGGCCACCGGCGTCATGGGCCCCGTGGCCACAGACCTGGTCTCCACTGGGATCGAGACCTGCATCTCCGCGTCCTTCTTGGAGGGCTTCAGCTCCGGGCCCGGGCTCTTCAGGCCCGAGGGGCCTTGGCCCCGGCTGTGGAAGGTGAAGGCCGAGGACCCGTCCGGGGGGTTTATGGGGCTGATGGCCACAGACACCAGCGACACTCGGCTGCCGACCTGCGTCCCAGCGTCCTGAGTCCCGGCATCCTGCGGGGGAGGAGTGACCTCAAACGAGTAGGTCTTGGAGAGCAGCTCCACAGTCCGGGGCTCCTGAGCGGCCTCCTCCCCAGGCCCCACCTCCATCCCCATTGCTCCCCACTGCTTCTGAGCTGGGCTTCCCTCCACAGTGCCCTGGGGCGGGCCGGCTCCCCCTCCGGCCTCAGCTGGAGCCGCCCGGCTCGCTCCTGATTTGATGGGAGCAGCAGCAGAGGGGGCCTCTGGCCCGGCTTTCTGGATGGAGAGAGGGGCAGGGGGACTGGTCTCCTTGGCTTGGCCTGACGGGGTCGGGCCTGCATCCAGCCTTGCTCCCAGGCCTGACGCTGCTTCCGTTCCCGGGGTGGAGTCCTTGGTACCTTCCGGAGCAGAAGGAAGTGCCATGTCCCCGTTGCCCCCTGCCCCTGGGGCAGCCGGGGGTCCCAGCTGGGCCTTGGGCTCTGCCAGAGATGCAGGTGCTTTCCCACCGGCATCTCCACAGGGCGCGCCCAGGCCGCCATCGGACAGCGGCGCTGTGCCGGGGGCTCCCACGCTCCAACGGGACACGGCTCCCTCGGAGGCCCCGGGCTGCTCTTGGCTTCGGTCCTGCGGGCACATGGGAGGCACCGGACCCAGCTCAGGACTGACCGCGGTGGCTCCGGCACCGTCTGCCTCAGGGTCTGCGTTGGCTGGTTCAAGAAATACGACGTGTTTCAGAGCGGCCGGGGCACCCTCCGGGTCCCTGCTGTGCCCCTTGAGGCACGGCTCCGGCAGGAGGCGCGGAGACAGCGGCCCAGGGCTGGCCACGGCAGCGCCCTCCCCCGCTGGAGGGCCCTGGGGGATGACAGAGCCATCGGGCAGCGCCAAGGGGCCCGAGCTCCGCTCGCCGTTCTGTCCCAAGCAGCTCACAGCCACAGGCGTTGGCTCGTCCCCCTTTTCCAATGGCCCCGCTCCCGCGCCGGGGCCCTTGAGAGCCAAGGCCTGGCCGCCAGCCGCCGGCTCGGACTGCTGGGCCATGGCGGGGGCCTCAGCTCGGCTCTCTGTGCTGCCTTGGCTGCCGGGCTCGGGGCCGCCGGGCTCCGTGCCGCAGCAGTTCCTCATGGCCAGCGCGCCGGCCCCACAGCGGGAGTTGCGGAGGTAGCCGCTCGTCTGCTGGCGGCCCGGAGAGCACCCGTCCTCAGCCGGCCCCTCCTGAGCGAGCAGCTGCAGGCTCCCTGGCTCCTTAGCGCTGCCCATGCCTCGGCCAGGGCTCGCCCATGCTATGCCACCGCCTGGCGCGCCAGGGTCTGAAACAGAGACAAGAGGAGGGTTACACTGCAGCACTGGGCCGTGCTCCGTCCTGCACCAGCTCCTCCGGCCGTCTGCAGCCCAGCCACCCGGCCCAGAGCCCACGGGCCTCCCACAGCCCGGCTGCCGCTCCCCAGCCCTCCTTGCCCACTGCTCCTGCAGCTCTGGGGCCTCTTCGCTGCTAAGGAGACCCCAGCTGCCGGTCAAAGCAGGAGCCGGGCTCTGGCCCAGAAAAGCAGGAGCTGCCTGTGCCCTGCAGGAGAAGGGTGGGGCCAGGCTCCAGGCTTCCCCTTCCCCCTCACTCCACCCCCCCCCGCCGCTCCAGGCTCCCCCCGAGGGCCGAGCTTCAGCCTCGATGGGGCCCAAGACCAACCCAACAGGACCCTAGTCTCCAAGTCTCCCGACGCTTCCAGCCCATCTGTCCCGGTACAGACAGAGCCTCGGAGCCAGACCCTGCGAGCACAAAATGCCTGGCCAGCTCCAGGCCTGCGCCAGTCACAGCCGCGTGCTGCTTCCAGCCCCAGTGCGCGTGCAAGCCAGGCGCGCTCTTGTGCACACACATTTCCTAACGCCAGGTCCATAGAGGCGACGGGCCGGCCTGGGGTGGGAGTCGGTGGCCATGGCACGAGTGTGGGATGGTGCAATGGTCACATGAAACAGCAGCTCCAACAGACCCGCTCCCCCACCATAGAGAGGCGAGTCCTGTTCCCCACCCCGGCCCTGTGGGCACGCACACAGGGCCGGGGGGCCGTGCCCTGCGGGGCCACCTCCATCACGCCCTTTGCTATTGGGACGTTTGGTCTCCCCCTGCCGCTCCCCAGCTGGTGCCCTGGTGCCCGCGGGCAGCTCTGCCAACGGCGAAGGGCGGGGACGCAAGGACATCACCGCCCCTGATTCCAGCTTTTCTCTATGCGGCAATGCAGAGCTGAGGCCTGGGCTCTCGGGGCTAGGCAGGGCTCGTGGTGCCTGTGATAAAGTGGGACTGTTCTTAATGTTTCCTCTGAATAGTGTGGGGGTGCCTCAGTTTCCCCTAGGCAGTTCTTAAGTATCTAGGTGGTGGGATAAGGGTGTATGATCACTGCAGAGCCCTAGAGGGCAGGTGTGTGCAGGACACAGACAATGGCCAACACCCTGTTTCCTGGCCACTGATGGCCTGGGCCCTTCCCCCCTGCAAGGTGAGAGCTAAAGGGTTGGAGAACAAAGGAATCCGGTGACCTCCTGGCCCGGGAAAGGGACAAAGCCCAGAGGAGGAGGGGCTGGAGACATGGAGTGAAGTGCAGACGTGGTTGTCTGGCTCACTGCCCCCCAAAATGGACCCAGCTGAGGGGTGGTTCTCTGCACCTACAAGCTCTGTGTTAGACCATGTTCCTGTCGTCTAATAAACCTTCTGTTTTACTGGCTGGCTGAGAGTCCCGTCTGACTGCGAAGTTGGGGGGCAGGACCCTCTGGCTTCCCCAGGAGCCCCGCCTGAGCGGACTCGCTGTGGGAAGCGCACGGAGGGGCAGAGGAGGCTGAATGCTCCGAGGTCAGACCCAGGAAGGTGGAGCCGGGGGAGCTGTGTGTCCTGCAGACAGGCTGCTCCCAGAGAGGAGACTGCCCCAGAGTCCTGACTGGCTTCATGGGGAGCAGTTCCAGAGCATCGCCCGGGGACCCCGTGACACTGCCCGCGGCAGAGCAGGGAACGCTGGCCAGGCCTCCGCGAGCCCCATGGCCCCAGACCGAGCCGTGCCCAGGGGAGGAAGGCAGGAAAAGGAATCTCAGCGGCTGTCCAGCACTCACACTCCAGTGGGCACAGCTCGGTCTGGGAGCCAGGAACCGGCGCTGCCACGTGCTGCCTGGCGACGCTGGGCCGCTGCCCTCTCTCTGTGCCCATTGGTGCAGTACCCAGCCATGGGCAGCCCAGGCTCTGCGGGGCCAAGCAGCCGTGAGCCCCTGTAGGGCATGGCCCTGTGCAGGCATCTCATTGGGGGCTGGTTGCATGCACCTCACCGTGTGTGTGAAAGGGGGGGGACACCATGTGTGGTTAGGGGAATGGGGCACGGCTGGTGCAGGAGACGCAAGCAGCTGGGGAATGGGCAGGCGGCAGGTACGGGGCTCTGTGTCGGGGAATGTGGGGGTTGGGGGCAGGTACAGGGGTCTGAACTGAGGGCAGCAGTGGGGCTGGGTCGGGGAGGCAGCGGGTTAGGGGCAGGCATAGGGATCTAGGCAGGGAGCACAGGGGTCAGGTTGTTGGAGCAGGTATAGGGGTCAGGTACAGGGAGATGTAGGAGTTGGGCTTGTAGGGCCGGTAAGGGGATCTGGGTTGGGGGCAGGCATGGCGGTCTGGGTCAGAGAGTGCAGGGGGCAGGTATGGGGGTCTGGATCAGGGAGATGTGGGAGTTGGGCTGGTAGGGAAGGTACAGGAATCTGGGTTGGGGGGCAGGTACAGGGGTCTGGGTTGGGGGGCAGGTATTGGGGGCTAGGTCAGAGAGTGCAGGGGGCAGGTCCGAGGGTCTGGGTTGGGGGGCAGGTACGGGGATCTTAACCAGGAAGATGTAGGGGTTAGGTTGGGCTGGGGGGCAGGTATGGGGGTCTGGATCAGGGAAATGTAGGAGTTGGGCTGGTAGGGCAGGTATGGGATCTGGGCTGGGGGGCGGGCATGGGGGTCTGGGTCAGGGAGACGTAGGGGTCAGGCCGGGCTGGGGGGCGGGCGTGGGGGTCTGGTCAGGGAGACGTAGGGGTGAGGCCGGGCTGGGGGGCGGGCGTGGGGGTCTGGGTCAGGGAGACGTAGGAGTCAGGCCGGGCTGGGGGGCGGGCGTGGGGGTCTGGGTCAGGGAGACATAGGGGTTAGGCTAGGCTGGGGGGCGGGCGTGGGGGTCTGGCTCAGGGAGATGTAGGGGTTAGGCTGGGGGGTGGGCATGGGGGTCTGGGTCAGGGAGACGTAGGGGTCGGGCTGGGCTGGGGGGCGGGCATGGGGGTCTGGTCAGGGAGATGTAGGGGTGAGGCCGGGCTGGGGGGCGGGTGTGGGGGTCTGGTCAGGGAGACGTAGGGGTGAGGTCAGGCTGGGGGGCGGGTGTGGGGGTCTGGTCAGGGAGACGTAGGGGTCAGGCTGGGCTGGGGGGCGGGTGTGGGGGTCTGGTCAGGGAGATGTAGGGGTGAGGCCGGGCTGGGGGGAGGGCGTGGGGGTCTGGTCAGGGAGATGTAGGGGTCAGGCCGGGCTGGGGGGCGGGCATGGGGGTCTGGTCAGGGAGATGTAGGGGTGAGGCCGGGCTGGGGGGCGGGCGTGGGGGTCTGGTCAGGGAGAAGTAGGGGTCGGGCTGGGCTGGGGGGCGGGCGTGGGGGTCTAGTCAGGGAGACGTAGGGGTTCGCACCTGTTGCTGTCCCCTCCTCATCGAGGTTCCTGTGCCCAGGGGCAAGAGAGGCCCAGCCCCAGCCCTGCCCTTCTGCCAGTGCCTGGCACAGAGGGGGACGCCTGGCATGCACCCCTGGGACTCCGCCGGTTGCATCACAGGCTCCTGTCGGCCAGCGTGGCCTGGGCCCCACGTCGCCCGTCAGCAGCCCCGCAGTGGGAGGAGCGCAAGGCTGGCCAGTGGGCACAGAGGATGGTGCCAGACCCTCTGACCTCTCCTTGGGGACAGCGCCAGCGCAGGGAAGGGAAGGGGCAGGCTGTGCCCCGAAGCCTGGGACACCATGGGGCTGCCCATGACAGGATCCACCCCTCCTGCCAAGGAACACTGGGGCAGGGGACAGCATCTGCCCAGGCAGCTGGGAAGCCCAAGAGAAGCTGGATCAGAGGTGGGCGGGGGGAGCCGGGCTCCCCGGGCCCTCGTGGGTGCACATCAGCCGGTGCTGGCCCCAGCCCCGGAGAGCGGCCCGGGCTCAGCGTCTGTGCAGTCACCAGGGAGAACGGGACACAGCTGACCTCTGGGATGGCGGCCGAGCTGAGGCCGGCTGTGTGGCACGGTGCCCATCAACGTCCAGCTGTGTCTTCATCACACCCTCTGCCATGCCACTGCCTCTGTCCCGAGGGCCGTAACCAACCCCTGCCGCTGCCCGTCGCTACGCCAAGCCCAGAGCCGCGTGGCACCAATGCCCGGGCTCCGAGATCCACCCCCCCCGGTGCAATCCACGGACCTCCCTCAGGCTGCTCCCGAGTCCACCAGCGCAAGAGCAGACTCAGCCCCGGGCTCGAGAGTCCGGTCACCGGACAGCAACGGAACGGGGGCAGCTTCCTGGCCCAGCTGGTTACACTGAAGTCAGTTCCACCAGAGCGGTGTTTGGCCCAGCGCGTGCTGAGGGAGGGGCGGGGGAGCCAGCTCCCAAAGCCCTTTCAGTTCTTGGCAGGCAGGTCCCTGTGCTGAGGATCCACTGCTCCCCCAGTGCCCCAGCCAGACTCTGTTACTGTTGGGACAAGTTCTCCAAGAGCCTCTGAACCTGCCCCTGCAAAAGCAGAGGCCAAGCCATGCATGCACCAAGCCCCTGTCTTTGCACACCCAGCTGGGCATTGTGCTCACAACCAAGATATTCCTGCTTGTGCACAAGGGCGTGTTTCCACACGGAGGGGGTGCAAACGTGGCCTGTTCCAACAGCAGCTGCGGCTCCCGAGCCTGCGAGGATCCCATGCCGCAGCGCAAGCGAGGGGGCACTGTGCTGACTTTGAGCAGACAGCTAGCACCAGGCTCCCGGGGACCCGTGGTCATTCGATCACCCAGCGCCCCTTGCAAGGGTAGGATCCTTAGCCCTGCTGTCCTGGCCAAACTCCTACTGGAGGTGGGCATTTCCCTGCCTCCATTTCCCCCGCAGCGCCACACACCGGGTACAGGATTCCTTCCCCGCTCCTGCCCCTTGCTGCTGGGCAGCACTGCTCTGTGCTGTCAGACAGCTGCAGGCTTCACCCCAGAGGTGACCACAGTGGCGGGCCTGTCGAGTACGGCTGGAATCCTCCAGGCTCCACGGATCTCAGAGCAGAGTCTGCTGAGCACTGGCTGCTTCTCCCCATCTCCAGCTGCTCCACAGCACTGGAAGGAGCTAAACATACATGGCTTTCCTACCGCCACTTCTGGCGATGACACATGGGAGGAGAAAGGGGAATGATGGGAGAACACGGAGCGGAGGGGTCGGGTGACGGAGGACAGAGAGGGGAGGTGGGGAGCGGGGTGAGTGAGAACGGGGAGAGGGCAATGCCAAGGGGAGGTGGGGGTCGTGGGTGAGCGGGAGGGGGGCAGGCCAGGTGAGGAGGTATTCACAAGACACGACATGAGAAGGTTCCCGGCCCAGTGAGTGAGGGTGATCCCTGCTCTCTGCGCCACCCTGCCAGCCCCTCCTCCAGGCAGTGCCCAGCCGCGCCGCAGACGGGGAGTGATGGCCACACTTGTTTGTGGTGCATGGGGTCAGTTTTCAGCTCTGAACCTGTGCACGCCAGAGCCATGCAAAGCCGGTGCAGTGCAGGCAGACAGGCCCTGTTCCGATGGGTGCCTGGGGCGTAGCCCAGGTACTCGGGGCCAGCTTTCCTGCTTGGTGCAGGGCGGGGGGCGGGGGTGCTGATGGCACTTGCAATGGGACCATATTCATCCCAGCTACGCTGGCGTTGCACGGCTCTGAGCGAGTGAAACCGGTCACTGCCAGCGCAGTGCCAGGCAGAGCCCGCCCTCTTGTGCGAGTCCAGCTCTTCCGCCCAGGGCCAAGAGCAGCCTGTCCTGCCTGGGGGAAGGGGGCGTGACACGCTGCCAGAGCAGAGCGGTTCACCCCCGCTGTATTGGGGGCTCAGGGAATCCGGCTGCAAGCGGGTGTGGGGGGTCAGCATATGCGGTGACGGAGCACGGCAGGGAAAGCCGCTCTCAGAGGGGTAAGATCTGGGTGCGAGACAGCAGGGGCCTGCTGTGCGTCACGCTCGCCTGCAACTCCGGTGCCTGCTACTCTCCTTCGGCGTCTGGGCAAATCCGGCGTCACCCACGCGCCGAACGAACGGCGGCTCGCTGGGAACGACAAAAGCAGCTCACTCCCCAGCCCCACCATTCGCACCGGGGCCCTGATCTCCCCAGGGAAGGACCCCGGTACGAGGAAGTCAGAGCCACCGGCAGAGCACCGCATTCTGCTGAGCGAGGGAGCGACTGGACGGGAGGGACGCCGAGGCGAGCGGGGCAGAGAGCCATCCCCCAGCTCCGAGGTCGCCGGGCTCCTAGTTACCGTCCCTGCAGGAATGGAGGAGCAGCCAGGCGGTAACAGCAAGGTTGCTATGGGACAAACACTCCGGGTTTAGACTATCTCCCAGCCTGTCCCCCACGCCTCCCTCTCCAGGCCTGTCCCGCAGCGGGATCTCAGCTGCTCTGCTTAGCCACAGGGCTGGAGCAGGAGCGCGGCTGGTATTGGAGCTCTGGATCCTCGCCAGAGCAACGGGAGCGTCAGTGGAAGGCGCTTTGCAAAGGCAGATCGCACGGCCCTGGCTGGGTAGGAGGCCCCGGGGGGGAAGGACGTGTCCCAGCACAGACCAGTGACTACACCAGAGCAGCCGCACAAGGTGCCCATGTGCACTCCGGAACCCGGCACCAGCACGCAACCGGCACCTACGTTCCCACTCCCCTTCTCCGCCTTGCTCCGGCGGGCGATTAGGGCCCCCCAAGGGGTCAGCAGACCCCAGGACAGTGAGCGCCTCAGCACAGGGACCTTGGACCCGCTGCCCTATGACCCTCGGTGTCAAGGGGCCTTAAAGGCAGCAGATTTCAGCATCCCCAGCTGGTGGAACAGCTGCATCCCCCACCACAGAGCACAGGCCCAGAGCCTCCCGCGCTCTGTCGCCAGCGGCCACGGGCAACCTGAGTGTCCATCAGAGCAGCCCCGAGGCTGCTCTAACGTATACCCCAAGTCAGGCAGGGCCCCAGCCAGGCCCGGAATACCAGGGGATGCAAAGGTGCCCACCCTCCTCATTTCCAGGTTGCGTTCACCTCAGCCCGGGCTCAGGATCAGGCCCCTCACCTTCCCCAGGGTCCGTAAAGTGCCCCCTGCCCCTTGGATCCCTGCCCCAGCCTGCCCTGGGTTTGGGGATAGGAGTGGGGGCCGTGTATTCGCTGGTACGTGTTGTGTTTAAAGCCAACTTCGCTTGGGGCAGGGAGGCAGCAGCTGTGTAGAAAAAGCAGCATCTCACTTAACCCCCCCCCGTGAAGTGCTTTCCAGCATATTCAAGGTTTAGTTTGGTTCAATGGCTCCCAGCGTCCCCACTCTAAAAACCGTTCCCGCGCCCTTGACCCAGTGCACCACCTGGTACCACTGTCCCTGCTGTAACCTCCATTCTCCACACAGCCCTGCCAGGGCCCCCGGGTACCCCGGGCAAGGGGCCTGCGAAAGCCACAGCCCAGCACTGAACGACTCCCTGGGGCGCTCAGCCCCACCTAACCCAGCTGCCCAGGCTGCTGCTGGCAGGGGATGGGAATCGGTGGATCCAAGAGTCTCTCTCTGGTGGGTGCCTGTCTCCGGGAGGTGTTTGCTGGGCCTGGCATTGCCAAGCACAGACCCAGAGGAGCAATTGCCTTAAATATTCGCCAGGCACCAAATCCCAGGCGCGCTGGGGCTTTCCCCCAGGGCTGATCCGTTCCTCTCTCGCTTCCCAGGTGTAGGAATCTGCCGTCGGCGAGGGTCCCCCTCCACACGCACAGAGCAAATCCTCCCCCAAGACCCCCGCCCTCAGCCCAGAGCCCGCCCTCACGAAGAGGCCGGTAAAAGAAGGCAGGTCGAGAGAGCCAGGGCTGGGGCCAGGCCCTGTCCCAGGCAGGGCAGGTGCCAATGCGGGAGGCTGCGATCCTGGTCCGGAGAATGCTAAGAAACGCGGCGGGGGCGGGGGGGTCCGCAGGGCACAAGGCTGCACCCAGCGCCCCTGCTGCGCGAGAGGAAGCCCTGCGGGAGGGGGCCGGGGCCGGTCTCCGCGGAAACCGACAGCCCGGTGCCTCACGGCTGGATCCCCCGGGCCGCAAACCGGAGCACGCGCCCCACGACAACACCCAGCCCCCGTGTAGACACGGCACCGGCAGCGCGCGCGCACGCACCTCACCCCCCGGCTGGCACGTGGGCACCCCTCGCCCTGCCCAGCGCGCCCCCAAGGAGCCCCGCTCCGCGCCCCGGGGTCCCGCACCCCGGCGGGGGGCGCCTCGCTAGCCCTGCCCGGAGTCCCCCCCGCGGCTCTGCCCCGGCAGCGGGCTCAGCCCGGCCGGCCGGGGGCGCAGCCGGTCCCCGCGCCCGGCACGAGGCGCCCCAGCGCCGGCCCTGCCCGGGGACCCCCGCCCGGCGCGCACTGACCTGCGGGAGCCCCGGGGAGCCCCGGCCCCGCGTCCGGCTGGGGAGACGCGCCGCCCCGCACCGCTGTTCCCGGCGCTGCCGGCTCGTGCAGCTGGGAGCATGCGTGGGGGAGGCGGCGGATTTCGGGGAGAGGGGGCGGGCGCCGGCTCCCAGCAAAGCAGCGAGGGGAGGAGGGGCCGGGGCGGACAGGGGGCAGCAGCCTGGGCACAGGCGGGGGCACCTGCCCTGGGCTCGCCCGGCCCCTGTGGGCACCGAGCCATTCCTGGGGGGCTGCCCCCGGGAGCCCCCTGCAGGGCTTGGTGCCAGTGGGCATCGCGAATCCAGGTTCCCTTGAAAGATCCCGCGCCCCTGCCACAGGCCGGTGGGGATGTGCCCGGGGAATCGGAGTCAGCGCCCAGTGCTGTGCCCGGCCCGTGGGACTCCAGGCCTAGGCAGGCGGCTTCCGCGTCCAAGCCAGCGAGCGGTCAGCAGCCATCCCCACCCCACACATCCCCAGGCGACGCTGGAGCTAGGCCGGACAGAGAGACGGGGCCCGCGCCGGCCCCGGGCTTTGGTGCTGGATACCAGTGGGAGCTGGGGATCCCAGGCTCTCCGCCCTGGCACTGGGGAAGCCCGGTGCCGGGAGATCGGGGTGGTTCCCAGCTCCCCCCCAGAAGGAGGCGAGCGGGCGCAGTGGTCAGCCTGGCACAAAGACTCTGGTGCTCCCCCTCCGCAGGGCACAGCTGGCTACCTCGCTGCCTGGGCAGAAATGGAGCGTGCTGCCAGGGAGAAGTGCCCGCTGACAGCTCTGGCGATCGGAGGCCTCCACCCAAGCAGGGCCAGCGGGCAGAATGCCCCACCTCGTCCTGCCAGTGCCCCTCCAGGCCAGCCTGAGCAACCCTCTGGGGACAAAGGGGAGCTCGGCCTCGCTGGCCCATGCAGCTCCAGGGGGTCGTGGCTGAGGCTTTGTGACTCACCACTGCCCCGAGACCCCCGGCTTCTTTCCCCCAGGCCACCAGCAGCTGACGGGGGACGACTTGATCAGATAGAGTCCTGTGCTGGGTAACAGCTCCAGTCGGGTCCCCGTTCCCCAGAGCTAGCCATCCCTGGCACGGGCACTGGGCGTCTCTGGCCACTCGGACAGGGTGGGGCTGAGTTGGCCAGTGGATTCTACCCATCCAGCCCCCTCCTGCCCCACCCCCCGCCCAGTTCTCTTGGCTGCTGGGAGCTGGGCTCTGCAGACGGTGACACCATGTTACTCAACCTGGTAATTTTCCAGTTTGTGTGGGGGGAAGATCAGCCTTTCCCATCCTCCCCTCTCAGCAGCAGTCGGCTCTCTCCCCTCCCCTGGGCGCTGCGGCTGAGCTGGCACCCCTCGGCCCTGCCTGGATCAGCAACAGCGGGGGAGAAGGGGGCAGTGTGCAAATGCACCCACAGCCCGCACCTACAACCCCCCACCCCTGGCCAACTCCCTCCTGACCCCCACACTGGAGCAGCCTGGATCCTGGAGGGCGGGGAAGGGCAGTGCCCCTGCCCTCTCCACCCCACGGCCCTGGATGCCCCCCAGGAAAGACCTTGTCCATCCAGGAAGGGAGCGGCTGGGTGACCAGGGGAGGGGAGGACATGCTCCCCAGGTCGTGCTGGAAGGGAAGGCAGTGGCTCCACACAGAGGGTCAGTGCATCCCTCCAGCCTTTGCCTCTCTTCTGCTATGTGCTTGCAGACTCAGCACTGATTAGGGGTGAGGAAACCTCTTCTCTTCAGGCCGCAGGTCGCATCTCCCTGCCTCCCCCGATTGCTCGGGGGGTTCCCCCGTCTCTCCCCGCTGCCATCTCAGCTCTGCCTTGGATGGGCTGGTTCCGGCCCAGCAGGGTCAGCGTCTTCCTTTCCCCAAGGTAGCCTGACTGCGTTGGAGCTGGTGCTTAGCAGAGCCAGGCTGATGCCTGCAAATGCTGTTGGCGTGTGCCATGGGCTGTGGGGGGTGATGCCTTTCCCATGCCCCCTGGCACTGGCAACCCATGCTCCCTTGTGGGTCCAGGGCAGGGATCTGCACCATATCCCCTGCTGCAGTGACATTGCAGGTGTGAGCTCTGGCTTCCCTTTCACTGCCTGGCTGGCAGCCGGATTTGCCCCCTGGGAAGAAACACAAAGCTCCTGGTGCCAGCGAGCTCCCTGGCTGTGACCTCTGCCAGAACCTGGACCCTGGTGGGGGCCATTGGCAGCTTCTGGAACACAAATACTAAACACATTGGAAAGGAGCAAGTGGGCATGGCTCACCCATTGGCCCCCCCAGCCACCCAGAGAACCCAGCCCCCTGCTGGGGACAGCACCTCCGCCAGCAGGCTCAGGAACACTCCCTAGCGGTGAGCTGCCTGTTGGGGGTGGGGGGAAAGGGGGTGCCCCCACCCTCTGTACAGCAGAGAAAGCTTCAGCAGAGCCGGCATGGGGGGAGGGTGGTGCTGGGTTGGGTGCCCTGTAATTTCCTTGTTGCCACCTCTGCTCTGTGGCTGTGAGTCATGCATGAATCACCCTCCAGTTGCTAATTCGCACCATCTTTTATTCCTCAAAACAAGGAACTGTAACCAGCACTGCTTTCTGCTGCGGGGGGGAGGAGAGGGAGTGAACAGGATGCCAGTTCCCCAGAGGGATGGCGGCTGCAGGAGCCCGTCACAGTGACCCTGCCATGACTCTGTCCTGCAGACGGCATAGCCAGAGCATTCAATGCCTCGTGCATCTCCGCCAGCCTCGTGCGTCTCGCCCCACGTCCCAGTGGGGGCGTGGCTGTGGCACGGGGATGCGCAGCCACCCGGCGCCGTCGAGGTGAACACCAGCGCTCAGCCAAGTTTGGAGCTGTCACCACTAGAGCCTAGGCCCTGCCCAGGTGGGGGGTCTCAGGTCCCCACGCACCTGGACACACTGGGGAGTTCATTATGGGAAGGTTTGATGGATGGTCCCGGCAGAAGGTCCGGCTGGCAGCTCCCCCCAGCCAGGGGAGTGATTCACAGCGGTTCTGCTGGGGAAAGCGCAGCCAGTCAGGAGATGCAGGGCTCGTACACTGGGCCTTGGCTGCAGCCGAGCTGGGCTAGGGGTAGCCTGGAGGCCCGTGCAGTGGCGGTGTCGTTCCTAATGCAGGGCAGGCTGGGTCTCCCTGCCCTCTCGCACTCTGCCCCTGCCATGCTAGCCACGCTGCCCTGGTCTGACGCCAAGCACTCAGGCTGCAGCTCCAACCTGTCACTCTCCCCACACCCAGGCTGCCTGCAGAAGGGACAGCTCAGGGCTCGCTCCTCGCCCAAGAAGGGCTGGGCCCACGGTGCTTTGGGGTGAAAGTCCAACCCTGATATGGTTCTGTGGGACCCCTCTGCCCTGCCCCCTTTTCGTCCCCCAAACCAGCGGGGAGTTTAGCGTTCAGTAAAGTCCTATAAAGATCGAAAGCAGCAAAGGTCAGAGCTGACTAGATTCACGCTCCCCACAGCTGATCTGGACTGGAGATCATCTGTCTGCCCCACCCCCGGCCTTCCTTCGCACTGCAGGTGGCTGGAGTGCCCACAGCTAGGCGGTGGTCCGAGGGCGTGCAAGGAGGGGGCTCAGGAGGTCTGACACCGTTGGGCAGCTAGGGCGGCTGGCCTGCCGCATCACATGGCCCAAGGAAGGGCTCAGACAAGGGGGTTGCTCCAGGGGAGAGTGCCCTAGGCTCCCAGAGCTAGAAACAGCGACAAGACTCTACGCAGACCCAGCGAGAGGCAGGTGGGACCCAGCGACTGGGTCTGCAAACAACCGGTGAGCCTCAGGACTCCAGCTGTGACATGCTGGCCAAGCTGCAGCCACGCGTTTACCAACATGAATGCCTCCAGCACACGGACGGAAATGACCACTTTGTGCTGCGGTTTTCAGCTGCTACTTCTGTGACGGGCTCCTAACGGACAAGCCCATGTTTATGTGTGTGCAGTGCCAGCTCCTGGTGGGGGCAAAGGGACACTACCCCTACGAACAGATCCCCAGCACGGCCTGGGAGTGGGAACTCCAACGACCAACTCTTCTCTTGGGAACTTCAGCAAATGCAGGACAGCCGGAGGGCTCCTGGGGCTGGGAGCAGAGCCACCTCGCTGGGAGTGGTGGATCAGCCCCTGCTATTTGGTTATTTGTATAGCCCCCAGGTGGAGCAGGTGTTACGTAGAGAGAGGGATCTCTTTGTGCACCAAGGAGCAACCACCTCCATGCAGCAGCCAAAGAGGTGTTCTCACCTCCAGCCCCTGCCCCAGGGCGAGGTGAGCAGGAGTAGGGCACAGAGAGTTGGGGCTGGCAAGAGAGAAAGGGGAGGCACCTGCCTTGCACAGAATGGGAAGGAATTGGAAATCCTGGAACATGGGGCCATTTGCTGTAGAATCGCAGGGCAGCCAGGGCTACGCATCTAACATTTGTGGAAAGATCCCCCTGCCCCACCCCTGTAACAGGCCCTGTGCTGATCCCCCGCCCCATGTGTTACGAATTATACCTGATAGGACACGCACACAACTGCTGCGAATTATACCTGATAGGACACGCACACAAATGCTGCGAATTATACCTGATAGGTCATGCACAGTTCGAATCTAGGCTGAGGCACGTAAACAAAGTCCACAACTGCAGAGTTCCCAAAAGACACTAAGTTTATTACGCTCGAGCGTGGTGCCCCCCTGCTAGCCAGGAGGGGACCCCGAATACAGATTATACAATGGTGCATGATGTGCTTGCTTTTAGACATTGGTGGGCCCCAAACCAAAATGGAGTCACATGTGCTAACTTTTCCTTAACAATGTCATACCCCATGTGCTGGTGGCCCCGCCCCACTCCCCCATGCTGATTCCCTCACACGGAGGATTAGAGGCAGGACTCCTGGGTTCTTTTCCCATCCCCCTCACTTGCCGTGTGATTTAGGCAAGTCCCTTCCCTTGTGGGTGCTGGTTTCCCCATCTCCTAATTACATCCCACTGCAGCCCCGAGCCCCGCCCAGGGGCTCACCCCCTCCTGACTCTAGCTCCTGGGCCCCTTTGTCTGGCTGAGCCCCAGTGGGCGGAGTTTGAGTGGGGGGAGGGGAGCGGACCACGTGGGGAGAGGCTGGACCGCGTGGGTTACTCGGCAGTGCAGCCACAGAGCAGGGCAGAGCGAGACCCACCCTGCACTGAGGGGTGTCTGGTGCAGCATGGGTGAACCTGCAGCTTGGCCCCCTTGCGCGGGCATGTGCCCGGCCCTGCACACTTTGACCCCACCCCTCCCAGCCCTTCTCTCCAGCCCACATAGCTCTATAGGGCCCGAGTGCATGGGGGGGCCACCATATTTCCAGGGTTCACTCCAGCTGCTGGAGCCAATCAGCTGAGCTGTGCACCTGGTTGCCTGGCAACGTGGGGATGTAGGCAGGGAGAAGGGTAAGCAGCCAGGTTGGAATAAAAACCCCGATGCTAAAAATAGGGACGAAGGAAATACAAATAAATAGAACAAGAAGAGCGCCCCCTTGGGGCAGGGCAGGTCCCTGCACAGCGGCATGCTTGACCCAGGCCAGCGCCTCCGGGGGCAGGGACCTGCAGCCCGAGAGCCCCGTGCACCCGACGTCCATTGCTTCCTGTGGGTCTAGCGCCTCCGTTGCCTTTTGGGGGCAGCCCACCAGGCCTGTGCGGCGTGTGTGTGTGTGTGTGTGTGAGGTGGGCACACATCTGGGGCTGTTCCGGCAGGGTGGTGCGCATGCATGTGTTGATATGTGCGCATGGAGAGGCGGCTGAGTGTGCACGTCTGGGCGTGTGGCTGAGCACGTGAGGGTGTGCGCACGTCCATGGGCGTGCTGGCACGTTAGTGCGTGTGTGTGTGCCTGCAGCCAGGCCCCGGTGTGTCTAGACAGTCCTGGGAGCCACTAGCCTGGCACGCGTTTGCGGTGGCCCGACCCCTGGCCTGGGGGCAGAGCAGTGGCTGCCCCGTGCCTGGCTCCAGCGGGGCACGGCCGTGCAGGTTTAAGATGAGGACGAGGGGTCCCTGCACAGGACGAGCTCAGCACCCCTTCCCCCCGCTGGGCCCGGTGTGTCGCATGGCATCTAGAGCCTGCGACCCGGAGGGGGGCCCAGTGCCTGATGCCATCCACCGCCCCGCCGCGCTGAGTGCCCCCCAGGCCGCCCGGGGCCACTGTCCTCGGCGGTGTGGCCACAGCCAGGCCCTAAGGCCCCCCGCTGCCCACGGCCGGCCAGCCTGCCCCACACCTGGGGTCACCTCACCTCCCAAACAGCCAATCAGAACGCAAGCTATGAGCCCAGCCCAGGTGTGCCCCGCCTTGCCCCCCTCATCTTCCTCCCCCACCCCCAGCTACACATTCACCCTCCCCCACCCCTTGCAGCAGAGATCCCAGAACAGCCCCCACTGTTATCCCACAGTTGCCACGGCAACCGCTTGTTACCCAGATGCAAACCCACCAAACTCACAAGCTGTCAGTGGCTCGGGCCCGGATCCGGCACTGGCCATAGCCCAGCAGCCCCCCACCGCGGAAAGAGCCCACCCCACACCTGCAGTCACCAAGGGCTGTCATCAGCAGGCGTCCTGCAGTGCCACGGGGGGAAGGGACGTGGGCCCAATCACAACCCCCCCCCCCCCCACCGCAGCCTGGCCCAGCCCCCCCAGCCCCATCCGGCTCTTGGGGAGGGGATACCTGGATGCACTGCAGGGGGACCCACACTTCCACGCTGGAGAAGAGGACAGCTGTGGAGCCATGGTCTGGCTGTGCCTGGGGCAGCCCCAGAGCCAGGCTGGGCTGTGCCAATGGGGCTGGGCAGGGGAGTCGGCTGGTGCTGTCTTGGCCCCTCCTGGCTGGGGTCTTTGGGCTCATCTCCTGCTCCCCCCGAAGCCCTGCAGAGCCCCGGTGACGCAGGGGTCGTGTCGGCGAAGGGCCTGACAGCCGAGATCCCCAAGGGCCCCGGAGGAACGGAGAGACGGTGAAATGGGATCCAAGCGAAAGGGACCAAAGTCCTGCCTTGCCCCCAGCCTCGCCTTGGCAGGCCCTGGACGGTAAGGGGGATACGCTGCGCCCCTCCTGAGATTGGCCCTTTCTCACGCCCCCTCTCCTCTCCCCAGCCCCAGAGACATCCAGTGCCCTCGCCCTGCGCTCCCTGCCTCTCTCCCACCCCGGCCCTGCCCAGGGCACCTTTCCGCTGGCGTAGTGACCCCGTCTCGGGGTCAGGTCTCTCCACCAGCCCCCAGCCATGCTGGGCTCCTGGGCCAACACCCGTCCCTGCCTAAATCGCTCTCTCCCCCTCCCCCCATGGCCCAGGAGTCGCTCTGATGAAGCCGTTCCCTTTGAACTGGGCACAGCCAGGTGCCCCCAGGGGTCAGCCCCATGGCTCACGGGGGCGTGACTTAGGGGAGGCTCAGGTGGAGCTTTCTCCCTCCGAGGAGGAATGCCCCCTGCTCTCCCCGCGCAAGGCGTCGACTGGCAGGCTGACAAGCGGAGAGAGGCTGAGTAAGATGTTCCCTATCACCTTGGAAACGCGCTCCCTGCTCTCGACGCCTGAAATACGCCTTCACCCCAGCAGAGGCTGGTACAGTCGCAGCCCCTCCTCCACGGTCTGCCTTCCCCTCCGTGCATGCACCGTCGGAGAGTGAGACTGCTCGCACAAGCACGGGACGAGGCATGTGAACACACGGCCCACGCACAAGGCCATGTACGCACCGGCATGCTCCCAGCATGGATCCACGTGGACCAGAACACACACTGCTCCGAGTGCATGCGTGCGCACACACACACACACACAAATACACACACCCGCCAAGTTACACAGCCTCTGTGGGGTGCATTCGCCCTCTCAGGCAATTTGAAATCGAGGCTGGATTCTTTTTCTAGCTCTAGTGTGAGCAGGCGTTAATGCAGGCCCTTGTCTGGCCTGGGCTATGCAGGAGCTCAGCCGCGGGGCCCTGTCAGGCCTTGGGAGCCTGAATCTGCCTGGTCAGTTGTGCTGGCAATGCCCAACGAACGACACGCACAGCCAAGCACTGGCAGCCCGGCTCCCTCCAGCACAGCGCTCTGCCGCCATGCGTGGGGAAACAGGCAGATTTCCCTCTGCTCATCTTACACTGCCAGCCGGCGCGCTCCACGTCACCACGGCAGGTCTGAGCCACCCCACCTGCGTGCCCCCAGGCCAGGAAATGGCCTCTGGGCTCAGTTCTGACACATGGGCTCCATACCAGGATATCCTAATGCCACATGGGGGGCACTCAGCATGGGGCCCCGCAGGTCTGTCACACCCCAAATGCTGATCTGAGCAGCTCGGTTTGGGATGTGCGTGGATACGCCCTGGTGGGACCCACCTTTGCCCCAAGGCTTGTATGGGGCACACGTCCCCCTGGCTCCCCTAGGACGTCCCTGCAGCAGAAGCCAGAAGGAAATGGATGTTTTATTGCACACCAAAGCCAAAATCGAAGGGTGAGAGGTTGATTGGCCCTTGGCACAGACATGGGGGAGAGGCAGAACTGAAAGACCCAGCAAAGGTCATCAGAACCCCTTGGGGCCAGCGTGGGACAGTCTCCTGGCTGGTTTCAGAGTAGCAGCCGTGTTAGTCTGTATTCGCAAAAAGAAAAGGAGGACTAGTGGCACCTTAGAGACTAACCAATTTATTTGAGCATAAGCTTTCGTGAGCATCCAATGAAGTGAGCTGTAGCTCACGAAAGCTTATGCTCAAATAAATTGGTTAGTCTCTAAGGTGCCACAAGTCCTCCTTTTCTTTCTCCTGGCTGGGCGTGCAGGGAGGGGCTGGGAAAGGAGGATGCTCTCTTGCAGAAAGGCAAGGCATTTCCCGAGGCTGCACTCCGCCCATCCCCCTCCTTTCACACATGGCTGTGTGCTTTATCTGCAAGAGTGCTCTGCCAGTTTTCGGCAGGCAGCCATGCAGAAAGGCCAGGCTCTGGAGCAGATGTGGGTCCAGCAGATGGAAAGCAAAATCTTCACCTCAGGAAGAACGGGGAGGCTGGAGCGATGGAAAAGAATCACCTGTATAAATCTGGCTCACACCCCCCCAGCCAGGCACACAGAGTGCCTCTCTCCACCCCCACGCTGCACACAGGCAATCCCGCAATCCACCCTACCCATGCACCCCGGCCACGTGCCAGACACCCACCCACCCATCCACAATGAGCCTCCTCAGAGAATAAACCATCCTTTGTCCTTCAGCATCTGAGGAGCTCAGTTCACCTGCAGGCCAGGTCAGGATTAATGGGGAACAGACTCAGAGGAGATGGGGTCAGAGCCAGGAGAAGAGCCCAGGTATCCTGACCCCCAGTCCCTGCACTGAGCTTGGCAATTTGCTCCCCGCAGAGCTGGGGCCACGAGCCTGTAGGGCTCCCAATGGGGACCCAAGAGCACAAGTTTCAGCCTTAGGGTGACTGTTACAAACCAGGGCACAAACCCCACGTGGCCCCTGAGCTCTGAACTTCAATTTTACCACCCAACTGCACTGAACTCCTCAGACACCAGATCAGCCTTAAGACAGAGTCCCAGACAGTCCCCTGGGGTATGCCCCCAGGTGAGTGGCAGAGGTGACAGATGGCCTCTGGCACCATGAATCACAGCAATATTTGGGTTATGCCCAGTCCCCGAGTACCAGTCACTGATCCCAGCTCAATTGCGCTTTAGGCCTCACACCAAAGACAAGGCTGTAGTCAATCCTATAGTAACTGCATGACGATTTAGTAAATAGGAGAAGGAATTTAGAGTGATATTTACAGGGTTAAAGCAGGGAAACACAGACACTCAAGTGAGTTAGTCTTAGGTTTCTAGAGGTAATAGGGGCTCTATTTGACCCATATGGCTTACCCAGGCTAAGCAGCTGGGGATCTCTTGCGTATGCCTAGAAATACCCTGCCCCCAAGAGACCAAGCAGCACAGAGATAACTGGCTCCTCCTTGTTAGCAGTTTTATTCTCTCCTTCCCACATGCTTTTGGCTGCACAGCTTAGCTGGTGGGAGGAGGCCCTGCCTGGCTCCTCTTTACGGGGAGGAGGCAGAGGAACAACAAAAATCGTTTGTCCTCTTGTCAAGGGTATGTAGGGAACTTCCAGCTTCCACGATGGTCCATCTGGTATTGAGGAGCCTTTGCCGTTGGGCCGGACATGACCCCGTCTGCTGGAGACCAGCCCATCACCCTAGCTAACCTCTCTCTCCTGTCTGGTGATTTACGCAATCACAGAGGCTCACAACACGGCAGCCCAAATTTTACAATATGGGACACAGCTGAGATTAATGGCGGCAGCAACTCACAAGCATCCAATAAAGTCTAAAGGCCAAACACATTCTTCTCCTTCGAATACCTCTTTTAACAGCACGAGTGCGCAGGTCAGCCAGCCAGCCTGATTGCAGCTGTGTGTTTGTCTGTGTTCAGCTGAGACCTGGGGACCGTGGCACGAGACGGCACCTGGTGTCCCAGAGCCTCTTTGCCCTGCGGTGACACTGGAGATGCCGTCCCAGGTCTGCACGCTGTGCTTCGCTAGTGAGGTCAGGAGCATGTCCTCCTGCATTCGCAGGGGCTGGTACCTCTGCACAAGGCATCCAGCCACAGATCGCACCGGGTAAGGGCCAAGGCAGAGAGAAGAGAGAGGAAATGCTCCAAGGACGGGGTGCAGGTACAGTTCAGGCCCACCCCCCCGGTGCCTCACACTCACAGTGCCTGTCCCCCCAGTGCTTGTCACAGCACAGAGTGAGGGCACGGCCGGGGAGCATTCCCCAGATCTCCCCCCCCTGCCCCCCGCCGCAGCCCACAGGGATAGATGACATCCAGGCAGCCGCCAGAGCCTAGCTGGGGTCCTCAGCCCCCTGAGATGCAGGTCTCCCCTTTTTTTCTTGGGTCTCTGTCCCTGTTCCCAGGCATGGGGGAACCACACATAAAGGCTGAGCGGGACCAGACCGTGTACATGCCTGAGTGAGGAGTGTGTGACAAAGTGTGGGGTTCTCTTGTTTTTCTCTTGGTTTTTCCCATGGTTTACATGCAGAGGGGGTGGGACTCAGTTTCCCTGGGTGTTGCTGTTTTAACGAGGTGATGGGAGACGGAGTTTGTTGGTACAGAGGACCTGAAATGGAACTTGGGACCCCAGCCAATGGCCTGGAGAATGGAGACCCCAGCGACTGGTGACCGGGAGGCCCAGCCGGGTCTGGGCAGTGGGAGGATAATGGGCTGCGGAGAGAGGACCCCGGTGACCTGACCAGCCAGAGGGAGGAGAGTCTGAGAGGAGAGGAGGCCCAGGCGACCCCGTTTACCTGGAGAGAAGACAATGGACAGAGGGGGGCTTGGGGCCAGTGATCTCAGAGGCCTAGCTGGGAAGCAGGGGAGCTCGGGGCTGGAGAGAGGGAGCAGGCAGAGCCCCCCTGGGTGCAGGGGAGACTGGGATGTGCTGGGCTGAGGGAGGCCAGGCCTGAGGCCCTGGGAGTTTCCTGTGCTGGGTTCAGATGCTCGATAAACCCTCCTGTTTTACGCTGGCTGAGAGTCGCTCCAGTCTAGAGATCAGGGTTGCATTATTCCCTCTGGGAGTGGAAGCCCCGGGCGTCCAGAGCGAGTGGACTCCCTGAGGGGGCCCACGGCAGAGGCAGGCAGGCTAAGGCTCAGAGAGGTGCGGCTCCAGGAGGTGGAGGGGCTGGACCCCCGAGAGAGAGTGGCCCTCGAGAGGGGCTGTCACACTGAAGGCGGTTCCCCCAGGGACTGCACGGGCCAAGAGTGGGCACGACCTGGGAGTCCGTGACAGGGGGCAGGAACAGATCAGTGAAAACATGAGGGGACAGCTCTCCTCCAGCCCCCGGGGGATGCGCGATGGGGCCACTCTGGGTTCAGAGACTCCTTTTGCCTCATCTTGTGCATAAGAAAGGCCTGACAGAGCCAGAACACGCTCAGGTCTCCCCCTGCCCCAGGCTCTCGGGGAGCAAGACGCCATCGGTGGTTTGACCTTTCCTGTGGCAACATTTCTCACAAGAGGCTATTAAGGAATCTGTGTAGTAAGAGGTGAGAGGTAAAATTCTGTCATGGATGAGAACGTGGGTAAGAGAAAGAACACAAAAGCCAGGAATCAACAGTCGACTTTTAAGATGGCAAATGTTAACTGGCCTGGGTTGAGAATGAACTGTAAGCACTCAGGGGAAAGCTCAGGGTGCCATAGGGTGCCGGAACAGCCTTGGAATCCTAGCAGTTAAGGATCTGAAAACTGGTGAACTGGCTCCTGTCTGTATTGATGCAAATTACCTGACTGACAGGGAGAAGAAAGACTTGCTAATGGCTGTTAGCACAGAGAGCACACCCCCTCAGCCAGTGAATTCTGTTAAACAAAAGAAATCAGGGTTTGATCCTACAGAACAAGGAGGAAAAAGAGAACTTAATTTTGCAAAGGGAAGCCACAGGGTAACCCTAAAAGGCCCAAACCCCAGTGGTATTGAGCCAAAGGTGTGGCATGACAAAAATGATTGTAGATGGACACTTGCAATGGATTTGTTGTTGTTGCTAATGGTAATTTTGGTAACTAATGTGTTGCTATTACCAAGAACTGTAGAAATGTCCAATGTGCCTAAATCTTTGGAAAAAACCCTTGAACATGTTAAAAGGATCACATGAGAACACACTAAAAAGAACAGGAGTACTTGTGGCACCTTAGAGACTAACCAATTTATTAGAGCATAAGCTTTCGTGAGCTACACGTCATCGGATGCATGCAGTGGAAAATACAGTGTGGAGATTTTATATACACAGAGAACATGAAACAAAGGGTGTTACCATACACACTGTAAGGAGAGTGATCAGGTAAGGTGAGCTATTACCAGCAGGAGAGCAGGGGTTGGGGGGAAGGGGAACCTTTTGTAGAGATAATCAAGGTGGGCCATTTCCAGCAGTTCACAAGAATGTGTGAGGAACGGGGGCGGGGGGGGGGGGGAATAGTTTTACTTTGTGTAATGACCCATCCACTCCCAGTCTCTATTCAAGCCTAAGTTAATTGTAACCAGTTTGCAAATTAATTCCAATTCAGCAGTCTCTCGTTGGAGTCTGTTTTTGAAGTTTTTTTGTTGAAGAATTGCCACTTTTAGGTCTGTAATCGAGTGACCAAAGAGATTGAAGTGTTCTCCGACTGGTTTTTGAATGTTATAATTCTTGACGTCTGATTTGTGTCCGTTTATTTTTTTACGTAGAGACTGTCCAGTTTGGCCAATATACATGGCAGAGGGGCCACAAGTCCTCCTTTTCTTTTTGCGGATACAGATTAACACAGCTGCTACTCTGAAACCTGAGAACACACCGTATGTTAAAAGGCCTTGTTATACTGATGTTTCACAGTTAATGCTGTAAACAGTATTGGAACTTTTCACAGGGCAAAAGACATTCCAAACCTAATGTGCTGTATGAAAAGGGAAACTGAGGCACACTACCATATCACTTTCACAGCTAAATGCCAAGATTCCTGTACTATGGACAACATTAATATCTACAGTGACTTGATGTTAATTGGGTTCTAAACATTTGCCAGCATTTGTATAGCTAAAGTAGCTATTTTCTTGAGCTCTTGACATCACATGAGGCATACAGGAACCATGCTGCAAGAGCAGATCCAATCCAATATTGTTCTAACCACGTTTTACCTGGAGTTTGTAAAGCGATTCAGTCATGTTATTGAAGATGACTTTGATGAACCATTTCGGTTATACACCAATACTAGCTGTAGAAAGACAGAAGCTCTTGGGATGCAGTCAGTGATGTTTGTGTCGTCCCTTCCTGCATCAGTTTTGTGTTGGGGGTGTGATGTTATTGACATGAACTGTGACCGTACAGATCATTGTTGCAACCAAGGTCCTATAGCTGCACCAAATCCTGTAAAAAGGAGGTCCAGTAAGGTGTCTATGGAAAGGTTATGATTTGCTGGTTGTGATGATGCTGTCTGTGAGTGTATCATTTTGTAGTTGAAGTTATGAATATTGGCTGTGTACTTGTATCTCAATGTGTTTGATTCTAAGCCGCCTCAGTGAAGCATTTGGTCAGCTTCTTGAGAAAGGACAATTCTCAGTAAGTGCCCAATCAAGAAACACCCAGGGCCTGGCTACACTTGCAGATGTAGAGCGCTGAGAGTTAAACCCACCATCGGAGAGCTCCGTAGGGAAAGCGCTGCAGTCTGTTCACACTGACAGCTGGCAGCGCACTGGGATGGCCACATTTGGGACTTTGGGAGATGCCAGCCCACATCTGAGCTTTCCTGGGAACATTCAAACTAATGTGTAAACAGTGGCGCCAGCCTGTAAAGCACTGAGTCAGACATGGACATGTGATTTGCCCATGTGACTCCAAACTCCATCTTGCTGCTGTGATATTCCACAGTAAGAACAAAGGGGTGTCCTTCCACAGGGCAGAGAATATAAAAGGCCCTGGAAACCCCTCCATTTTGTTTCCAATCCTGCTTCTTACCTCTGGAAGAACTTTGCTACAAACTGAAGCTCTGAACAAAGGACTGAAGGACCCATCCCAGCTGTGGATGATCTCCAGAGACTTGATTTGAACCTGCAGTTTATTCCATCACTGCTACAAGCCTGAACCAAGAACTTTGCCATCACTGTATGTCACTGATTCCACTTAACCAATTCTAGCTCTCATCTATATTTCTTTCTTTTATGAATAAACCTTTCGATTTTAGATTCTAAAGGATTGGCAACAGCGTGATTTGTGGATAAGGTCTGACTTGTATATTGACCTGGGTCTGGGACTTGGTCCTTTGGGATCGAGAGAACCTTTTTTGTTTCACTGGGGTATTGGTTTTCATAACCATTTGTCCCCATAATGAGTGGCACTGGTGGTGATATTGGGAAACTGGAGTGTCTAAGGGAATTGCTTGTGTGACTTGTGGTTAGCCAGTGGGGTGAGACTGAAGTCCTCCCTGTTTGGCTGGTCTGGTGTGCCTTAGAAGTGGAGAACCACCAGCCTGGGGCTGTAACTGCCCTCCTCTAAGCAATTTGTCCTGAATTGATACTCTCAGTTGTGTCCCACCAAGGGCAGCATCGTTACACTGCCCCAGCCCCATGAAAGTGAGTGAGGGTAGGGGAGAGCGAGCCACCAAGGGAGGGGGAATGTAGTGTGGATGGGGCCTTGGGGGAACAGGCGGGGCCTTGGGGGAAGAGGCAGGGCTAGGGTGTTCGGTTTTGTGCAACTAGAAAGTTGGCAATCCTAGGGTGCCACAGGGGACAGTTCAATGACACCTCTGCTCAGAGCACATCAGGAGTAACTCAAATCACACAAGATGGTAGAATGCCTAAGGAAGGGGAGGGAAAATAATACTGACAATTACTATGGAAGCACCATCACAGTTCCAAAGTTAAGCTTGTGATGAGTTTTGCACTTACAGCAGAAATCCAATCACTGCATTATGCATCTTATGAAGTGGGCTTTAGCCCATGAAAACTTAAGCTCAAATAAATTTGTTAGTCTCTAACGTGCCACAAGTACTCCTCATTCTTTCTACTGATACAGACTAACACAGCTACCACTCTGAAAGGAATACAGTGTGTCCTCCCCAGAAATACAGCACTTATTTCTTCAGTATGGAATGTGAAATAGAGAAGGCACCATGAGCTAAGAGTGGAAAGAGCTTTTGCCAGCTTGTGTTACAAACCTAACCAGATTTAATACATATTTGTATAAGGGGCACCCTGGAGTTTTTAGTTCTTATATTTGTTTACAAGATGCATGTAATTCTCCTCAAACCAATGTTTTCTGAAAAACAACTAGAGCAACTCCATGCTTATCATGAAGAACCCTACAAAAACAAACGAGTATGCACATGACTGAGGAAAGCCAAGTTAGGGTAAGGAAGTATTTATTTTTCAGTCTTCAAAGAGTCTGAAGGTAAGAAATATATATTTAAACATTATTTTAAAAACAACTTGATTATGTCCTTTTAATAACTTTGGTATTTAAGAATAAAAATTCCAACATGTCTTGGTACTCTATGTTATAAATATGCATTCTTTACATTAGGGGGTTTGAGATCTATCAGGTAAATGCCTCATTAAGCTTGTTTTGTAAAACATGTTATTTACTTAAGAGCTAATTCCCAGAGGCAAATATTAAATATAAAATGAGGCAGTTCTAGGGAATCAAAAATGTTTTTAAATTAATTTAGTTTGTGCCCGTGAACTTGGAGAAAGGTGCTAGGGTGACCACGCTGGAGACTACCATGTTTGCTTCTCTGTGTGCACACGATCTGGCATTCCCCCGCCCAGGCCCCCGGCACGGTGAAACAGCCGACTCTGGGAAGCCCTGTCCCTATGACCGATCACCAGGTTGAGGTGAGTTCAGTCTCCACAGGCCAGCAGAGGGAAAACAAGGGATGGCCAAACTCCTCCCGTGATCCCAAGTCCTGACCCCAGCTCCAAGGCAGCTGGAGCATTCGGCCGCGGGGCAACAGCGAGTGACCTTCCCCTGCACACCCCGGTGGCTGGGCTGCAGAGGGACTGGGCGGCCGGACCGGGCGGCAGAGCTGACAGGGGAGCCTATGGCCTACGGCGACGGTACCTCCCGGGGAGCAAACCCTGGGGCCGGTTTGGAGCGCGTCCCAGGAACTGCCCTAGGGGCCAGTGGGCACAAACAAGGGGCCTCGCACGGGGCCCCAAGGGCCAGGGCCGCCCAGCTGCCTAAGCCGGGGGCACGGCCCCTCCCTGGGGAGAGCCCCGTGGGGCGGGGGGCCCGGGGCGGGGGGAGCAGGGGCTGAGCCCACCCTGCTGGTGCAGCGCAGACCAAAGGCTGCTGGGAGCAACAGCCCAGGGTGGGGGCGGGGCGGGAGCCGCCCCCTAATGGCCCCTCCCCTTCACACCATGCCCCGCCCCTCTGCTCCATCGGGCGCAACGTGCTTGGGTCACAGCTGCTCTTCCCGCCTTGTCACCCATTGGCCGGACTCTCAGCCAATGCGAAGAGTGGGATGACGCCCCGCCCACTTCCTTCTCAGCCATTCAGGAGCATCCATCTTCTTACGTCCAGCCCCGTCAGCCAATCAGGAGAGTCTCCTCTGCGCGGCTGCCCCGGCCCCCTCTCAGCCAATCAGGGTGTCCGCGTCTCGCCCGCCTGCCCCCGTCTCAGGAGCGGGCTCCCCAGCCGGCCCGAGCCGCGGCCATGCAGAGGGTGCTGGGGGCCGGGCCGCTGCGCGGGGAGGCGCTGACGACGGCTGGGCGGAGCGGGCGGGCCGGGCTCAGGCGCCTAGCGGAGGCGGGCCGGCGTAAGGCCGCGTTACTATGGCAGCCAGCGAGCGGCGGCGGGGCCCCGCCAACCGGAAGTGACGCCCCGGAAGGCGGAAGTGGCGGGGAAGGCGGCCGCGCTCTCGGGCGGCGCAGCGGGAAGCACGTGGCGGCCGCGGCCCAGGCCGGCCTCGACGCGCCCGGGCTCCTGCCCATGGTGGAGACGTTCTGCACGCGGGCCATGCGCGTGGCCGAGGCTGACCTGGTGCAGCAGCTCCGCAGCCCGCGGCCCGAGACCGAGAAGCGGCAGTGGGTGCACGGCATCCTGGAAACCATCCAGCGCTGCAGCCACGTCCTGGAGGTCTCCGTCCCCGTGAAGCGGGACACCGGCCACTGGGAGGTGGTCGAGGGCTGGCGGGCCCAGCACAGCCAGCACCTCCTGCCCTGCAAAGGGGGTAAGGGGCTGGGCCTGAGCCCAGCCCAGCCGGCGCCTCCCCGCCCGGCAAAGGGGGCCGGGCCTGAGCCCAGCCCAGCCCAGCCCAGCCGGCGCCTCCCCGCCCGGCAAAGGGGGCCGGGCCTGAGCCCAGCCCAGCCCAGCCGGCGCCTCCCCGCCCGGCAAAGGGGGCCGGGCCTGAGCCCAGCCCAGCCCAGCCGGCGCCTCCCCGCCCGGCAAAGGGGGCCGGGCCTGAGCCCAGCCCAGCCCAGCTGGCGCCTCCCCGCCTGGCAAAGGGGGCCGGGCCTGAGCCCAGCCCAACCCAGCCCAGCCGGCGCCTCCCCGCCCGGCAAAGGGGGCCGGGCCTGAGCCCAGCCCAGCCGACGCCTCCCCGCCCGGCAAAGGGGGCCGGGCCTGAGCCCAGCACTTCCTCCCCTACCCAGCCTCTCTTTCCATTAACACTTCTCCATGAGCCATTCAGACGAGAAGAGTGTTGGCGGGGAAACGCTCTGCCACCTCCAGGTTGCTAAATGAAACCTGAGCAGCTGTATCTGGATGGTGTCTGGTGCCTGTGAAATAACCTTCCTTTCTCAGAGCAGCTGAGAGAAACAAGTAGAGCTGAGTGATGGGCGATTTGACCTTGTGACTAGGTGCTGCCATTGTAGAGAGGCCGGCCATGGCGGTGGGCCCTTTTTGACTCTCTATGCCACTGGCTTGCTGGATATGCAGGTCTCCTTCATTTGTTGTCTCTCTCCTTTTCCCCAGGGGTTCGGTTTTGTGAGTCAATTAGCATTGATGATGTAAAAGCCCTGGCAGCCTTAATGACCTACAAATGTGCTGTGGTGGGTAAGTCAATGAGAGTTGGGAAGGCGCCCGGTGGGCTCTGTCAATGGCGTTGTGGTGCTCGGAATGCCATGCTCTCAAAGTGCTGCGTGTAACTGTGACAGGTGTGTGTTAGCCAAGATGTATTGTGCTGTGTAAACTGTGTGGTGGTGGGGGCTCTGAAGTGCCTTAAAGGCCCATTGCTCTGAATTTGGGATGCCCCCAATGCTCTTGAGTGGTGGGATCAAGGAGTTCTGTTCTATCTTGAAAAATTGTGAGTGCTGGAGAGGGGGTTGTGACGTGTGGTAGGTTATCACGTCCACCACCCTTTGTTGGACTGGAGAACTAATGAATGAGCTTGTACTGTCCAAGGGAGTCTTGAGCAGTGTGAGACGGTATATGCTGGGGGCGGGCGTGATTGGCTCATGCTTCTCTCTGCATAATTCATGAGTGGCTTAAGAGAGCCTTCATGCAATTTACCTGGGTGTGGGGCTCCACGTGCTGATGGCTGAGTGATCACAGTGCCTGGAGGGGCTGGCTACTTGCCACTGGCATAGCGCTGTGAGAGACAGCCCAGGCTGGAGAGTGAAGGGGGCACAGCAGTCCCACAGTTCCAGGTTGTACCCCGGAGGTCCTGTCACAGCGGTTTCACTCATGAAATACATCTTGTATCTCCTGGTTGTCATGGATTCAGTTCTTGCTGGTGATGTTTGTGACAGATACAGGTTCACTAGCCATTCTTTGTTTTGGACCTGGGCCTTACAGATGTTGTTATGGAGGCAGTGACAGGTTAGTGTTGCCGGGGGGTCTGGTCCTGTACTCTAGTTACCAACCGTACTTCCTTTGCTCCCCTTCTGGATCGATGCCCCAGCAGACTTTAAGAATTGATGCAGTCACTCGCACAGCCCCTCTTCATAACAAAACAGTGAGTTAGGGCAGGACGTCTGTATGCCTGTCACTGATCTGGCTGCCTGATGTCTTTCAGATGTTCCCTTTGGTGGTGCCATGGCTGGCGTGAAGATTGATCCAAAGAAGTATTCAGTAAGTTGGCCTTGTTTCCTTTTTATTGTTCATGCTCCATTTGCACAGGATTCCTGCAGCCATTCCTCAGTGTCCATGTCCTAGTGATGCACTCTGACAAGCAAGGAAGAGGCATTGGTGGTGAGCAGCTCTCTCCAGTGGCTGTGAAAAGCAGCTCTGGGGGAGAAAGAGCTGCTGAGCTTTGATTTATGATTCAGTATATTCAGCCAGGCGGGTGACAGGAGACACGCGGCTGGGGCTGTACCGGCAGGCGTGTTGGGGCAAGTTGTGTGAGTTTGAGTTGGGCTGGAGGGCTGGGCATTCCTTGAGCTGTGAGCGGAGGGGACCAAGCATGCAGTCATTGCTCACTTCAGTTTAACGGCGCCCCAGTTCTGTACGGCGCCAGTTGCATTAACTCCTGCAGCGCCTCAGCCATGCTTGAAGCTTTGTGGACATCAGAACACACGGCCTCTGTCAAGGCATATGGCACCTGCTGGGTGCCATACCTCAGGTGTTTGCTTTGCTTTTGGGGCCCTCAGTAATGGCTGAATTTTGATGTTCTTGCACAGGAAGGTGAGCTGGAGAAAATAACAAGGCAGTTTACGATTGAAATGGCCAAGAAGGGATTTATAGGTGAGGGTGGCTCCTTCCCACATTTTTCTCCAGGGCTGTATGAAAAATGACTGCTTTGCAGGTAGGCAAAGGAACCAGCAGAGAACCAAGCGGCTAGGCAACAGGTGTCCTGGGGCCACTGCTTGTCACGTTGACCGATATTGTCTTATTGTTTCCTTGTCTGTCTGGATCCACTTGTTTTCACCTGGCTTACACTTAGACTGCAAAACGTCTGGGATAAGGCCCGTCTTTTTGTTCTGTGTTTGTAAAGCACCTCGCACTGGGGGTCCTGGTCCCTGGCTGGGCTCCTAGGCGCTATGGTAATACAAATAACACAATAACAGACCACTGATTTTGTGACCTTTGCATTCCATCGAGATTCCCCTGGCCTAGAGAGCCAGGGGTGTGTATATGGAATCTGAAGCTTTGTAGTTCCTTCTCCCTCAGCATGTGACATGGATCAAGGGAGAGTCGTCACACAGCAAAGACTCTTGGAGTCACCATGGGTGTGTGAGGGTTGGGAAGAGTCATGGCAAAGCCCAGGGGCAGTGAAGCTGTGTGAGGCTGTGACCAGAGTGGATAGGAAATGCCATGTTGCAGACAGAAGATCATTAGCTGTATCTAAAGGCAACAGTGGGTTGTGCTGGGCTGGCCTTGTAATCCCAGGGCCCTTCAGAAGTGCAGGTACTGTGATTTGTTTGAACCAAGAGACCGAACTGAGAAGGAACCAGAATTGACAGATTTGTTATTCCTGGCAGGGCCTGGAACTGATGTTGCTGCTCCTGACATAAATACAGGGGAAAGGGAGATGTCCTGGATTGCTGACACCTACTCCCACACTCTCGGGTACAAGGTAATGTTGGCTTGTCATACAGCCAGCTGAGATACTGCTGCTGTCAGGGAGGTGGTACATTCCCATGGCTTGTCGGGCGAGCTCCCGCTGAGGTTGGGCTCGATGTGTTGGGATGGTGCAGACTAGCTGGGTTTAGTGCTAAAATAGGGTTGACAGTAAAGTTGCTTTATCTTTGACTGGGCTGGGCACCCGTGGGTCAAGGAAAGTCTGAACTCTAATGGGCCTTGTTTTCTCTGGACTGGTCGAGCGAGACGAGGTCTTGACCTTTGTTCTTCTGTTTGGAATTGTAGGATATCAATGCCCATGCCTGTGTGACAGGGAAGCCTATTAGTCAGGGAGGAATCCATGGGAGAGTCTCTGCCACAGGCCGTGGTCTGTTGCATGGGGTTGAGAACTACATCAACAGCACTCTCTATATGAACCTCATTGGCCTGAGCCCCGGGTTCCCTGGCAAGACCTTCGTGTTGCAGGTAAGCACTGGGCAGAGCCATAACATTGTAAATGAGGCTTGTTTTCTTGTGGTCTTCATTGTCGCCATCACTCCATTCCCAGCGGAAGTCAGCTGCTGTGCATCCTCCTTCCACGCAGACAGATGGATGTCGATGAATGAGCCTTTGGCTTTCAGGCTCAGCTACAGCAGTGCTGCCTGACGTTTATCTCCCAACTCTCTTGTCTGCCGTTGAGAACGCAAACCGTCTCCAGATGGGAAGACAGTTGGCCTCAACAGCTGACACCCTGCGGCTCTGTGAATTGTGCTGTGGGTTGGTGCAGCGTCCTGTGTTAGCCTCTCCCTCCACCCGTGCCGTGGAACATCCCAGTGCAGCTTGCTACACATCTAATACCTTGGAAACAAAATATGTCGCAGTAGCTGGTTGCATGTTGATTACACACTAAGGCCAGATGTTCAGAGTTCGGTGCCTGCAGCTCTGCCACTCCCAGGGGCACATGTCAGGTACATGCAGAAATAAGCAAGACCCCATGTTCGGAACCAAAGTCTGCTGCAGGAACCCCTGCATTTTCTGAAAACCAATACACCAGTGTTAACTTATTAGTAATAATTAATACATAATTAATCCCTGGCATTTTCTGTAATGCTCTTCAGTAAATCTCAAAGGGCTTTCTGTTTTATTTTAATATGTTCTACCACCATGCAGCACCTCTCATGCCCCCGCTCCCCAGCTCTCTTAAACATGCAGTGATGGCTCATGGATGTAAAATGTAGCAGAGAATCTCCTTCTCTCCATAGGAACCAGGGAAGCAGTAGCTAGCTTCAGCGGGTCAGCTCCCTGGCAGCAGGCTGGACGCTAGCTCTAGCCTTCTGACCCCTGCGCTTGGATTTGTGGAATAGTGCAGAGAGCACGTGCTGTAATGCTGCGTCCCCTTTTGAGGAAATCTGCAGTGAAAGATACAGCTCCAGCAGGGCAGGGAGATGGTGAACAAAATACCAGGTGCCCAGCCAGAGCAAAATGGTGAATTTTGCATCTTGGGAATCTTCCATATTATGGAACTATGGAGTCCACAGGTCCCAGTTCCAAATTAATGGGGTGGTTAGCACTTCTTAGAGTTGTTGTTTCAGGCTCTCTGCAGACTCAGGCAGGCAGCGGTTGCAGACTGTAGGAACTCGGACTGCATGGGTTGCACTTGGCTCATGTTTTCAAGGCTATCTCTGCAACCACAAGGGCTAGAAACATCTTTTCTTTTTTTTTAAAGAAGCTGAGATTCTGGAGCATGATTCTGTGGCCTGGGGAGAATTCCATGGAACCCAGGAGTTCACAGGGCTTTGCATGTAAGCCAGGGTCCGATTCTCAGAGGGCAAAGTACCCACAAGTGCAGTTGAAGTCAGTGGGCCCTTTGGGTGCTGAGCACCTTGGAAAATCAAAGGTGTTACGCACAAACATGTTATGTAACTCTGTGCCTCCACCCTGGTGGGTCTGTGTCCAAAGCCCCACTTGCCTAACATGGGCTGCTGTAGGACTGGTGTCCTTAAGTGTCTTTGTGCTGGGTGAGAAGTGAGGGAAGCCTGATTTAGCCAGATGTGTCTGGGTGCAGTCAACCTGGAAGCTTGCCTTCTCTGGCTGCTCTGCATCTCTCTCCACCTTCCCTCCTGTCTCTGCCCCGCAGATCCCAGTTTAGGGCCTGCCTTGTAACCATGGTGAAATGCTTCCCTCTTGTGTGTCTCAGATAGCTGTGCCCTCTTCTCATGGTGCTGCCGACTCACTCTTTGGCAAATGCTGCTACACTCCGACTCTGCTGATCCAGCTCGGTGGTTTATTTTTTCCAAACGTTGCCTGCAGAATCAGCCCGGCTTTCTGTCTTGCTGGATGTCATCGCATTTATCCTGCCAAATGGCAATGGAGCACTTACAGCTCCTGAGCTTTGGGTTCATCAAAGTGGCCTGGAGCGTCTAGTGCTAATGTGCTGACTGCCTCTGGCAGCATTACTCACGCTCACAGTCCCTCCTCACCCAGTTCTCTGACAAAAACCTTTCCAGGATGATGAAGAAGCCTATGGCCTGGGAGCCGAGTCTCCCTAGCCAAAGCTCAGGAAAATAGCATCTCTGGACTCTGGTGTAGGAAGTTCACTCTGGTCCTGTGATATTTGTGTCCCATGGTTGTGTTCCTTCTGAACCTATTTACACAGGCACCAAGTTGTTAAAAGGCTCTCCGTGTGTCTGGCCATATTCAGGTATAAGAGACAAGGTGGGGAAGGTGATGTCTTTTATTGGACCAAGTTCTGTTGGGGAAAGAGACAAGCTTTCAAGCTATACAGAGCCCTTCTGCGGGTCTGGGAAAGGTGCTCTGAGCGTCACAGCTAAAGACAAGGTGGAACAAATTTGCTTTGCATAAGTAGGTAACACACATTTCAAGGGACCGTTTACGTTGAAGTGGCCTGTTAACATCTCTCCAGGCATAGTGGAGAAAGAAGGGGTGGGGGGTGAGTGGGTTACAGATGGTTGTAATAAGCCATAAATCCTGTGTGTGTTCGGTCCATGAGTTTGTGTCTAGCAGAGCTATGAACTGAAGTTCCGAGGCTCATCTTTTGAACGCGTTGTGCAGGTTTCCTTTGAGAATGCAGGAGCAGCTGTGCCTCTGAAGCGTTTCTAGTGTGAGCATAGTCCGTATGTCTGTCGGAGCCTGCGGTGCCCTGTGCACCCAAACGTATGGGCCAGTGGAAACAATGTTATCAGACTTCCCGGCCTTTCTCTGCTCCCCACATTGTGGTACCTAGGAGAGCCTGCCAGCAATATCCCACACAAGCTGCGTAGCAACACTGGGGATTGACCCTCCAGTCACTGATGCCCATTGCTCTCAGACTGTGCAGGAAGGCTGGGGTCCTGAAAACATAACATGCTAAAACTCCTGTTCCCATATCCAGTATTGAATTGGAGAGGTCTTCTGCGTGTTTGTAAAACAGTCCCTTCGCTTACCGGCACTCCCCCTGCTTTACATGGTCCATTTTAGGCAAGTTGCTATTTTACTAATACCCACAAATGCAAACGCACTGTAGCCTGTGTGCAGCAGTGAAACTGGCATGGTCTGTCCTGCCAGAGCTAGCATCTACACTGCCGAGCAGGGATGGGGTTGTTCTGGTGAAGCTGCTGAAGACTGGTTGGAATACATTTGTCATGTTTTAATCAACGACTGAGGAAGGTGTGGCTCACCTGCATTGTATTGAGCGCCCTGCCGTTTCTGGGCTGGAATTTGGTGGGTGATGAATCTGAAAAGACATGGTTGATCATTAGCCTGGTCGGCACATGTTGTCCAGGCATTCTAAGCCTGGTCTCTTTCACATTCAGCTGTGAGTGGTGCAATGTGTCCATTTACATTCAGGGCTCGGGGCTGTCTAGCTGTCTAGCTGACAAGCACACACCTGTTTCTTCAGCATCTGAAATGAAGGGCTTCGTGCAGGGTGACCACCTGTATGGGAGTGATGCTTGGCTGGGAAAGGGCTGCTGCTGGGCATTGGTTTTTCTTTTCTGATTACCCATTATGAATGGAGCTCCCTTTCTGTGGGACGTGAAGCTCGTTGCCTCCCAGCTGCTTCTTCAGTCCAAGAGAAATATGCCGTGACCTGTGAGTCCGTGCCTCAGGCCACAGAACTCTGCCAGCCAAGCTGAGATGGTACAAGGAAGTGATGGCTCCAGGAGTCACCTCTATTGAATTAACTATTCTGAGCAATCTCCAAAGGGATTGTGAACACTTTCTAATTAACTTACTGGGCTAGTGAAGCAGAGGGAGAGGCCCTTGGCTGCTTCATCTTTATAGTTTTTCTGTGGAAGTTGTTTTTGCTAAATAAGAAATTGGTTTTCAGCTTTGCTTTAAGAACCTGACCCTGGCCAGCAGCTGAGCTAGGATCCAGGTGGGGCAAAGACACCTGCCTTAAGGGGAAGAACATAAGAACAGCCACACTGGGTCAGACCAAAGGTCCATCTAGCCCAGTATCCTGTCTGCTGTCAGTGACTCTTTCAGGTGCCCCAGAGGGAATGAACAGAACAGGGAATCATCAAGTGTTCCATCTCCTGTCTCCCATTCCCAGCTTCTGGCAAACAGAGCTGGAAACAGCATCGTTGTGCATCCTTGCTAATAGCCAAGAACCCCGCTATTATGAGGTCTCCCTTACCTGCAGTAATTCTTCCTCCCTCTGGTTTCTTGGAAGCTAATTGAACCAGCATAGGAGGATAAAAGGTCTGTCTAACATTCAGCTAATGTCTAGCCTGCCTTGACCATCCAGGGGGAAAGCCCATTGCAGGAGCTGGTCTTGGTTTTTTTTCTGGGTCCATTTTCTCGTAAAACAGAACACTATAGCTTCCTGCTCAGAAGCAGTTAACCTGTCATGACTGCACATTGTGGAAGTGATTGTGAATGCCGAGGCTGCTGCGTGACCGGTCCTTTCATCCACAGCGGGCCACTTACAGTGCCAGAACTTGCTGAGTAGCCGGCAGCCCTCCAAAGACTGAATCTCATTACTGGCTCTTAGCCCACACGTTCCTGAGTGCCCTTGCCCCTGGATACCATGAGATGGCTGTTGGGCATTTTCAAAGCCAGTAGTGCCCTGCCCCAAACACCTTAAAGGGCCCCAGTGTGGAACTCCTGGTTCGTTTTTTCATGTGTGTTTGGATTCCCCCACTTAGCGGCTCTCTGACCTCTCTGCTTGTAGGGCTTTGGCAACACGGGCCTGCACACCATGAGGTACCTGCACCGCTACGGAGCATGCTGCGTGTGTGTCGGGGAGGTGGATGGTGCTATTTACAATTCCAGCGGGATCCATCCCAAGGAACTAGAAGACTATAAGAAGGTAGGTTCAATCCAGACCCACAAAAATGTGGTCTTAATGGGGGGTGGTGTGTGAGTGTCCAGCCCAGCTCCAGATGCAGAAGAAATGTGGGGAGTGGACAGCTCCTCTCTTCTCTTCTCCTGTAGATTATGGCTTAGGCGTCTACAAACGCCAGCAGAAGCCAGCCATGGACGGCTGCTGTGGTGCAGCTGTGAGGCACTTACAGAAGGGGCTCTGCAAAGCAGCTGGCTGGGCACTGCTGAATTGGCCTTGTCATTCCAGGAACATGGCACCATAGTTGGCTTTCCCAAAGCAGAGCCTTATGATGGCAGCGTCCTCGAAGTACCTTGTGACATCCTCATCCCAGCTGCTATCGAGAAGCAGCTCACAAAAGATAATGCGCATCGGGTCCAAGCCAAGGTACGCAGTACAAAGAATGCTCCCCTTCCCCATCCAAGAGTGCCTGAAGCAACGGGAGCTGTCCCAGGTACCGGGGAGCAGAATTTGGCTCTCTGTATATAAATGACCCAGTGTAGACTGACTGTCAACATGCAGCACCTTGCGCTCTGAGCCGGCCCTTCCTCTCTGCAATTGTGCAGAGGGAATATAGATAGACGGGTTCATCTGAATACAGATAAGCATTCCCATGGTGCTGGAGCATGAGGCAGAGGTGATGAGTCGCTCTTACGGCATCCAGGCACCAGTTGCCACGGTCAACGTTCCTTATGGAAACCTGAGTGGTATCAAGCGTGTGTGGTGAGTCAACACCTCACGTCTCACCGTGCGGGGAATTGCTAGAGCAGCCTCTTGTGCGCCTCTCAGCAAGCTAACCCTCAGCCCCAGTGCAGCCATTCGGGCCATGCCAGAGGGCAAGAAAAGGGTCAGGAAACCACCGGTGGGGAGAGACATTTCAGAGGGGGAAGGAGATCGGTATCCCCTGCACATGGGGATCTTGTCACTCTCCACTAGGCAACAAACAAATGCAGTACCTCGGGGTAGCCAGAGCTACCTGGGCCAGGTGCAGCGCATGGAGACCACAGGTCCCAGCAGGCATGATCTCCGCCACGTGGCTCACGGTGGAGCAGGACATGCTGGAACTTGTAGTCGCTCCAGGCCCGAACTCTGCCGTCGTCTGTACTTTACACAAACTCTGGGCAGCCCTGGGTTCTGGTGAGTTACCAATCTGGTCTTCAGCTGGTGCAGGCTGAGCAGCCTCGCAGTAGCTGCCCGCTGGTGCTCAGCACCCTGGGAAAGGGCTGCTAGAAATAACCCTTGTTAAGAGGAGGGAACAAGGCTGCGGCGAGTCTCCCATCGCGACCGCAGCCCTGTGTCCACCTCCTCTGGGCATTGGCTGCCTCGTGCCTCCGTTTGTGCTTCACAGATTATCGCCGAAGCTGCCAATGGCCCCACGACACCAGCGGCCCATGAGATCTTCTTGCAGAGAAATATCCTCGTCATCCCGGTACGGCCGACACCTCTTCGCCCTGGCCCCGGGGACTGTGGTCCTGCGAGTCAGCCCAGGGCGTGGGGTAAACAGGCGGGAGAGCGTTCCTTTGCTCTCCCTGGCCACATGGTGGTTCCTGCCCCTGGTGCAGGTGCAGCGATTCTGGCAGGAGCCGGGTCAGCAGTCGGAAGGGGACCTAAAGCGAGGTGCTGACCACACACGGTTCCCCATGCGACTCCAGTTCCTCTCCCATGAGAAGGGTGGCAGGAGGAGGGAGGGACCTGCCTGCAGCCGCTGCCCTAGGATGACTCTGGAGCGGATGTATCGGGACTCTGCTCTGTGTGTTGAGGGGCCTCCCCGCAGCCACAGGAGGGTCTATTCCATCGCGGCCTCTCCCCTCGCAGGACCTGTATGTGAACGCGGGCGGCGTGACGGTTTCCTTCTTTGAGTGGCTGAAGAACCTGAACCACGTGAGCTATGGCCGCCTGACCTTCAAGTACGAGCGGGACTCCAACTACCACCTGCTGATGTCTGTCCAGCAGAGCCTGGAGCGGACCCTTGGGAAGGGCAGCGGCGAGATCCCCATCGTCCCCTCCCCGGAGTTCCAGGCCAGGGTGGCAGTAAGTCCAGGCTTTGTCTGCTCTGCGTGCTGCTCTGGTGCTGGCAAAAGGGCAGCCTCACTCCAGAGCTGTGGACCAGATCCAGGCCGGTGCTGGTGCAGGGACAGAGACCTCCCTTATTGGGGTGCAGTGGGTGCTGACATGGGACGGGCCAGGACAGCTCTGAGGGCTGCCCAAGGTGTGCCCCTGCTGCAAGGGGCCCGTGGGTCTTCGCAAGGGTGCAGAATTCCCTGGCTGCAGCCCTGACCCCAACTCCCCACAGAGCACTGCAGCGCCCGGGGCTGCTGTGGGGGAGGCACAGAGCAGGCTTGGGGTTCCCGGGAGGACCTTATGCCAGCTCTGCAGCCCCTTTGCCCCAGTGTCACTGGTGTGGAAGGGCCCCAAGGAAAGGATGAATCGGCCCTGGGACTAGACTGTCCTGACTCCCTGAACCCTTTAAGGACAAATGGCCAGAAGGGTGAGGGATAAAAGGCAGGGCTGAGGCTGGGAAGCGCAGCCTGCAGGCCCCAGCCGGCTGAGCTTCATGGCAAAGATGGGGCTGTCGCAGGGGAGATGCTGGCTCCCTGGGCTGTAGGCAGCCCCCGGTTTGGCTACCTGGAACTCAGCCAGCGGCTGATCCCAGGGTTCCTGTAGCCAGGGGTGTGTTGGAAACCCAGTGGTGCGGGCTTGGAGCTGGGCTCTGTACTACTACGAGGCTGACGCCAAGGCCGTAGGGACCAGTCCTTGGAAAGGGGGGACTGGTGCTCAAGTGGATGGGGACGAGTCGGCGTTAGAGCAGCGAGGCAGCGAGAGCCCTGCAGAACTCCCAGGGTCAGGGCTTGGTTCAGGTTCAGGCTGGGGTTAGCGAGGGACGGAGCACATGTTACGGTGATCCGAGACCTGGGCCAACCAGGTTCATGCTGGTGTAAATTGGGCGCAACCCACTGAGCCAGGGAGTGTCCCCGGAGAAGCGCCGCAGCAGCCTGCCCGGGACAACCCGGACCACAGGGTTCGCCTCATGGCCACCCAGCCTGCGCTGGTAGCCCCTCCGTGGAGCGGGCTGCCTCTCACCCCGAGGCGGAGAGCTGAGAAGGCTCTGTCCGGCTGTGCAAGGGGGGTGATGCTCAGCTCATCCCTGTCCAGGGATTCATTTGTTTTCCCCTTGCAGGGGGCCTCCGAGAAGGATATCGTGCACTCGGGTCTGGCCTACACTATGGACCGCTCGGCCCAGGTATGTGCCTCTGAGCACCAGCTGCGGTGATGCCTGGGGGGAACGGGCCCTCTTCCTGACTGCCCTGGGGTCCGAGTCCTAGCCCTCTTGTTGTGAGGGTTCTGTCTAGTATTCATACGGGGCCTGCACACCTCGGCGCGCCCGGGAGCTGCTCTGAGGGGGCCCCGGGGATCAGTGCCAGGGCAGCGGTTTATTCCGTTCCCTTTCTTGTGGGCGCCCCCCGGGTTGTAGCCTAGTTCGTAACTTTTCCATTGTAGCCGAGTAAAGAGCTTCCCTTGGCCATGCCTCTGCGCTGTTATCGCACAGGGTGTGAGGCCTGGGAGCTCCCAGCTGGCAGTGCAAGTGCCTCTGACCAGTTGCGATCTCAGGGCTGCTCTAACCACAGCCCTGGGGCCTGGGAGCGGCCTGGGGCTCCGGCAAGCCCCTGGGTGCCGAGTGAGGCCCCGCTGGTGTCCAGCCCCTCCCAGGCCTCACCCACGCATGTTCTCGCTGCTGTGCCTGGATGGGGAGCAGCTGGCTGAGCGAGATGCAGCCTCGCCCTGAAGTGCCTGACGCTGCCACTGCCGTTGTCGAGGGCTGGAAGCCGACGGAACGTCTGTGGGTAGAACTGGGTGCTGCCCAGACTGAAGGCCGAGGGGAGGTTCCCGCTGGAGATGCGCTGCCGTGGGGGGTGCCTTGTATAACCTGCCGAGGACGTGGCCCATACACAGGCCCTGGGTCCCAGTTACCAGGTGTGTTAGCAGCGCTAGGATCGTTCCGTCCGAACTGCTGAGTGCAGGCTTCTCCTGCGACTGGGAGAGCCCTGCTAGGCCAGCCCGGAAAACCCCATTTTCCCAGGCACGGCCTCTCCACTGCCACTGAAACCCTGGGTCTGACCTGCCCCGTCTCACTGCTGGAGCTGCAGAAGGGATGGTCCTGGGCCCAGGCTTGCTGGCAGCTGCTGGATTTCACTGCGCCCCCCCCCCCCCCCCCCCCGCCCGCCCGGTTCTCAGCCACCTGGTGTCCAGCTCAGCCCTTGTGCCTCTGCGTATTGTTTTCTAGCAAATCATGAACATGGCCACGAGGTACAACCTGGGCTTGGACCAGAGAACCGCTGCCTACCTGTGCGCCATCGAGAAGGTGTTCAGGGTGTACAATGAAGCTGGGTTCGCATACTGACGTGAGCTGTCCCCTGGCCTCGGCCCTCCCTCCCCAGGCTAAGGGCACAGCTGCCGAAAAGCTCCCGGAAAGAGACTCTCGGGGGGGCGGGGGGAGAGAAGGAGAAGTGCTGGTGGTGGGGGTCAGGGCATGTTTGTCCCTGTGGCTCCAACCTCAGCCCTCCTGCGTTGCAGAGGGAGCCGCTGCCGAGGCTGCGTTGGGGTCACCTAGCTCTGTGAGTGCCACCATGCATTGTCTCTCCATAAACCATTTACTGGGAGCACTTAGGCGGGTTTGTTTTGCCCGATGGCAAATATGAAAAAAACCAGATGTTGAAAATAGAAAACATCAATACTGGTGTAAACAAAGAGGAAGGTTCCAGCCCGTGGGCTCCGCACTAGTATGCAGATAGACCTGACCCGCTGTCATCCTGCAGCCACAGGAGGAGGTCCTGGTTCTAGAGAATGAATATCCCCCTAACATACAGAGCTACCAGAGCACGAGGTTGAGGACGAGCAGTAACTTTGAGTTTAGAGCCACGCTTTATAGTGCCAACCCTGGACTCCTTAACAGTGCGTTGTCCGCCGTATGTGCCCTGAGTGTTGTGATTCTAGACAGACCTAGCCACCGTATGGCCCAGTGTAACTTCAGCAGTTACTAAAGTACTCTTGGAAGTGCTGGCATAGCTCAGGGTTTGCTGTCTCTCCTCCCTCTTTCACTGCTCTTCTGGAGAGAGAACTTTTCACACAAGTTTCTTTTCACTTTTTCCCCAAAGTTCCAATTTTTCCAGACTCGGCCTTAGAAGAAATGGAAAAAACCCCTGTGTTTTTCTGGGACATTTCCATCTTTTCCCCTGGACCGCGCCTTCTCTAGTCTTGTCCTCCTGCGACCTGAGAGCAGGTGCCCCTTGGGTGGGAAAAGGGTCCATCTGATTTTGGCAACCCCTGGGTGCCAGAACTGCCTGGCCCCATGACTGCTGAGTGGGTGTGTTGGCTGGGGGGCTGCAGGGATCTGGTAAGGGCTCCGGGTGGCTCCTGCACACGGACCCAATGTGCAGAGTCTGGCTGCTGCCTGTGTGCACCCCTGGCTGCTGGCAGGGTTTTCTCCCGGGGCCCTGCCTGCGTTCCAGGGCAGAGGGAGCCCGTTCTCACTCCGTGGCAGGAGCTGGGGCCCAGGGCGCTGCGGGAAGCTCTGTGGGCTGGCAGAAATGCTGCAGAGGGGATTGCAGGCAGCAGCAAACCAGTTGTGGGGTGGGGCTGTGGGCTGGTGCCCCTTCCCTTCTGTGCTGGGGAAGGTGACCAGCAGGCCTGGCTTGGGGGATGTAATTTGGGTGGGGGACCCAAGAGCGGTGGCCTCCATTGAAGTGCGAGTGCTGGTTCATTGTCCCCACCTAGGCGGGTTGCCCTGGGTTCCCCGTTTTCACAGCCTCACCCTTTCTCGGGGCTGCGCCCTGCCCCCAGGGGCTGGCTGGCATTTGCTGAGTTGGGGATGACGAGGGCCCAGAGCAGCGACCCCCGCAGGCAGGAGCTCTGAGCCGTGCGAGGGCCACGTGTGCCTCTTGTGAAGGCCCCAGCTTGGATCGTGGTGTGCAAGCACCATCCTGTTCCTAGGTGTGGGACCGTAAAGGCTGCCCAGGAGTGAGAGAAGGGCCCCACCTCTGCTCCTTGTGCCTGGTGTGTTATGGCGTGTTCCTTGGGGCCCAGACCACGCAGGGTTAAGGAGGGTCCCCCCTCACACGCAGCCTGTGGAGACGTACTCTTGGGACCTGGCCCCCTTGTCTGGGCACCTGCCCAGATGGCAGTGGGGTGCCGTCTTCTGCAGCTTGCTGAACCCCCACCTCCTGCATCAGCATGTCCCCCCCCCCCTCTGGTGCCTGCGTCGTGGCCTGGCAGGTGGGGTCCTGGGCAGCCCGGCACCAGCCCTGAAAACCCCCGACGGCCTCGCAGCATTCTTCTGGCCCGACCCCATCGCCCTTGTGTCCATCCACGGCCCCCTCTCCCTGAGCCCTTCAGGAGCATGTAACCCAGCCACAGGGCAGCGGCAGGGCCTAGGGGCACCAGGACTCCTGGGTTCTTGGCCTGGGTTGCTGCGGGATGCTCAGCATGTCACTGCATAGCCTCATGCCTGCTTCTCCCCCCACCTTATGCAGGCGGGTCAGGCCACCTGCTTCCTGGGGCCATGCACTGTGGGGCTCCATGCACTTACAGCCCTTGGGGCTGGGGTCCCAGGCAGCCTGTCCCCTGACCTGTGAGAGCTGGGCCACGTGGTGGGGGGCCCAGAGCCAGCCCCCCAGTGTGCACTAGGCCCTTCCCCCTAGAGCAGCTGCCCATGGGGCCTCATAGAATATCAGGGTTGGAAGGGACCTCAGGAGGTATCTAGTCCAACCCCCTGCTCAAAGCAGGACCAACCCCAACTAAATCATCCCAGCCAGGGCTTTGTCAAGCCTGACCTTAAAAACTTCTAAGGAAGGGGATTCCACCACCTCCCTAGGTAACGCATTCCAGTGTTTCACCACCCTCTTGGTGAAAAAGTTTTTCCTAATATCCAACCTAAACCTCCCCCACTGCAACTTGAGACCATTACTCCTTGTCCTGTCCTCTTCTACCACTGAGAATAGTCTAGAACCATCCTCTCTGGAACCACCTCTCAGGTAGTTGAAAGCAGCTATCAAATCCCCCCTCATTCTTCTCTTCTGCAGACTAAACAATCCCAGTTCCCTCAGCCACTCCTCATAAGTCATGTGTTCCAGCCCCCTAATCATTTTTGTTGCCCTTCGCTGGACTCTCTCCAATTTATCCACATCCTTCTTGTCGTGTGGGGCCCAAAACTGGACACAGTACTCCAGATGAGGCCTCACCAATGTCGAATAGAGGGGAACGATCACGTCCCTCGATCTGCTGGCAATGCCCCTACTTATACATCCCAAAATGCCATTGGCTTTCTTGGCAACAAGGGCACACTGCTGACTCATATCCAGCTTCTCGTCCACTGTCACCCCTAGGTCCTTTTCCGCAGAACTGCTGCCTAGCCATTCGGTCCCTAGTCTGTAGTGGTGCATTGGGTTCTTCCGTCCGGACCCTGCACTTATCGTTATTGAACCTCATCAGATTTCTTTTGGTCCAATCCTCCAATTTGTCTAGGTCCCTCTGTATCCTATCCCTGCCCTCCAGCATATCTACCACTCCTCCCAGTTTAGAGTCATCTGCAAATTTGCTGAAGGTGCAATCCACACCATCCTCCTGATCATTTATGAAGATATTGAACAAAACCGGCCCCAGGACCGACCCCTGGGGCACTCCACTTGACACCGGCTGCCAACTAGACATGGAGCCATTGATCACTACCCGTTGAGCCCGACAATCTAGCCAACTTTCTACCCACCTTATAGTCCATTCATCCAGCCCATACTTCTTTAACTTGCTGACAAGAATGCTGTGGGAGACCGTGTCAAAAGCTTTGCTAAAGTCAAGAAACAATACATCCACTGCTTTCCCTTCATCCACAGAACCAGTAATCTCATCATAGAAGGCGATTAGATTAGTCAGGCATGACCTTCCCTTGGTGAATCCATGCTGACTGTTCCTGATCACTTTCAGGATTGATTCTTTGAGGACCTGCTCCATGATTTTTCCGGGGACTGAGGTGAGGCTGACTGGCCTGTAGTTCCCAGGATCCTCCTTCTTCCCTTTTTTAAAGATGGGCACGACATTAGCCTTTTTCCAGTCATCCGGGACTCCCCCGTTCGCCACGAGTTTTCAAAGATAATGGCCAAGGGCTCATGTTGAGCCAGGTCCAGCCCGTCCCCATGCACCAGCCATGGGCTCTTCCGAGTGCTGGAGCAAGGTGCCGGGGAGGGGGGATCCCTGTGGGTGAGCTGAGGAGACCCTGCAGGGTGCTGACTGCATGCACCTGGGGGCTGCTGGGGGACAAAGACACCCTGCAGCATGAGGCAGAGGCTGGGACTGGCTCTGAGCCACGCTCCCCCTGCCCCTCAGGGCAGAGGCCCAGGTGAGCATGTCCCCTAGGAGCTGGGCTCAGCATGGTGATTTGCCCCCTGACCTGGGGCAGGGGCTTAGCCCAGAAGCCCCTGGCTGGAGGCAAGTGCCTAGCACCCCCTTGTGGGGTGTGACCCCATGCCCAGCCCTGTGGGTTACACACCATGACCCTGCCCCAGGAAGAACAGACCCACACCAGCAGCTACAGACAAGAGCTGGCTTTATTCACGGACGGGGCAGCTGTGTCACTGGCAGCTGCCCCGAATCGCACACGCAGGACGGGGGGGGGGATCCATGCCACGTCACAACACAGCATCGGGGGGGGGGGGGGCTCCTTGGGACGTTGTTTGGTGAACACAGACACGACAGCATGGGGGGGGGCTCACAAGGGCATAAACGATCCATCCGAATATCAAAAAAAGTTCCACGAAGACAGGAGCAGAATCACCGTGAGGCACGTGCAAGCGAATGTACAGCAGCCCTGGGGGCGCGCGCTCACCAGGGTCCCGGCGGCCAGGCCGCTCGGCTGCACTAAACATGCGGGGGACGGACACGGGGCCGGCCGGGCTTATGGCACTGGGAGGGACGCAGGGCGACAAGCCGGGCCTCGGCCACCCAAACCGCTCCGGGCGGTTGGCCGACGAGTTCTCTGAGCACTACAGGACACGACACAGCAACACGGCCTCCGGCGAGGCCCCTGGGAGTGGGGCTGCAGGAAGAACTTGTGACTTAACGGGGTGGAGGGTCCTCGCCATCGCCCCCTGCGCTGGCACCTGCCCGGGGAGGGGCACGAGGGGGTACTGTCATTATTGTGCTGCTGGTGGAGGTGGCGGGGTGGGCACGGCCATTACGCCTCCGGCTCGTACTCCTGATAGTCCTGCAGAGAAGAGACCGTGCCTGGCGTGAGCCGGTGATTGCGCCGTGCCAGGGCACCCAGCTCGGCCTCCATGTGGGCAGCAGCTCTGCAAGCTTGGGCCTGGCCGGGGGCTGCCCCAGGGCCCTTGCCCCCAGCGCGTGCTGGGGACCAGCTGCCCTGGCACCTCAGCAGCCACCGCGGAGCAGGTTAGCAGAGACCCTGGGCGGGACGCGGCCTTGCTCCACCTGGGGCTGTGGCCCTGGCTGCCTTCTCAGAAGCCTTTGCGGCTGGCTGGACCCCCCGGCTGGTCTGCACCAAGGCAGCGGACCCAGCCCCAGTGCAGGGGAGAGCAGCCTCTGGGCTGCTCCGACTGGTGCCCTGTCTGCCCCTGGAGCCAAGACCCGCCGGGCGCCGAACGCTCTGACCACGCCCTGGCCCCGGAATGGGCCCTGCTGGGGGCTGCTGGGAAGCCACGACACCAGCACCGGCCAGGCTGGGCAGTGCCTGCCACGGGGGCTTTTCCACAGGCCAGCGGGGCAAGGGACTGGGCCTGCCCCCTCGAGCGGCCTGAAGGCACACGGGTGACATCTGTCCCAGCGCAGCCTGCTCCGACCTGGGGCTGTGACCAGGCTGGTGCCTTTCCCCTTCAACAGGGCAGGGTGTGGTGTGAGCTGCTGGGGCTGGGGGGGTCTCACTACGCTCAGCCGGGGTGTTACCCAGCTCACTGGGTGGGACAGTCCCACGGTGCAGAGGGGCTGCAGAACGGGGCCTATACTAGCTCCCAGCCACAAAGAACTGCAGCCCCACTGGGCCTTGGCCCCCACAGCCTGCCCTGCCCAGGAGCTCCCAACTCTGCGAGGGGCTTGGCCTGGGCTCCCGTCCCTGCTCCAATGGGCCGCATGGGAGAGAGTCCAGGGCAGGCCCGTGGCCGTGCCCAGTGCCCCAAGGTTCTGACCCCCTGGCCTGGCCCCTGGGTCAGGGCTGGGCCTGCGGAGGGGAGACCCACCAGAACGTGTCTGGGGAGGGGTCTCTGTACCCAGGGCCACACGCCGCCCAGGCCGAAGGGCTGAAGCTGCTGTGGAGTCCAGGGTGCGGGCAGCAACGTGGGAGGGAGAGGGTCAGCGCTTTGTGGCTGGTGCCATGGGCCAGGTGAGCCCATCCCCCAGGCATCTGGGCTCCTGCCCTGCAGTGTCTCTCCCCCCGTGCCCCTGCCCACGTACCTGGGGCGGCTCCTCGTAGTTCTCACCCTCGGGCTCTATCAGTGGTTCCTCCACGGCCTCCTGCCCGACCTCCTCAGGCTGCAGGGGAGAGGGGGGTGTCAGGGGCAGTTCCTGGGGTGCCCCACCGCTGGGCCCAGAGACGTGTGTTACTGGGCTTTGGCCAGTGCCCCTCACTCCCGACCTGCAGCCCCCTGCCAGCCCTGCGGTGCCCCTCACTGACGACCCACAGCCCCCTGCCAGCCCTGCGGTGCCCCTCACTGCCGACCCGCAGCCCCGGCTATCCCACCCCGGGGCTCCCTCACTCCTGACTGGGCTCTGACTGACGCATGGTTACTAATGGATTTCCAGGGGGCAGCAGGTGCATCTTGGTGCTGCTCAGTCTCTATTTGGCTGGGGGGCTCCAGGCTTGGCCCCCCCTGGAGCTTGCAGGCTGCAGGCCACACGCCCGTGTGCTCCCTCCCTAGAGCTCCCGGCTTGGGGACCCCCGGTGCCAGGTACGTGCTGCCCCTCCTAGGGCGCAGCCGCTCCCTTTTGGGGAGGTGCCCAACCCCCTCTGCTCAGGCCTGGGCTTCCAGTTAGATTCCAGAGGGTGGATGGGCCCCAAAGCCCCAGCAAGTGTGGGGACCTGCCCCTCCTCCAGGGCTCACGGCAGAGGGGTGGGGGGCAGCAGGGCTCTGGGGGCCAGGGGTGGGGGGCAGAGGCTCTGGGAGGCAGAGGGGTGGGGGAGCAGCAGGGCTCTTGGGGGCAGGGGTGGGGGCCCCAGGGCTCTGGGGGATGGGGTGGGGGGAAGTAGGGCTCTTGGGGGCAGGGGTGGGGGCACCAGGGCTTTGGGGGACAGCCCCGTGCAGCTGAGCGAAGGCACCGGCCCGGCCCCACTGGTCTCCAGTCCCGCAGCCCGGAGCTTGGCTGGTTGAGGGGGTGGCTGGGCGCTGCCCGCGGTGCTGCAAGGAATGGGGGGCAGAGGGGCTGGGGGCAGTGCTGGGCACCAGGCTCCTGGTGCTGAGATGGGTTGTGGGGGGGAGCCAGGCTGGGCCATGCCCTCTGGGCCCCTGGGCTCCAGCCCTGGCTGGCTGCCCCACACTGGCCTGTGTGTCGGGTTTGGGCTCCTCAGCCAGGGGGCAGCACCCCTCACAGCCTGGTCCTGCTGACCCACAAGGGGTCCAGCTCCACCCGGCGGCTGGGCCTGTGCAGAGCCCCCTGCCTGCCCCCTTGGGCCCCATGGGCCCTGTGCTGGGGCTCGCTGCCCTGCCCCCAGGAGTGGCTCAGCCACGTCCTCCCCTGCCCTCCCTGCGGAGCTCCCCGCTGCCGTGGCCTCCTTGTTTCAGCTGTTGCTATTTTCGGATAAGCTGGAAGCGAACGGCTCATTGTGGCAACTCGGCTTGCGGAGGCTGCAGCTGTCGGGCACCTCACGGCTCGCACGGCTCCAGCGAGAGCAGCCACGGCAGTGCCCGTCCCTGCACGAGCACACACCCACGCACGGCCTTTACACGCACCCGTCCCTGCTCGTCCCTGCACATGCATGTGACGAAGTGGGACTGTTCTTAATGTTTCCTCTGAATAGTGTGGGGGTGCCTCAGTTTCCCCTATGCAGTACTTAAGTCTAGGTGGTGGGGTAAGGGTGTATGATCATTGCAGAGCCCTAGAGGGCAGGGGTGTGCAGGGGTCTGGACACAGACAATGGCCGACACCCTGTTTCCTGGCCACTGATGGCCTGGGCCCTTCCCCCCTGCAAGGTGAGAGCTAAAGGGTTGGAGAACAAGGGAATCAGGTGACCTCCTGGCCAGGGAAAGGGACAAAGCCCAGGGGAGGAGGGGCTGGAGGGAGTTTCAGTTTGGGGCTGGCTGGAGACATGGAGTGAAGGGCAGATGGGGTTGTCTGACTCACGGCCCCCCAAAATGGACCCAGCTGAGGGGTCCTGTTCTCTGCACCTACAAGCTCTGTGTTAGACCATGTTCGTGTCGTCTAATAAACCTTCTGTGTTACTGGCTGGCTGAGAGTCACGTCTGCAGAGTTGGGGGGCAGGACCCTCTGGCTTCCCCAGGACCCTGCCTGGGCGGACTCGCTGTGGGAAGCGCACGGAGGGACAGAGGAGGCTGAATGCTCTGAGGTCAGACCCAGGAAGGTGGAGCCGGGTGAGCTGTGTGTCCTGCAGACAGGCTGCTCCCCGAGAGGAGACTGCTCCAGAGTCCTGCCTGGCTTCATGGGGAGTAGTTCCAGAGCATCGCCCGGGGACCCCGTGACAGTGCACACACCCACGCACGGTCTTTACACACACGCACACGTCCATACATGTCCCTGCATGTATACACCCTTCCAAACACACATGTCCATGTACACACGTGCCCACATACGTCCATGCACCCCCGTCTCCACCCGCCTGTGCACGCATCCCAGCGCATCCCTTCTCTACCGGCTGGGCACACCCACGCACCCACTCAGCAATTCCCTGCCAGACAGTGGTGGTGCCGTCCTGGCCTCCCACCCAGCCGCGACGGGGGAGTCACTCACTCAGCGAAGGGCCGCCTGCTTCTCTTGCTGCTCCCCAACCGGCCAGGCCTCGCTCATCCCGCCCCGGCTGGGTTCAGCTGCAGGGGAAGCCAAACCAGCTGCACTGAGGGGCTCATTGTCTGCGGGCAGCTGGGCAGCCTGGCTGGGGCTCACGGGGGCTCAACCCGATTCGCAGTTGGACTTTCCACCTTCCAGAGGCTCGCCCCCCTGGCACAGACTGGGCCCTGCTGCACCTGGGGAACTCCCTGCTGCAGGGCGAGCTGGCCCTTGACCTATGCCAGGTCAGCTGCCCCCCACTGGGCTCCAGAGAGGGCATCTGGGCCTAGCGGGAAGGAGGCAGTGAGGAGCTCGGGGGAAGCTGGTGAGAACTGGCCAGAGCTGGGAGCCCCTGAGAAACAGGAGGCTGGGGCAGGGCTCCCTGGAGAAGGGGAGGCTCATGTTTGGTCAGGGAGCTGGAGTGGGAGGGTGGATCCCCTGAGCAGGGGTGGGGAGGCAGAGGGGGATGGGAAACCGGCTTTTGGGGAATTACTGCAGCAGTGCCCGGGGTGTGTGTGTGTGTAACAACCCCTGAGATGATGTTCCTTTTCATGGGCAGAAGACAGGGGAAACTGAGGCAGGTGCAGTGGGCAGGGCCTGACAGCCACCCTGTGGACATGGGTGCAGAACCCCCTTGGTCCCCCTGCAGAGGCGGCAGCCCCCGGCTCGCTGCAGGGGACACTCACCTTCAGGTCAGTGGGGAACTCCTCCTTCTTGACCAGGCCGGTGGCGGCCGCGATGTTCCCGGCCCCCGAGATGACGGCCCCTCCCAGCTGGGACGCCTGCTCCTTGGTCTTCTCAGCCACTGGAAGAGGCAGGCGGAGCCGCGTTACAGCGCCCAGCCTGGGGGTGGCGCCCCTCGGCTGCCAGGGAGGGCCTGGCTGGGGCTAGCACTCGGGGGGCCTGGCTCCCGGGCCTGTGCTTGCACTCCTAGCCCCAGCGAGCTCGAGGGGGTCAGGCACCTCCCCTCCACCCCTGCGTGTGCCTGGGGGGCAGACTCATCCCCCCCCCCCCCAGGCTGGGGCCATGGGGCGGCCTGAGACCGTTCCTCCCAGCTGGGTTTCAAGCCCTGGCCCAGCAGCTCCCAAGCCCGTGTTCTGGCCCCCGTTACATAAGGGGCTTGGGGCCGGTGACATCACAGCCCCCGATAAGCCTGAGCTCGTTAGTGCAGCCGCCCACGCGTGGCACGGGGCTGGGGGACTAGAGCAGCTGGTACCTGAGGTGACGCCTTGCACCACGCCCTGGGTTTTGCTTCCTAGAGAGAGCGAGAGAGAGGAGGGGGTTAGAGGGGCCGGTGCCAGGCGGGGCCGTCTGGGGCTGCCCGCGGAGGGACCGTGGTGTCCGTACGGGCATGTGGGGCAAAGCCCTGGCTGCAACTGCACAGCATAGGGGTCCACCGCACAGCCCTGCTGATGCCCTTCGCCCCGAGCCCGCACCCCCTGCGACCCCAGCCCACGGCTCCTTCAGCCCCACGGCACGGCAGCCTGGCACTACCTGGGGCAGTGGGAGAGCGCAAGGCGCAGCCACCTGGCCCAGTCCCTCGCTGGTCCACGCTGGGCGCGCCAGGCTGGCTCATGCCAGCACCCCCTCTGTGGTGGGCTGGGGGGGCTGGCTGCAGCTGGGGCAACCAGCCCTTGTACTGCCACCCCCCGACACACACACCACCGCTCACCCCAGAGGCCCTGGTCTCTCCGCCGAGATGCTGGCATCTCCCTGGGGATACCCCATGGGGAGGCGCCGGGGCGGGGGCAGGTTGGGGGGTTCCTGGCTGTCCCAGGGGTGCCCTGCACACATGGTGTCCACACCCTGCGGCAGGGGGCATGCGCTGAGCTGGGCTTGCCAGGGAGGCAGCTGGGGTCTGGCCAGGACTCGCCTCCCCCCCCCGCTTTGGGGTGGAGGCTGCTGCTGCAAGGGGGAGCCGTGGGGGTGCAGGGGGTGTCCTGGCCTCTGGATACTGCTCACCCAGCTCCCTGTGCAGGCCAGCCCAGGGGGGACGATGGTTTGGGGGTCTGTCGCTAGGAGAATTGCCGTATCAGGCCTGCCCCTCTGTAGGGGTGACCCCAGCGGCTAGCAGGGGAGTGCCAAGGGCGGGGATCCGGGGAGCCCTTCCCACTCTGGGCTGAGGGCCGGGGGGTTCTGGAGCAGTGGACGGCTATTGGGGGGGAAGGGGGGCAGGACAGATGTGTGGGGGGAAAGGAACTGATCGGCTGGCCAAGGCCACAGAAGGCAGCCAGGGCTGAGCGACTCCATGAGGGAGAAGCTACCCAGCCTGTGGACATCTGCCAGGGCAGGGACCCTGGCTGAGCCCCGCTGGCCCCCAGGGACCCCGCGGGGCCGTTAGTGCCCGTGTTTTCGGGGAAGCCGTGCGCCCTGTGCACAGAGCGTGCGATGCCGTGCGGGCTAGGTGTTCCCCCGCGCGCCCTGTGCATGGAGCGTGCGAAACAGCTGAGTGCGAGAGAGCAAGAGGACAGTGAGAGACAGCGAGAGCCCGAGAAAGAGCTGCAGAAGCAGCGGCAGCATGAACTGGCGGTGGGGGAGCGGAGCGGCCTAGGGGACCTCCCAGGGGTGAGTGGGGATAGACCCCGGGGGGCCAGTTCCGCAGGGAACCTCGAGACTAAACTGCTGCCCCTGGTTAAGGGGAGGGGGGGGGATGTGGATGCCCACCTCACTGCCTTTGAGCAGGCTGGCGATTTGAACCAGGGGGACCCTACGGAAAAGCCCCGGTGTCTAGCTCCCTTGCTGGGTCCCAACGCCATAGACTCCATCAGCCAGATGGATGGGGAGGTGGACAGGCTCCCACTCCTGACCCCAACCTATATGTCTGTGTGGAGTCTCCTGGGCTCAGGCCCCTTGGACCCCCAGTGGGAGCAGGAGGTGATGGTCAATGGGGAGACATTCCTGGGACGGCGAGATCCTGGGACGGAGAGAACTGTTGTCAGGCCCTGGCTGGTGCAGCCTCAGATGCTGAGGGGCTGTGTGAGCTGGGTGAGGGTCCCAGGGATGAAGCCCCTCGCTCTGCCTATGGCCCAGATCCCTGTGCAGACCCAGGAGGGGTGGGGCTGGCTGGTCGTTGGGGTGCTCCAGGACACCAGCTGCGAGACCCTGTTATGGGGCAACTGTGTCTCTTTGGGGCAGGATCCAGGCCCTGCTCCGGTAACTGCCGAGGGTTTGAATTTGAATCCAGGGAACCAATTGGGGAGAGGGAAATGGTCAGTGAAAATGCAGATGACCTGGCTGGCAGCAGGGAGGAACGGCTAGGCTCAGGCTACCTGCCTGCCTGTAACCAGACCCCTGGGGCTCCCCGCCCCCCTGCACACCGAGTGGGGGCTCAGGCTGGCTCTGAAGCTGTAAGGAGAGCAGGGAGCTCGCTGCCTACCCCCCCGGGACAGCAAGGGCAGCGCTGAGCCAGGGGGGAGGTAAGACCCCAGCTGAGGGGGGGGACCCACAGGCAGGGCAGGTCGGCTACCAACCAGGTTTGCCTGGTCCAGAGGCGCTGCTGGGAAGTGATCCCACGGCAGGGAGGGAGCGACCCGGGACAGGGCTCAGCGGGGCTGTGACCCCAGGCCCAGCCAGCAAGAGGGAGCAGGTCCCACTCCCTCCCCAGCAGCTGATTTCCAGACCGAGCCGCAGGAGGATCCCTCCTTGGAGGAGCTGAGGGGACGTGCTGGCCACAGGCTGCAAACCCCCGTGGGGAAGGCTGCAGGGACAGATTCCCGTGGGAGAAGGGGTCCCTGTACCGGGAAGGGGCTCCCCCAGGGGAAGTAGAACTGTGGGGGATCAGGAGGCCGCTGGGGGTGCCCCAGAAGTATCACCGCAGGCTGTCGTACCTGGCCCACGATGTCCCTCTCTCGGGACACCAGGGAATCCAGGCCCCAGGCAGCCGTGACGGGCCCGGAGTCTGGGACGCAGCCCCGCAGCACGGCAGGTCCTACGACCCCGGCCAGAGCGGGGGGAAGGCCGGGATAAGGGTGAAGCCCGCTTGAGACCCCTGCCCATCACAGGGGAACCTTTCCAGAAGGTGGCCATGGACATAATGGGGCCCCTCAGCAAGGCGACCAGGGCAGGGAAGAAATACGTCCTGGGGGTGATGGATTTCGCCACCCGCTACCCAGGGGCTGGGGCTCTGTCCTCCACTGAGGCAGACACCAGGGCAGACGCGCTGCTGACCATCTTCAGCAGAGGGGGAGTCCCCAGCAGGGTCCTTACAGACCAGGGGTCCAATGTCCTGTTACCCGGCTCCGGGGCTGGTGGGAGAAATGGGGGGTCTGGCCCACCTGGGCCTCTGCAGGTCACCCTCCGTCCCACGGGCTGGTGGAGAGAGTCTATGGGGCCCTGGGGATGATGCTGAGGGCTTTTATGAATCAGCATCCACAGGATGGGGACAAGCACCTGCCCCACCCGTGATACGGGGACGTGCCCCAGGAATCCACCGGGTTCTTCCCTTTCGAGCTGCTGTATGGGAGGAGAGTGAGGGGACCCTGGACCTGGTAAGGGACAGTCGGGAGGAGAACGGGGAAGACCCCCGGTGGATCTCTTCCCTGAGGTGGGAGCCAATCCTCCCATCAGGTGTCCCCCATTCAGAGTCACTGGGAAAACAGCCCAGAGCCTGGAGAGAGAGGTCAAGGACATGCTGGCTTTAGGGGTGACCCATCTGTTCAGCAGCCCACAGGCCTCAGCCATGGGGCTGGTCTCCAAGAAAGACGGGTCGATCTGATTCTGTGGGGACTATCAGAAGCTTAATGCCATCACCGTGTCTGATGCCTATCCCAGGCCTAGGCCTGGGGAGATTCTAGACAAGCTGGGGGGTGTGACGATGTGACGCAGCAGGGAGGGGGGAGTGTTGACCTGGGAATGTGCCCTGGGGACGGGAGACCTGAGAGCCTGTCACCTGAGCCAGGAAGGGGAGGGGGAGGTAACACCTCTGCCCAGGAATGTGGACGGAGGCTGCAGCAGGGAACCTGCTCGGTGGGTTTAGTTTTCAGTTTGGGGCTGGGTGGAGGAACACAGGGAACCCCAGGGCTGGGGTCTAAGCTCCCTGCTCCCCCAGAAGGACTTGACTGAGGGGTCCTGGGGGTCCCCACAAGCTCTGTTTTGGACTGTGTTCCTGTTGTCCAATAAACCTTCTGTTTTACTGGCTGGCTGAGAGTCTCAGTGAATCCCAGGAAGAGGGGTGCAGGCCCCGGACTCCCCCACACTCCGTGACAGGGGGGGCTCATTACCTCCCTACTATGAATCTCCCCAAAGGTGACTGGCAAGTGCCTTTGGACCCAGATGCCAGGTTGAAATCTGCCTCCACCCCTTTGGGGCTCTTTGAGTTCCTGGTCCTGCCTTTCGACCTCGAAGGGGCATCGGCCACCCCCCAGCGCCGGGTGGATCGGTTACTGAGAGGGTGGGTGAACCTGGCCCTGGCGTCCATTGATGACATCTGTGTCTTTAGCCAGATCTGGGAGGAACACGTGTCCCAGGTGAAGAGGGTGCTGGGCTGCCCCAAGGAGGCAGAACTGATGGTAAAAGCTGGAAACTGTAAGGTGGAGACAATCAGAGTTTGGTCCGTTCCCCAGACCAAGAAACAGGGCCAGGCCTTTACCAGGATGGTGGGGTACGACCAGAGGTTTGTACCCCACTTGAGCTCCCCAGCTGCCCCCATCACTGAGCTATGTAAGAAGGGGAAGCCAGACAAGGTGGTCTGGACTGAGCTGTGCCAGGGGGCTCTCTGTGCGCTGAAGGAGGCCCTAATCCAGGGTCCGGTAAATCTGGTAAACCCGGACAGTGCCAAGCCCTTTTCAGTGTTCACCGAAGCCTCAGACGCAGGGCTGGGTGCGGTGCTGATGCAAGTCGATGCTAAGGGAGGGGAGACACCCCATCGGGTACCTGAGCAAGAAGCTGCTGCCCCAGGAGCGGAATTACGTGGCCATAGAGAAGAAATGCCCACCTGTGGGGCAGGCCCTTAAGAAGCTGCAGCCGGATCTATGGGGCGGTGGTTTGCGGTGTCTACTGACCCCTCTGCCCCGATGTGGCTGCATCCAATGAAAGGGGCTGATGCCGAGCGGCGGGAGACAGAGACACATGGCCAGAGGGTGGCCAAGGTCAAGATGGGGGCTCCTAACCAAAAGAGCCCGAATCACAGTCCTCCAGTCTGGAGCACTGGGAGAAGACCTGATCCCAGATTGGGGTTGTGGGGTGGCAAACGGGCACTGGCAGCATAAACCTTCCCACATGCGGCCTGCGAGTGCCATTGAGCACACCCGACCTAAGGGGCGGTGTGAAACTGGAAGGGCCTGGTGTAACTCCCACCAAGGAACGGGAGAGATGTTGGGGCATCCATGGAAACGTTGGTGGCTTCAAACTTCCCCAGGTCACCGGCTAAAGTGACCCCGCTCAGTTTGGTCTCGAAAGGGGGAGAGATGTGACAAAGTGGGAATGCTCTTAATGTTCTCTCTGGATACTGTGTGAGTGCCTCAGTTTCCCCTATGCAGTTCTTAAGTATCTAGGTGGGGGGATCAGGGGGTGTGATCGTTGCAGAGCCCTAGAGGGCCAGTGTGATGGTGTCGGCACAGAGAATGGTCAACACCCTGTCTCCTGGCTGATGGCCTGGGCCCCTCCTCTGCAAAGGTGCCGACTGAAGGGGTTGGAGAACAAAGAGATCAGGTGGCCTCCTGGCCCAGGAAAGAGACAAAGGCCGGAGGAAGGGCGGGAGAGTTTCAGTTTGGAGCTGGCTGGGGAAATGGAAGGAGGCCCAGATGGGGCTCTAGCCTCCCTGCCCCCCAAGATGGACCTGACTGAGGGGTCCTGTTTCCTGCACCTACAAGCTCTGTGTTAGACCATGTTCCTGTCGTCTAATAAACCTTCTGTGTTAGTGGCTGGCTGAGAGTCCCGTCTGACTGTGGAGTTGGGGGGCAGGACCCTCTGGCTTCCCCAGGACCCCGCCTGGGTGGACTCGCTGGGGGGAAGCACACGGAGGGGCAGAGGAGGCTGAATGCTCCGAGGTCAGACCCAGGAAGGGGGAAGCCGGGTGAGCTGTGTGTCCTGCAGACAGGCTGCTCCCAGAGAGGAGACTTCCCCAGAGTCCTGCCTGGCTTCGTGGGGAGCCGTTCCAGAGCATCGCCCGGGGACGCCGGGACACCAGCCCTGAGCTCGGGGCTGGGCAGCCAGGACCCGGGGGGCAGCTCAGGCGGGTGCTAGATCCATCTGCAGCCCAAGAGCCTAGGAACTCCCAGGTTGGGGCAGTGGCCAGCAGTCTGAGTGGCTGGGAGGGGGCGTCGTGGGGAGGGGGCGCCGTGGGGAAGGGGAGCTGTGGGGAAGGGGGTGCCGTGGAGAACGGGGTGCCATGGGGAAGGGGGGACACCGTGGGGAAGGGGAGCTGTGGGAGGGGGCACTGTGGGGAAGGGGGTGCCGTGGGGAAGGGGGTGCCGTGGGGAAGGGGAGCTGTGGGAGGGGGCGTCGTGGGGAAGGGGGTGCCGTGGGGAAGGGGGTGCCGTGGGGAAGGGGGGACGCCGTGGGGAAGGGGAGCTGTGGGAGGGGGGAGCTGTGGGAGGGGGGCGCCATGGTGCTGCTATGGGCGGGGGGCCGGCGGGGGCGTTGCGAAGCCAGAGCTGGCGGACCCCAAAGCTCCACCGCAGGACGGCGGCCCCTGGGCTGGGCTGGGGGCAGTTTCTGAGCAGAGATCAGCCCAGGCAGGCCCGGCCCCCCAGGTGCTGGAAGGCAGAGCCCAGGGACCAGGCTGTGGTGCTCAGCCGGGGCTCCAGGGCACGACCCTGGGAGCGTCCAGCCACGGCGTGAGACAGGCCCCGTACGGAGCAGACGGGCTTCCCAGGCGCCCGCTGTGGTGAAGCTGGAGCTGCAGGGGCAGGTCTGCCGTGAAACTGACTCAGAGCCTGGGGGAAGGGGAGGACCTTGAACAAGACTCAGACAGCGCCACCCCCCCCAGCTGGACGCTTCAGGGATGCCTGCTGGTGCCCGCGGTGGGATTCTGCTCACGCCCAGCGCGAGGACAGTCCCAGCAGCACAAGGAGGGGCCAGCGCCGCACCCAGGAGGTGCTGTGCTGGCCTGGCAGAGGCTGCCCTGCAGCGGGAGGCAGCCAAACATGGCCTCTGTGGGAAGAGGACGCGAGGGAACGCAGGGTCCCTGTGCCCTGGGTCCAAGGCGGGTGGGGGCAGTTCTAGCCTGCAGAGAGTCACTTACAACATGTCTGACACCTGCACACGGACTCAGGCTGTCCTGACGTGACTGAACTGGGAGCAGTCCCGCGGGCACCGAGGGCACCGTCCTCACCCGCTGGGAATCCCAGCTCGCCCGCCAGGGTTAATAATGGATTCACGGGGCACGTCTGTGCTAGATGGGGGCAAGCCCTGGCTTTGCCAGGTCACACGGGGTAGCAGAAACGTCAGTGTGAAGAGCAAAGCGTTAGCACCATTAGCACATCGCAGCACCCCCAGAGCTCGTTAGCATCTCCAGGGCAGAGACCCACGGACTGAGGGACCAGAGCCTCAGTTCCAGTGTCCAGCAGGATCCTCGAGCCAGAGACAACAAATGCTGGGGTAAGAGACAGAAGAGCTGAATGCCTGAGTCTGCCAAGAGCCTAAGGCCATAGCTGTGAAAGGGGAACTGCCCTGTGCAGCGCAATTCCAAGGCCCATGGCTCTGGGGGACCCTGCCAACCTGCCCCACGGGGACAGAAGGGCCCAAGCAGATACTCCTCAGCTGCTGGGGTGCCTATGGTGGGGAGAGAGATGGACCCCTGCAGTTCCCAAGGGGAGTGGCATGGGGCCGTGGTGCAGGGATGGAGGGTCTGGGGCTCCCAGTGCTTGCCCCATGGATGCCCTGACGGGCTGAGCTCCATACTGCCCCCTGCTGGGGCCAGCCCAGAGGAACTGCTCCTCGCCCCACTCCTGAATCCTCCAGGAGTGCACTGGACAGGAGACCCAAGCTGCCGTGATTGGCCACGCAGGTCACGTGGGACTGGTGCAGCCCCTGGTTGGGCGTACGGGATTCGCGGGAAGCAGGGATTGCCCGCGATGGCTGCCCCATGTGCCCCATTTCCTGCCCTGCCCCAGAGCTGTGGCTGGGACCCGTGGAGGTGGGAGAGGCCACAGGTTAACATCTCCCTTCCTTTCTGCTCCCCCAGCCCTGCCGGTGCCCCTCAGTCCCGACCTGCAGCCCCTGCTACACCAGCCCTGCGCCCCCTCCCTCACCCAGCGCTCCTCCCCGCTCCCTACAGCACCCCCTGCTGGGAGCAGCCAGGAGCACCTCATCCAGCCAGCTCTCCTGCCCCACATAGGGGCACTCCTGCTGGGAGATGTGGGCGGAGGGATCTCGGTCTCCCTGGCGTGGGCTCTGGGGCAGCTGTTTGTTCCTCTCCCCTCCAGCTCGTCAGGACTAAATCAAGTCCCTCCCCAAAGTGGCCTCCTCCGGGCCCCGCGCCATCCGCCTGCAGGGTCTCTGCCCAGCTTGAGGGGCGAGAGGTGCCAAGCTGTGGTGGGGCAGGCTTCCACAAGCTGAGCCCCCTGGGTGCGCGCTCAGCCCCCAGCCCCCCGACAGCCCCTTGGCCTGCTGGGCATGAATCCCCATGAGCAGAGCCTGGGCAGGGGGCTGACTTGGCGGGGTGGGGGGTTGGGGGGGGCAGTGCCAGAGCAGGACACCCCTGCGGCGGGGAGGGGGCTGGTCTGGGAGTGTCTGGAAAGCAGCCCTGCCAGGGACTTCACGCTCCCCAGCCCAGGAGGCTTTGGCTGCCGGCTCCCCATCAGACCAATGCCCCGCTTTGCACAGAGCGCGGGGGGCTGAGCCCTTAGCTCCTCATTCCCCCAGCCTGGCTCACCCCGACTCGAGCACTTAACAGCAGCGCCTCCCTCTGGGCCAGGCCAGGACTGGAGCCGCACCCAGCACGGCTGCCCCGCTCCCCACAGCGCCCCCTGCAGGGAGAGGCTCAGGCCGCAATAGCTGGGAGCTCCCCCCAGCGCCCCCCGCAGGGTCGTTCACTAACCGCGGGAGGATCTAGGGCGTGGGAGTTGGAGTCCCCTGCCCCTCGGCCGTTCAGTCCGCGTGTCCACCAAGCAGCTTTCCTGGCCCTCATCCCCCCACGGCCGAGCGGCGTCACCACGAGCCCCCGGGCCCTAATGGAGAGCTTCCCCCATACAGCCTGGGCCGGCCAATCCACAGCAACGGGCCCAGGCCCGGAGCTGGGGCAGGCAAGGAGCAGCAGGCCCCAGACACCCCATCATGGCCCGATCCTCAGCACATGGGGAGCTGCTGCTTCCTGGCCGGCGGGGACAGGCCAGGGCAGCGAATGCGGGTACTGAGGAGCTCTGTGGGGCCCTGGGCACAGGGGGCTCTTGGCTCTGTGCCAGTCTGAGCGGCCTGAGCTTTGTAGGGGGGACGCGGGCACCAGCCAGCCAAGACAGAGCGCACCTCCTGCCCACGGCCTGGGCGCCAGCAAGCCCCCCGCCAGTGCCCCCCAGGGCCCCAGGCCCACCAACCGCTGAGCTGCCCAGAGCACCTGGCAGCTGCCCCATCTCAGCTGGGGGAGCTCCAGGCACGCACGTGGCCGAGACCTGGGCCTGGCATTTCACTGGGGGACCGGCAGGCTCCACGGGCCGCCCTTGGAGATGGGGGCAGCTGTGGGTGACGTTCCCGGGCCTGGGACCCCCTGGCTCTGGCATCCTGTCCTTTGCCCAAGGGCTGAACCTCCCCCGCCCAGCTCCAGTGCCTGGGCTCCGCCTGGCCTGCTGCTCCCAGCGGCTGGCAGGGCGGGGAGCCCCCGGCACCCCCAGCGCTGGATGCAGGCACTGGGCCTGCCCCTGCCCCGGAGCTGTGGGCAGAGCCTCACCTACCTGCCCCATCCATTGCCCCAGGCTGCTGCCAGCCTGCACCCCTCCCCTGGGCTCTGCCAAGCCCCCCGCAGCCTTACCCGCTTACAGTGCCCCCTGCAGCCTTACCCATGTGCAGCACCCCCCGCACCCTTACCCATGTGCAGCGCCCCCCGCACCCTTACCCGCGCACAGCCCCCCCGCAGTCTTACCCGCGCACAGCGCCCCCCGCACCTTTACCCGCGCACAGCGCCCCCCGCACCCTTACCCGCGTACAGCGCCCCCTGCACCCTTACCCGCGCACAGCGCCCCCCGCACCTTTACCCGCGCACAGCGCCCCCCGCACCCTTACCCGCGCACAGCGCCCCCCGCACCCTTACCCGCGCACAGCGCCCCCCGCACCCTTACCCGCGTACAGCCCCCCCCGCACCCTTACCCGCGTACAGCCCCCCCCGCATCCTTACCCATGTGCAGCGCCCCCCGCAGCCTTACCCGCGCACAGCGCCCCCCGCACCCTTACCCGCGCACAGCGCCCCCCGCACCATTACCCGCGTACAGCCCCCCCCGCAGCCTTACCCGCTTACAGCGCCCCCTGCAGCCTTACCCGCACACAGCCCCCCCGCAGCCTTACCCGCTTACAGCGCCCCCTGCAGCCTTACCCGCACACAGCCCCCCTGCAGCCTTACCCGCTTACAGCGCCCCCTGCAGCCTTACCCGCACACAGCCCCCCTGCAGCCTTACCCGCTTACAGCGCCCCCTGCAGCCTTACCCGCACACAGCCCCCCTGCAGCCTTACCCGCTTACAGCGCCCCCTGCAGCCTTACCCGCACACAGCCCCCCTGCAGCCTTACCCGCGCACAGCGCCCCCCGCAGCCTTACCCATGTACAGCACCCCCTCCTTGGTCTTCTCGGCAGCCTCCGCCACCCCCTGCTTGGTCTTCTCCGCCGCAGCCACCACCCCCTCCTTGGCCTTGGACAAGCCCTTCATGAACGCGTCCATGGCGGCGGCTCTGCATGGAGACAGACCCGCAAGATGGCTCCGGGAGCCGGACCGCTGCCCGCGGTGCCCACAACCCCCCCGTGCCATGGCAACCCGGGCACAGCTGTACCCCCACCCCGCGGCGCAGGGAGCGGCTCCCGGGCGCACCCCGCCTGGGGCCGCTCGGGGCGGGGGGCGGACGGACCCCCTCCCGGCCCGGTTCCGAGCGTAGCGCCCCAGATCTCGGCTCCCCCCTCCATGGCCCGCCGCCCCCCGCCCGGCTCCGTGTCCTTGAAACGCAGGAAGGATGCAAAGAACCGCGGGGCGGGGGGGCAGCTCCGCAGCAGGGGCACAAGCCAGGCGGCTCCCGGGGGACGGGGCAGGTGCCGGCAGGGGCCGGGGGGTCCCTGCCCCCCGCAATGAGGGGCCCGCCGGGCTCACCTGCAATCGGCGATGGCGCTGGGCTCGGGCGGCTCAGCGCGGCTCTGCCATGGAGCGCTTCGCCCTGCTGAATATTGCGCTGCGCCGCGCCGCCCCTCCTCGCTGCCCGGATGAACGGGGACCCGCAGGCCGGTCCCCGGCCTGGCTCTTGCGGGGGCGGGGGCTCCCACAGCGCCGGAGGGAGGGGCTCCCCCACTCCACACACACCATGTGGCTGGGGGGAGGTGGAACAGCTGCGCTGCGGGGGTGCAGGGAGCGCAGTGGGGCAGGGCTAGGGGGGTGCAGGGAGCGCAGTGGGGCAGGGCTGGGGGGGTGCAGGGAGCGCAGGGGGGCAGGGCTGGGCCAGGCAGGGAAAGGGGGCTGCAGGAGAGGCAGGGATAACCCACAGGCTTGGCCCTTGTGCAGCCCCCCGCAGTCCCCGGGTGTGACTCAGACAGGGCAGCCCAGGGAGCAAGTGGCCCCTGGTGTCCGCACCCCCAGATGCAGGTGGCACCTGGGCCAGGGCAGCCAGTCCTTCTGCTCGACCCAGGCCCTTTATCCAATGATCCAAAGCAGCCAGGATCCCTGCCCCCCACGTTCATTCTGCTTGGGGCTGGAGCGATGCTTGGGAAATCAGAACCAGGGCCCCACACTGCACAGCCCTGGGCCCTGGGAGCCTCTGACAGCCCTGACCTCCCACGGCTGTGGTCAGAGGTCAGCGTCGCAAGGTGATTACAATAATCCCAGGGGGCCAAACCTGGAGACCGTCTCCTTGGCCTGGTGTAAGGTGGGGAAGGCTCCCTTGCAGGACAGGATGCACTGGCAGCCCCCAGCCGGGGGAAGACAAGGTCTCTCTCTCTCTGCCATTGGCAGAGCACCCATCTCCGCAGCATCTGGGCTGCCCCAGCCCTCACGACACCTCCTGCCCCATGGCCCTGGCCTTGGGATTTCCCCCCTCTGCCAGCAGATTCTGCTTCATCTCCCTGTGACGCTCCCAGGGGACAGAAAGTCCCTGCCAGCTGAGAAAGCGGGCCGGGCAGGGGTGAGACCGCGGGGAGGGCTGGCTGCCCCTGCCCCCCAGGGAGCTGGGCCTTTAAGAGTCTGGGTTCCAGATAAAAGGAGCTCTGCAGGGGGTGGGTCCTACTCTGGGAAGATGGCTGCAGCTGAGATGGTGAGTTGCACCATGGCTGCCTGGCTGCTCTGAGCCCCGCCTGGAGCTCCCCCTCCAGCCTGAGGTGCCAGCCCCCCATGGCACTTGTGTGGAGCCAGAGCCCTGGCCCTGCAGTGTTCCAGGGAGACCCCTAGCAGCCTGTTTAATGTGCCCTGTTGTGGGGGTGGCAGGGAGAGGCCTGGCTGGAGGGGACCTGGATCTGGGGTGGGCTGGTGTTCCCCCGACACTAGCCCACACGTTCCTGCCCTGGTGCTGGGAGGAGTGACTCTGCCAGCTCGTTGGGGGCCTGGGCAGGCTGCTCCCTGCCGTGTGCTCTGCCCAGGGCAGTGCCAGCCCCTGGGTTAAAGGGTCTTGGCACGTGCATGTCTCAGATGGCTGCGGGCAGGGAGATGGCACCGGCGTGGCTGGAGGAGAGGGGGGACTGGCTTGACACACCAGCCCTGGGGCAGGCTCTGCCTGGGGCATGGCCCAGCCCTGCAGCGGCAGTGCTGGGGGGCAGTGGAGTGGAGGGAGGCGCTGCGCTAGCTGTGGGGCTGAGGCTGTGGAGAAGACAGCAAGCAGCGACCTCTGCTCACGTGCCAGGCCCTCTGCCCTGCGGTGCTGCCGTGCCTGGGAGGCTGCAGAGCTGCTCTGGGTGCTGGAGGCCTGGAGCCTGGCTCCTGCCCTGGGGACGCCAGCGAGGCCCTGTCTCAGGGCACCTGGGGCCCTGGCAACCATGTGGTTAGTCTCTGGGCATGGGGCTGGAGCGCTCCGCACCCAGCGCTTGTGGGGCTGGGCTGGGGTGAGGCTGGCTTGGTTACTCACGGGGCTCCACTCGCCCACCCTCTGGGGTCCCCTCGAAGCCGTCCCTGCCCTCCAGAGTCTGCCATGCCCGTGTGCCCTGCCCTGCGCCTTACGCCAGTGTGTGCAGGGGGCCGCGCTGCACCGGCGAGAGGAGCAGAGACGGCGAAAGGCCCGGAGGGAGGCGCTCGCTGCTGAGATCTCGGACAAGCACCCCCTGCAGAACAGGTACCGGGTGGGCTGGGGGGGCTGCACCTTGTGTGGGGGGGGCTCCCCTAGTGCCTGGCACTCCCCTGTATTCCTGCCTGCTGTCCCCCACCCCACATGGCTCCCTCCTCCAGCTGCTCTGTGCTGCTGCTCCCCTGGGTGCTGCGGTGAAACACCCACGCTGGGGCTAGGCTGGTGAGGGGCCCTGGGGGTGCCGTGCCCCACGGAGGGGCTGTGAGCCTCTGGTGCTTGCCCGTAGCCGCAGAGCGGGAGGTAGAGGTGGCTCTGATTGCCAGGTGGAAGCCCCTCTCGGACACCCCCCAGCTTTGGGGATAGGCCATGTGGGGTCCTGGACTTCAGAGGGGTCACGGAGTCTGATCATCCCATCTGACCCCTGTGTCACTGGCCCCCAGCATCCCCCTGCCCCCGACAGGAGACCAATCTCCTAGATCACAGCAGGCTGGACAGGGACGGACGAGGGGCAGGGCACCAGAGACTGAGCCCTGCAATGGCAGGGAGAGGGTTAATGGGAGACGACCCCCCCCCCATAATCCTGGTGAGTGACCCGCACCCAGCGCTGCAGAGGGAGGAGCCCCGGGGGGGGGGGGGTCACTGCCAGTCTGACCCGGGGAAATTCCTCCCCGACCCCACCCCTGGTGACCAGTCAGAGCAGCCAGCCAAGCCGGGCCCTTGGGGTGGGGGTGGGGACGGGGACAGACCTGTCAGTGAAGGGGGGCGACTTGGGTTTGGTTAGATTGGCTGGGGGGGAGCTGGTAGAGTGAGGGGGGTGGCAGAGGGCTGCCTGGCTGGGTGGCCAGAGATAGTGTGGCTGGGGGGGGGGGGGGGCTGGGTGGGCAGAGGGGTGTGTGGCAGGGGCTGGCTGGCCGTGTGGGGGGCCGGGTGGGCACAGGGCCGCGTGGCAGGGGCGGGCTGGCCAGCATGGGGGGCCGGGTGGGCACAGGGCCGCGTGGCAGGGGCGGGCTGGCCAGCATGGGGGGCCGGGTGGGCACAGGGCCGCGTGGCAGGGGCGGGCTGGCCAGCATGGGGGGCCGGGTGGGCACAGGGCCGCGTGGCAGGGGCGGGCTGGCCAGCATGGGGGGCCGGGTGGGCACAGGGCCGCGTGGCAGGGGCGGGCTGGCCAGCATGGGGGGCCGGGTGGGCACAGGGCCGCGTGGCAGGGGCGGGCTGGCCAGCATGGGGGGCCGGGTGGGCACAGGGCCGCGTGGCAGGGGCGGGCTGGCCGCGTGGGGGGGCCGGGTGGGCACAGGGCCGCGTGGCAGGGGCGGGCTGGCCGCGTGGGGGGCCGGGTGGGCACAGGGCCGCGTGGCAGGGGCGGGCTGGCCGCGTGGGGGGCCGGGTGGGCACAGGGCCGCGTGGCAGGGGCGGGCTGGCCGCGTGGGGGGCCGGGTGGGCACAGGGCCGCGTGGCAGGGGCGGGCTGGCCGCGTGGGGGGCCGGGTGGGCACAGGGCCGCGTGGCAGGGGCGGGCTGGCCGCGTGGGGGGCCGGGTGGGCACAGGGCCGCGTGGCAGGGGCGGGCTGGCCGCGTGGGGGGCCGGGTGGGCACAGGGCCGCGTGGCAGGGGCGGGCTGGCCGCGTGGGGGGCCGGGTGGGCACAGGGCCGCGTGGCAGGGGCGGGCTGGCCGCGTGGGGGGCCGGGTGGGCACAGGGCCGCGTGGCAGGGGCGGGCTGGCCAGCATGGGGGGGCCGGGTGGGCACCGGGCCGCGTGGCAGGGGCGGGCTGGCCCGCATGGGGGGCCGGGTGGGCACAGGGCCGCGTGGCAGGGGCGGGCTGGCCAGCATGGGGGGCCGGGTGGGCACAGGGCCGCGTGGCAGGGGCGGGCTGGCCAGCATGGGGGGCCGGGTGGGCACAGGGCCGCGTGGCAGGGGCGGGCTGGCCAGCATGGGGGGCCGGGTGGGCACAGGGCCGCGTGGCAGGGTGGGCTGGCCGTGTGGGGGGCCGGGTGGGCACAGGGCCGCGTGGCAGGGTGGGCTGGCCAGCACAGGGGGCCGGGTGGGCACAGGGGTGCATGGCGGGGCGGGCTGGCCGGCACGGGGGTGTCTGACCGATGTCTGCTCTCTGCTGCGTGTGGCTCTAACCGGCCCTGCCCCTCCCTCCAGGTGGGCTCTCTGGTTCTTCAAGAATGACAAGAGCAAGATGTGGCAGGCGAACCTGCGTCTGGTCACCAAGTTCAGCACCGCGGAGGATTTCTGGGCGTGAGTCCCCCTCGGGTCCCTGCTGCTGGGGCGGGGTTGCTTCAACTTCTGCAGAGGGATCTTGGGGGCTCCCCTGTCCGAGCGGGGCGACCGCCCCCTGTGTGAGGCCCTCATGGGCAGGAGGGTCAGACTGCGGGCATGGGAATGAGGCAGCTGGCGCATGTCCCGGGGGGGAGCGCAGGGGTCGGGGCTGGCACTTACGGGCTCATGCCCCCAGCCCTGGCGTCTCCCCTGGTGTCTGCATGGGGACTTCGCTCCCGTCTGTGCCCGGGGCTCGGCAGAGGGAGGTTGGGGTTCAGTGTCTCTGACCTGTGGGGGCAGGGGTTCACCCCTCTGGGCCCCAGGTGGCGTTGTGGGGGGCGGGTGTCCTAGGGGCTTTGTCACCAGGTTCTTCTGTCCAGCCACTAACCTGCTCGTCTCCGGGCCGGCGCCGGGCAGGCTGCACAGCCACATCCAGCTGGCCAGCAAGCTCACGTCAGGCTGCGACTACTCCCTCTTCAAGGTAGGCCTCTTCCCCCCCCCCCCCCCGCCCCACAGTGCCCATCCTCGCGGCCAGGGGACACCCAGGGGTGCCCAAGAGCCAGCTGGCCCCCGGGGGTGGGGGCTCGCTGGGTCTGTCTGTGTGCGCCAGGGCTCCGGCGGGCGCTTGGCCCTGCCCAGTCCGAGGGATCTCGCCCGGCTGCCCGCGGGGGGTGAGGCAAGCTGAGGGGCTGGTCTCGTCCCCTCTGGGGCGGGGGCAGCGTGCCCCCGCGGGGAGGGGCTCAGGGTGCGGGAGAGGCTGTCAGGAAGGCTGGGGGTGATTTTGGGGAAGGCTGGCGGCTGCCTGCGCCCCTTGACTCGGCACCTCCCTGGCCCAGGACGGGATCGAGCCCATGTGGGAAGATAACCGGAACAAGCGGGGCGGGCGCTGGCTCATCACGCTGGCCAAGCAGCAGAGACACACGGAGCTGGACCGCTTCTGGCTGGAGACGGTGAGAGCGAGTCGCAGCCCTTGTGCCCCCGTCCCGCAGCTGGGCTGGGTGGGTTCTAGGCCCCCCTCTCTGCCCTAACCCTGGGGCTGGGGCCCAGGGCTCCGCTGGCCCTCGGACAAGTCCCAGCGAGGGGACCCCTCTGCACCGGGGTCCCCTCTGCCACAGCTTCCCCCGGTGGGGCAGGAATCCTCGGCAGCTCCCCCCATTCAGCCCTTCAGGGGCCTCTCGGATCCGGTGCAGCCGGCTTCTCCCATGGGGGGCCTATGGGGCTGCCGGGTTGAGCCAGCAGCTCCCTCCTTGCCATGGGGCAGAGTAACAGCTCCTCAAGGGTGTCGCGCTGCCCGGCCTGGGGGATGGGTGCTGGCCTGGCCCCCACCCCCCACCCCGGGGAGCAGGTGCCGCAGACCCATGGTGACCCAGGGGACTCCCCCCGTGCACAGCTGCTGTGCCTGATCGGCGAGACGTTCGGCCCCTACAGCGAGGACATCTGTGGGGCCGTCATCAACATCCGGGCCAAGGGGGACAAGATCGCAATCTGGACCCGAGAGGCGGAGAACCGGGACGGGGTCACCCACATTGGGTAAGGTGGCTCCGATGACTCTGTCGGGAGGGGGGGAGGGCTGGGCACAGTGCTCCCCAAATGCCCCTTGCTAGGCAGGCCACGGCCCCCAGAACCACGGGCCGGGCATGGGACTCTGCAGGCCAGGCGCCGAGCTGGGATCAGCCTGGAGGCCGCCGGGAGCTCCCTGCTGGCGCTGGGCAGGTGGGCGGGGGTGCTGTTCTGCGTTAGTACCTCTGGCTCCCCAAGCTGGGACCCGGCCCCGCGGCTCCCGGGGCTGAGGGGGGCCCTGCAGCCGGGATTCCCAGGGGCGTGGGGGTGGGCAGGGCGGAACCCAAGAGCACGCTCTCTCCCCAGGCGGGTGTACAAGGAGCGCCTGGGGCTGTCCCACAAGGTGGTGATCGGGTACCAGGCCCACGCGGACACGGCCACCAAGAGCGGCTCCCTCACCAAGAACAAGTTTGTGGTGTGAGTGCCAGGCTGGGCTCCTGGGACTGCCGGCAGCGCCCCACCCGGGGGAAGGTTGAGGCGGGGGCCTTCCCCCGGCGGGCTGGGCTGGCACGGGATGGGGGAGGGCTCTGCCTGCGGTGGGAAGCGAGATGTAAATTCCCACAATGCAAGTGCTGCATCCAACCACTGACTCTGTGTCTGCCTGTGGGGTCGGGGGGCTCACTGCTGGGCCTCGCGCCCCCACCCGCCAGCATCCAGCTGTGCAGGCCAGGGGAGGCCTGGGCCAGCTCCAGCAGAGGAGGCTTTGGGAGCACGGAGGGGAGGGTGCAAGTGAGCTCCAGCACTGAAGACACCTGAGCAGGTGCCCGCTGGTGCAGGTGCCCAGAGGGGAGGCTGTGCCCACCTGACATGGAGAGTGGATGTGCCCCCCGGCGGTGCCTAGGGTCCAGCCCCCCTGCTGCTACCAGCCAGTACCCCCTGCTGCAGCCCTGCCCACTTCTGTCCCCTGCCCAGGGGGCTGGGCACCAGTGCTGGCCCTGGGGAGAGCAGTGCCCACGACCTGCTGCTGAGCAGCCTGGCGCAGGGGAGCTGCCCCACAGGGCTCTCCTCTCTCTCAGCTCCTGCTGCAGCAGGAGTGTGGGGGGGGGAGGGGGCCCCACGCTGCATGACAGGGACTGGAGTCCCGCCAGGCTCCTGCTCCTTCAGGCCACGAGAGGGGACAGAGCAACAGGGCCGCCACCTCCATGCCGTGCCCAGCCTCGCCCTGGTGGTTCCCGTGGGGTGCCTGCTGCTGGGCTTCCCTGGGTGCTGGGGTGGGGGGTGGGAGGTCGCAGAGCACCCAGCTCCACTCCAGGCTCTGCTTTGGGGGCACCTGGCTTGGCTCTGGACGGGCCCAGCTGAGCCCAGGCAGCCTGTCCTCTGCTGCCTCTGGGCAGTGCTGACCCGGCAGCTGGGTGGGCTGCTGGGGAGGAGCCCAGATGCAGAGCTGCTGCCCCCCCCATGCCCTGGAGAGAGGCCTTGATGCCTGGCAGGGGTGGGGTGGAGGCTGAGGTGGGGCCAGCATGGGGGGATCCCTCCAGGCCCCTGGTCCTGCCCTCCTGGAAAGCAGAGTCCAGCTGGGCTGCTGAGGCCAGACCCCAGAGCTCCAGGTGGGTGGAGCAGATGGAAGGTGGGGGCTGCCTGAGCACCGGTGGGGGGGAGGGTACAGTGACTCGAGGGGCCCAGCAGGCAAAGGAGAGAGCCCCCCTTTGGACCCCTGCCCCAGGCTCTGGAGTACTGGCTGTCAGGGGGTCCCTGGGCGATGCTCTGGAACTGCTCCCCACGAAGCCAGTCAGGACTCTGGGGCAGTCTCCTCTCTGGGAGCAGCCTGTCTGCAGGACACACAGCTCACCCGGCTTCCACCTTCCTGGGTCTGACCTCGGAGCCTTCAGCCTCCTCTGCCCCTCCGTGCGCTTCCCCCAGCGAGTCTGCCCAGGCGGGCTCCTGGGGAAGCCAGAGGGTCCTGCCCCCCAACTCCGCAGTCAGACGGGACTCTCCGCCAACCGATAAAACAAAGGTTTATTAGACGACAGGAACATGGTGTAACACAGAGCTTGTGGGTACAACCAGGACCCCTCAGTTAAGTCCTTCTGGGGGAGCAGGGAGCTTAGACCCCAGCCCTGGGGTTCCCTGTGTTCCACCACCCAGCATCAAACTGAAACTCTCTCCAGCCCCCCTCCTCTGGGTTTTGTCCCTTTCCGGGGCCAGGAGGTCACCTGATTCCTTTGTTCTCCAACCCTTTAGCTCTCACCTTGCAGGGGGGAAGGGCCAGGCCATCAGTGGCCAGGAAACAGGGTGTCGGCCATTCTCTGTGTCCAGACCCCTGCACACACCTGCCCTCTAGGGCTCTGCAAGGATCACACACCCTTATCCCACCACCTAGATACTTAAGAACTGCCTAGGAGAAACTGAGGCACCCCCACACTATTCAGAGGAAACATTAAGAACAGTCCCACTTCGTCACACTGGCTGCCTAGCGCAGTCCCCTGCGTGGGCCCATGGGGAGCAGTGTCCCGACGGAGGAGGTGAGATGCTGCTCCGGGTTCTTGTGGCTGTGGCGCTGGCCCTGCTCAGCCCTGATGGGCCAGTGCACAGGGCGTGGGGGGGGGTCAATGCCCAGCCAGCTGCCTGGGGAGCCATCCCGTCTCCACTTTCCCTGTCGGGGGGTCCGAGAGGCCTGGCCCGAGCTGCTGTTCCTGCCAGGGCCGGGCTCAGCAGCAGGGGCAGCGCTGGCCCTGCCTTGAGGCTTCTGGCCCCGCCACGGCTTCTGGCTTCGTTGAAAACGAGTGCCCCAGCCTCGGGTCGGCTCGGTCTTTGCTCCTGGCCTTGGCTGCAGCTGGTTGGCTGGTGCCGCCTGGCCTGGGCATCTCTGGCAGCGGAACACGGTAAGCGGTGTTTCAAAGACCTTCCCTGAGGATTTTCCTCAGCACTTCGCAGCCGGTGCAGGGAGGGACGGATCCCTACGGAGCAACACGGGCGCCCGTCTCCACGGGGCAGCAGAGGCAGGGTCCCTGCACTGCTCAGCCGCTGGAGAGGCCTCCGGCGAAGATAGCCGAGGGGCTGCGGGTCGGGAGTGAGGAGCAGCGGCAAAGATGGGGGAAGCTTAAGCCTGGGATAAAAGGGGCTGTGGGTCTGGCTGGAGGGACTCCAGGTGAGCTGGGAGGAGGAGAAGAGCAGCTGGGGCTGGTCTAGAAAGCGGGGCTCTGGGGTGGGAGACCTCCTGTAGGGGGGCAGATTATCCCCCTGTGCCCCTCACAGGCTTCATCCACCTTCCCCTGCAGCATCTGCTGCACTGGGAGATGGGGCTAGCGGTGCCTGAAGCCGGCTGGCAATTCCTCTGTCCCTCCTGCTGCCCTGCCCTGCCTCCTGCATCTCAAACCCCCACAAGCCCCTGTCTCGGGGCGGCTGGGGAAATTGAGGCTCTGAGCAGGTAACCCCGTATGGCAGTGGGGCTGACTGGTCTCTCATGCGCTCAGAAAAGTGAGATTGGTAGAGTTGTCACGGATCCACAGAGCGGTGCAATGGCCCCACTTGGGAACATACTCCTGGACGAGCCCCTGCAGTGAGCCAGACCCCCTGGGCTCCCACTCCTGCCTGGGGATAGGCCCCACAGCCTCCTTGGCTGAGCCCTCCTGCTTCGCCCGTGAGCTCTGCCCAGCGGGTCTAGCTGAGACAGACCCTGGTGCAGCTGTGTCCCCTCCGCGGGTTAATGCCCTGGCCCCGTCTTCGCGGCGACCCTCACCCAGCGCTGTCACGGAACAGGGCTGACCAGGCCGCTGGCCGCAGGACCAGGCCGCTGGCCGCAGCACCAGCTCTGAGGTTAGCCCAGAGCCAGGAAGGTCCAAGCACGGCCCAGCTGGTCAAGCTGCAATTCACCGGCCAACCTGGAACAAGCCAGTTCTGGGCTCTCGGTGATTTCTTGCCCTCGTCTGTTCCCAGCTGAGAGCCCCAAGCTTCTTCCAGAGCTGCCCCCTACCCCCCATTTCCTCCCAGCCCTTTGTTCTCGAGCTGGGGTCACCATTCAGTTGTCTCTCTGGACCTCTTGTTGACCTGGGTCCGTTTCAACCAGTTCCTTAATGACCCTTCATTCCACCCAGACGAGGGGGTGACACAAACACACTGTGTCTCTCTCAGGCTGCCCTGAGAGCAGCCTTAATCCTCTTCCCCCCCGCCCCCCCCCCAGCCATGCAGGGTCCAGCAGAGGGCAACGGAAATGATTAGGGGACTGGAACACATGACTTAGGCGGAGAGGCTGAGGGAACTGGGATTGTTCAGTCTTCAGAAGAGAAGAATGAGGGGGGATTTGATAGCTGCTTTCAACTACCTGAAAGGGGGTTCCAAAGAGGATGGCTCTAGACTGTTCTCAGTGGTAGCAGACGACAGAACGAGGAGCAATGGTCTCAAGTTGCAGTCGGGGAGGTCTAGGTTGGATATTAGGAAAAACTTTCACTAGGAGGGTGGTGAAGCACTGGAATCCGTTACCTAGGGAGGTGGTGGAATCTCCTTCCTTCGAGGTTTTTAAGGTCAGACTTGACAGAGCCCTGGCTGGGATGATTTAGTTGGGGTTGGTCCTGCTTTGAGCAGGGGGTTGGACTAGAACCTCCTGGGGTCTCTTCCAACCCTGATACGCTATGATATTCTATGCACAGTAGTGGGGGAAACTGAGGCATGTATCAGATTCATAAACATATTACAAAAAATTCCCACTTTGCCACACCAGGTAACCATGTAGATGTAACCGATGTGAAAACAGGGCACTGGCCTGTGTCCTGTGATGTGGTCCTGGGGGATCCTGTGTGATCCTTGGATGAGTAACAGTGTAGGGAAGCCATTCTCCCTCTGGCCGTGGCCTGGCTGAGATGGATGCTGGACACTGCATCAAGCCAGGGCCAGCCCACCTCATTTTGGCACCTGAGGCGGGGAGCTCAAATGATGCCCCCATGCCCCCTTGCTTAGGCCAAAACTTTGAAACTCTGGGTCCTAGTGCCCCCCTTCCCCAGGGCACCTCAGGCGGCTGCCTCAGTCCGCCTCGTGGTAAGGCCAGCCCTGCCTCCAGCTCTGCTGGCCACGGTCTAAAAAGGCTGTTGAAAGATGGGAGAGGGAGCAGAGAGGAGCCACAAAATATTAGGGCTGGAAAATACCCACGGATGAGTGAGTGACAGAGCGCAGGCTGGCAGGGAGCATCCCAGGGAGACACGGCCGGGTCCTCGGGGCCCTGACCGCGTGGAGGATGGCGGGACAGGAACCCGGGGCTGGGAGCAGCAGGCAGCCGAACTCCAGTGACGAAGGCGGCAGTCTCTCCCATGAGGGTGCTCAACCGCTGGGACAGACTCCCTGGGAAGTGGAGGCGGGGGGTGTCTCTCCATCCCGCTGGCGTCGGGCCCAGAATGGCTGCACTGCCGGAATGGGCACCCGGCCGAGGCACTGGGTGGTACCCAGGGGGCCTGGGGTGCACCACTCAGACCCCAGCCAGGAGTCCCCTCTGGTCCCAAATCCATAAAGCTCTGAAAAAAACCAAACCACCCTTGTGCTCTGCCCCAAGCAGAGTTCCTGGGACTTTGCAACCAGGGGTTAATCTCCGAGTCATTACCTTCCCTCCCCTCCGGAGGGGCAGCGGGCTGGGCTCCCCTGGGGCTGGGTCTCTGCACTTACTGGGCCATGTGACCCCTCTTGCTGGGTGCTGGGCAGGGGGCCCCAGGCCAGGCCATTTGCTGCTTAGAAGGGAATTTCCTCTGGGTTGCGGGCAGGGTTAAGATTGACCCTCTGCCGATCAGCCCAGGAAATGCACCCGCCTGGCAGCACTTTGCTTGGCTTTGGTCCTGGAAGGCCCCGCTCAGCTCTGTATTGTCCCTGGGGACGTGCTAGGGGCACACTTAGTGCCACGTGAGACACGTGCCCTGCCCTGGGGAGCTCCCGTGGGGGCACCTGGCCAGCTGCAGACTGAGCAGAACCCCTTCCCTGGCGCGGAGCTGGAAAGGGCCTGGCCTGGAATCCCCTCTCTGGGTTGAAGGGAGGGCTGGGGCAGCCTGGACCTGGGGCTCATGCCAATGCTGCTGAAGGGACACCGCGGGTCGGGCGTTTCAGTAACTTCCTGGGAGAGCCCCCTCGGCCCAGCCGTTCTCCCCAGGCCCATGGATGCGCTGCCTGCCAGGGGCAGGCTGGGATACAGGGGCTGCTGTGCCAGGCGCTGCCCAGGAAATCCGCTTCGCCTACACACGAGATGCTGCTGACGGGCTCGTGCGATGCCCAAAACCTGACCGTGCAGCTCCCTAGGCTGGTGTCCCAGCACGTCCCGGGGCCTGTCTAGGCTCCGGGGGCTGAACAACCCCCCTGAAACTCGTCTTCTCCCTGCTGGGCCCCTGGGGCTCAGCTCCTTTCTCACGTGCGGGGAAGAGCTGCTACTTTCCGGGTCCGCCTCGTTCTCACGGGGATCAGCGGTTTGTTCAACATCTGCATCAATGAGCTGGAGGACAGCGTGGATTGCACCCTCAGCAAGTTCACAGACGACACTAAACTGCGGTGAGAGGTGGATATGCTGGAGGGTAGGGACAGGGTCCAGAGTGAGCTAGACAAATTGGGGGATTGGGCCAAAAGAAATCTGATGAGGTTCAACAAGGACAAGTGCAGAGTCCTGCACTTAGGACAGAAGAATCCCGTGCACTGCTACAGACTAGGGACCGAATGGCTCGGCAGCAGTTCTGCAGAAAAGGACCTAGGGGTGACAGTGGACAAGAAGCTGGATATGAGTCAGCAGTGTGCCCTTGTTGCCAAGAAGGCCAATGGCATTTTGGGCTGTATAAGTAGGGGCATTGCCAGCAGACTGAGGGATGTGATTACCTACCTGCCCTTCTGCACCCTGCCCAGTGTGAGCAATGGGGCAATTGCCAGTCCTCAGCCTGCCAGGGCTCTGCCCTCTGCACCCTCCTCCCTGGGTGCTGGGAGCCAGCTGCGATTCCTTGGGCTGGCGTGCCGTGTTCAGAGGAGGTGAGGGCAAACGTGCTGGGGAAAAAAAGGGAAATAAGGACAACCCGGGGAATTACAGACCAGTCAGCTTAACTTCTGTGCCCAGAAAAATAATGGAGCAAATAATCAAGCAATCAGTTTGCAAAAATCTAGAAGATACTAAGGTGATAAGTAACAGTCAGCATGGATTTGTCAAGAACAAATCATGTCAAACCAACTTGATAGCTTTCTTTGACAGGGCAACAGGTCTTGTGGATGGGGGGAAGTGGTAGACGTGGTCGATCTTTGTGACAAAGTGGGACTGTTCTTAATGTTTCCTCTGAATTGTGTGTGGGTGCCTCAGTTTCCCCTATGCAGTTCTTAAGTCTCTAGGGGGTGGGATAAGGATGTATGATCCTTGCAGAGCCCTACAGGGCAGGTGTGTGCAGGGGAGACAATGGCCCACACCCTGTTTCCTGGCAACTGATGGCCTGGGCCCTTCCCCCCTGCAAGGTGAGAGCTAAAGGGTTGGAGAACAAAGGAATCCGGTGACCTCCTGGCCCCGGGGAAAGGGACAAAGCCCAGAGGAGGAGGGGCTGTAGAGAGTTTCAGTTTGGGTCTGGCTGGGGACATGGAGAGAAGGGCAGACGGGGTTGTCTGGCTCACTGCCCCCCAAAATGGACCCAGCTGAGGGGTCCTGTTCTCTGCACCTACAAGCTCTGTTTTAGACCATGTTCCTGTCGTCTAATAAACCTTCTTTGTTTTACTGGCTGGCTGAGAGTCATGTCTGACTGCGAAGTTGTGGGGCAGGACCCTCTGGCTTCCCCAGGACTCCGCCTGGGCGGACTCGATGTGGGAAGCGCACGGAGGGGCAGAGGAGGCTGAATGCTCCGAGGTCAGACCCAGGAAGATGGAAGCTGTGTGAGCTGTGTGTCCTGCAGACAGGCTGCTCCCAGAGAGGAGACTTCCCCAGAGTCCTGCCTGGCTTCGTGGGGAGCAGTTCCAGAGCATCGCCCGGGGACCCCGTGACAATCTTGACTTGAGTAAGGTTTTTGATACTGTCTTGCATGACCTTCTCATAAACAAACTAGGGAAATACAACCTAGATGGAGCTACTATAAGGTGGTTGGAAAACCATTCCCAGAGAGTAGTTATCCGTGGTTCACAGTCATGCTGGAAGGGCATAACGAGTGGGGTCCCGCAGGGATCAGTTCTGGGTCCGGTTCTGTTCAATCAGCGATTTAGATAATGGCAGAGAGAGAACACTTCTAAAGTTTGCGGACGATACCAAGCTGGGAGGGGTTGCAAGTGCTTTGGAGGACAGGGTTAAAATTCAAAATCATCTGGACAAACTGGAGAAATGGTCTGAAGTAAATAGTAAATTCAATAAGGACAAATGCAAAGTACTCCACTTAGGAAGGAACAATCCGTTGCACACTCACAATGGGAAATGACTGCCGAGGAAGGAGTCCTGTGGACAGGGATCTGGGGGTCATAGTAGATCACAAGCTAAATACGAGTCAACAGTGTAACATGGTTGCAAAAAATGCAAACTTTATTCTGGGATGTGTTAGCAGGAGTGTTGTAAGTGAGACACGAGAAGTAATTCTTCCCTTCTGCTCTGTGCTGCTTAGGCCTCAGCTGGAGTATTGTGTCCAGTTCCAGGTGCCACATTTCAGGAAAGATGTGGACAAATTGGAGAAAGTCCAGAGAAGAGCAACAAAAATGATGAAAGGTCTAGCAAACAGGACCTATGAGGGAAGATTGAAAACACTGGATTTGTTTAGTGTGGAGAAGAGAAGACTGAGAGGGGGTGTGATAACAGTTTTCAAGTACATAAAAGTTTGTTACAAGGAGGAGGGAGAAGAATTGTTCTCCTTAACCGCTGAGGACAGGACAAGAAGCAATGGGCTTCAATTGCAGCAAGGGTGGTTTAGTTTGGACATTAGAAAAAACTTCCTGTCAGGGTGGTTGTGACAGTGTGAGGGGGAGTCATGGCCCTGCACCCCCACTTCCTGCGATTCACCGTGACTCTCAGCCAGCCAGTAGAACAGAAGGTTTATTAGAGACGACAGGAACACAGTCCAACCCAGAGCTTGCAGGCATAAACAGGATCCCTTAGTCAGGCCCTTCTGGGGGGCAGGGAGATTAGACCCCAGCCTTGGGGCTCCCTCCTCTTCCCCAGCCAACTCCCCAAAACTGGAAACCCCTCCAGTCATCTCCCCCTAGCTCCTCCTCCCACCTTTGTCCAGTTTCCTGGGCAGGTGTCACCTGGCCCCAACCCCCCTCCTGGCTCAGGTGTCTTCCCTCAAGGGAAGTCTCCCCTTCCCAATGAAACTCCCCTGCAACATCCGCAGGTCAATCTGCCCCACTCCCTGCTGCATCACAGTGGTTAAGCTCTGGAATAAATTGCCCAGGGAGGTGGTGGAATCTCCATCACTGGGGATGTTTGAGAGCAGGTTGGACAAACACCTGCCGGGGATGGTCTAGATCACACTGAGTCCTGCCAGGAGTGCAGGGGACGGGACTGGAGACCTCGCGAGGCCCCTGTCTGTCCTCTGAGTCTATGGGCTGCAGCCTGCTGGGCCATTTCCAGACATGGCTCCAGGATTGCCCCATGCCCCGTGCCAGAGGGACTCTGGGGAGAGGGTCTGTTGGGGGCAGCTCCCCCAGGTCTCCTCCCCAGCCCTTCTCAGGCGGGTTCCCCTATCCAGGCTGTGTGTATGCTGCACGGGGCAGTGGGGGCGGGGGCATGCACTGGGCCAGGCAGTGGGGCTCCCTGTCCTGCTTTAACTGGGGCCCCTCCCCCTCCTTAGTGGTCTTGCTGTGGGGCCCATGGACCCAACGCCTGGAACCTCCATATCTACTTCATCTGGATGGACCCGAACCCCAGCAGGGAGCACCGTGGGGTGCCGTTCTCCTGCTGCCTTCAGGACCCTGCGGTAAGGGGTGGGGAGGGCTGTGACCCCTCAGGGGGTGGCTCCAGAAACCAGAATGACCATCCTGCCCGGGGTGGCCATTGCAATGCACGGGGCTCAGTCACCTCCAGGTGCGCAGCCCCCAGAGAGCAGGGGCTGAGGGTGGGGCACAGCTAAGCTGGGGGGCAATGTGCACCCCCCAAAGGTTCCCTGCTGTGGGGACGGCTGGGCGAGGCCTGGGAGCTCTGACCCTGTCGCGTGGCTGCTCCCCACAGGAGGACGCCCCCCCACACAGTGCGGCTACGGCGTCCAGCTGAAACTGATGAGCGCTGAGCAGTGCTTGGGGGTGTCAGGGAGTAGGTGCTGGGGGGGGGGCTGGGCGGGGCTGGGGGGACAGGAGGGAAGCTGGGCTGGGCGGCCTGGGGGTTTGGGCATCTGGGGGCGAGGGGTGTCTGGGGCCCTGGGCTGGGGAGGCAGGTCAGTATCAGGGGAAGCTGTTTCCTCTGGCCCCCCTCACTCGCCCAGGCGGCTGCCCCGGCCGTGACCCCCCACCCCATGGCACAGGAGCCGGAGCACCAAGGCTTCATCCACACCAGGGGCAGCGCAGGGCGGTGTGAGGGTGGCTGCGGGACAATCTGAGTGCAGTGGCTGGGATCTTCGTGGGCACCGCGCTGCTCCAGGTACTGCCTGCCGGCTCCTCCACGCCCAGCTGGCACCCGGCTGGGACCCCCGTGCCAGGCCCCTGCGCCCAGCTGGCACCCCTGCCAGCCAAGAGGGGCCATGTCGGGTCCTGTGCTCTGCCCCAGCTGGCTCGTTGGGGTGCAGAGACCCCTGGCAGGGCTGGGACCCCCGAGCT